>NW_006442103.1:2008413-2091138 GCF_000325575.1 Pteropus alecto | reverse complement strand
CTCCTACATTTTCTCTCTACCTCATAAATGCCAACTCCATTCTTCTAGTTGTTCAAGCCACAGTTATGGCACTACTCTTGACACCCTTCTTTCTCTCATACCACACATCAAATCGCTTAGAAATTCTGGGTAGTGTTTACTTAGAAATATATTTAGAATCTAATCACTTTTCAGGCCAACACAAAATCTCTTTCGGGTGATTACAGGCCTCCCAGGTGGTATCTCACTTCTGCTCTTGTACCAACTATTGTCCATATAGCTGCAAATCACTGCCCATTTCTCTCAGGAAAGAGACAAACACTCTCCAGTGGCCTAGAAGTCTCCACACAAGTACGTTTTCTGGACATCTCTAACCTTATCTCCATCATTCTTTACTCTACCTAGACCTCTCTTTTCATAAAAAATACTTCTAGTTTTCTGCTTTTTTGCAGCTTCTCCTCTCTGGCACGTTTTGGCCACTCTCTCTTGATTTATTTTTCCCTATAGTACTCATCACCGCTAACATATAATATTTTGCTTATTTATTTGTTTATCCTATTTACTTATATTTCTCCCTCCACGAGAATGCAAGCTCTAGTGACTGCCCTGTAATAAGTACTCAATAAGTACAGATTGAATGAAAAGTCAGATTTAAGTACATGGCACTTAAATTTGAATATCAATAAGATTCTCTGGCCTTTCACAAATTCAATTTATTTCCATTAACGATAGTATTACTATAATCTTTATTACATAATCAAACTATTTCAACATAACCATCTGGAGCTCCTTTCAATTTTGCTCTTTTGTCCTTTATATCACTGCCTCTGTTACCCTTGAAAACATTTTTGATGAATGGCAAAAAAAAAAAAAAGTTATCCAGGCCCATTATAATTTTCTCCTTATCAGAGGCAAAGAAATAGCTCCCCTGTAAGAAGTCCTAGTGTTTTATAGTGGAGAGTAGTATTAGAGACCAAAATCTTGATTCTAGAAGCGTCCTTAAAAGTTGGCAATGAGGAGTCTGGACAAGATGGCAAATTAAGTAATTGCTGTGCTTGACTCTTCCCATGACCACAAAAAAATTACAATTAAGTTTTATAAGTCAACCTAGAGAACCATCCAAAGTCTAGCAGAACAGAAGTCCTGTAACTAAGAAGTTCTGTAACTAAGATATAAAGAAGAAGCCATGTTAAGAGGGGCAGGAGGGGTAGAAACACAAAATGGGTTGGCCCCACCCCCGCAGTGGTGTTTAAGAATCAGGAGGTATATCTCCTCCAGAAAGCTCCCCAGAGGAGCAAGGGGTCCCAGCTCCATACTGAGCTCTGCAGCATGAAACAGTAATGTTTGGAAGAGGAACCCCTACAACATCTGGCTGTGAAAATCAGCAGGGATTTCATCTGCCCACGAGACAGAAGGCAGCTAGAAATCCATGTGTCCTCTTAAAAGGCCCATCCACAGACTCACTTGCTTTCAGGCAGTCACGGGATCCTGTAGAGGTCTGGTGACTTGGGAGACACCAGAGACATACAGGGAGAGGCTGACTTGTGCGACTTCCAGGAAAGGGCTGGAGGGCAGCGCTATTATCCCTGTGTCGAGCCCTCTTCCCGCACAGCCTATGGGTGGATGCCAACTTTCTTGTGTTGACCCCTCCCCCCACATGGCCAAATCTGAATCTACATTGGCCTGGTGAAATTCTCTCTGTTCACCCTGGTGACTCCCTGGGACCCTGCTCATTACTACGCAAGGCACTTTCAGTGGTGGACAGCCAGCCCCAGCCCATGCTTAGACAACTCTTGGGGGTCTGTAGGCCTAAGGCAGAGGGCAACTGGCCTCCGAGTACTCTGAGCTTTTTGCTGAGTGGCCCTAGGCTCAGCACTGGTACCAAACCTGAATCTGCATTAACCTAGCAAACACCACTTGCCCCAACCTGGTGACTCCCTGAGACCCCATCTCACCCACCTCACATACTGAACAAGGCTTTTTCAATGGCTGAGCATTATAAGCAGTAAGCAGGCAGCAGTAAGCTTCAAGATGCCCTGGACCTTTCGCTGATTTGCCCCAGGTCTGGTACTGGTGGCAGCTGGCCTCGTTTTGCAGCCTAGCCTCTCCCATATGCCTCCAGGTCTAGCACAGGATGTGACAAACTGCAAATCACTTCGTAAGTTCTATCGGGTAACCCTGGCCTATCACAGACAGCAGTGGACCTTGGCCTACACGGGAGCTCCTCCCAAGAGGCCCCAAAACCAACACACTTGGAAACTGGCTTCAGACCACAACAGAGCATCACTTGATTAGCCCCACAAGTGTCACACCAAAACAGTGATCTCAGCAGGCACCAGAGCCCACTAGGATGAATCCTGCTTCGTGGAGTCAGTACCCACAAAGCAGCTCATACACTGTAGTCATGGTCAATCTTCACATCCAGACAGCCTGAAGGCCCACCCAACACTGACATGCCAATAGCAAGTAAGACTAAACTACAACAGGAGGGCACACATGACCCACCTAAGAGACACTTCTAGAGCACGCTGCCAAGGGATCAGGGAAATTGTACCACAGGGCCCTACATATGTCTACCTGGCCAAGACATGGAGACCTAGCAGATCAACCTGAAAAATAGAAACAAACACAGAGAGGCAGCCAAAATGAGGAAACAAAGAAACATGTATAATGAAAGAATAAGAGAATGCCAGAAAAAGAAGTAAACAAAATGGAAGCAAGCAACCAACCAGATGCAGAGTTCAAAACAAGTATGCTCAATGAAATTAGAGCTTCGACAAAGACATAGGACACATAAAAAAAGGATATAGAAATTATAAAAAGAACCAGTCAGAAATGAAAAAAACAATAACTGAAATGAAGGACATGGTAGAAGGAATCAATAGCAGGTTAAATGAGGCAGAAGATTGAATCAATGATTTAAAAGATAAGGTAGCAGAAAACATTCAATCAGAACAGCAAAAAGAAAAAGAATTTTAAGAAATGAGGATAGTTTAAGGGACCTCTGGAACAACATCAAGCATACTAATATTCGCATCATAGGAATACCAGAAAGAGAAGAAAGAGAGCAAGGAATTGAGAACCTTGAAGAAATATTTGAAGAAATAATGATGGAAAACTTCCCTCACCTGGTGAAGGAAATAGATTTACATGTCCAGGAAGCACAGAGATTCTCAAACAAGATGAAGTGAAAGCAACCCACACCAAAATACATTATAATTAAAATGGCAAAGTTGAAAGACAAAGAAAGTATTCAAAAAGCAGCAAGAGAAAGGCAGCTAGTTACTTACCAGGAAATTCACATAAGACTGTCAGCTAATATTTCAACAGAAACTTTGCAAGCCAGAAGTGATTGGCACAATACATTCAAAGTGAAGAAAAGCAAAGACCTAGTAGCAAGGCTAATTTACCTAGCAAGCTACCCATTTGAAATTGAAGGAGAGGTAAAGAGCTTCCCAGACAAGAAAAAATAAAGAAGTTCTTCGCCACAAAAATAATATTACAAGAAATGTTAAAGGGACTTCTTTAAGAAGAAAAGTGGGAAAAAATGAGAACATAAATATAAATAATGAAATGGTAATAACTATATACCTATCAATAATCACTTTAAATGTAAATGATTAATTGCTTCAATCAAAAAACATAGCTAAATGGATAAGAAAACAAGACCCTTACAGAGGTAGTCTACAAGAGACCCACTTTAGATCGAAAGATACACACAGACTTAAAGTGAAGGGACAGAAGAAGATATTTCATGTGACTGGAAACGAACAAGCAAAAAAGCTGTATTCGTACCAGACAAAATAGACTTTAGAACAAAGGCTATGATAAGAGACAAAGAAGGACATTACATAATGATAAAGGGATCAATCCAACAAGAAGATATAACCCTTGCAAACATTTATGCAGCCAACATAGGAGCATCTAAATATACAAATCAAATATTGACTGACATAAAGAGAGAGATCGACAGTAATACGGTCATAGTAGAGGACTTTAACACCCCACTGACACCAAATGAACAGGGCTTCCAGACAGAAAATTAACAAAAAATTGCGGTCTTAAGTGACACATTAGAACAGACAGATTTAATTGATATTTTTAGAGCATTTCACCCCAAAGCAGCAGAATATACATTCTTTTCAAGTACACATGGAACATTTTCCCAGATAGACTACATGTTAGGCCACAAAACAAATCTCAATAAATTTAAGAAGATTAAAATTATAGCAGCTGGCGTCTTCTCTGACGCCAGTAATATGAAACTAGAAATCAATTACAAAAAAAAAACCCTGAAAACCACACTAACACATGGCGGCTAAATAAAATGCTGTTAAACAATAATATCGAGGATGAATCAAAATATATTCTGAGACAAATGAAAATTAAAGCACAATGACTCCATATCTATGGGACACAGCGAAAGCAGTCCTAAGAGGGAAATTTATAGCAAAACAGGCCTAACTCAAGAAACAAGAAAAATTTCAAATAAATAATCTAACCTTACACTTTAAGGAACTTTAAAAAGGACAGAAAGCAAAGACCAAGGTGAGCAGAAGGAAGGAAATTATAAAGATCAGAGCAGATATAGAATCTAAAAAACAATACATTACAAAAAAAAGAAAATTATAAGCCTATATTCTTGATGAACATAGGTGCAAAAATCCTCAACAAAATATTAGCAAACCAAATTCAACAAGACATTAAAAGATCATTAACTATAATCAAGTTGGATTTATTCCTGAGATGCAATGTTAGTTCAATATCCGCAAATCAGTTAATGTGATACACCACATAAAGAAAATGAAAGATAAAAATCTATCAATAGATGCAGAAGTGTTTGACAAAATCATATCAATAGATGCAGAATAAGCATTTGACAAAATCCAGCATTCATTTCTGATAAAAACTCCCAGTGAAGTGAGAATAGGGGGAACATACCTCAACATAATAAAGGCTGTATATGACAAACCCACAGCTAACATCATACTCAACAATGAAAAGCTAAAAACATTTTACTTAAAATCAGGAACAAGACAAAGATGTCTAATTTTACCACTTTTATTCAACATAGCATTGGAAATCCTAACCGCAGCAATCAGACAAATAAAGAAAATCTAAATGAGAAAGAAAAAAGTAAAACTATCATTATTTGCAGATGACATAATATTATCTATAGAGAAACCTAAAGATTCCACCAAAAAAACTACTAGATTTGATAAAAGAAATTAGTAAGGTAGTAGGATACAACAACACAAAATACTTAGGAATAAATTTAACAAAGGAGATATAAGATCTACAGTCAGAAAATCATGACATTGAAGAAAGAAATTGAAAAAGATACAAATAAATGGAAACATATACTGTGTTCATGGGTAGGAAGAATTAACATTGTTAAAATATCCATACTATCCAAAGCAATTCATAGAATCAATGCAATCCCTACCAAAATCTTTTTTCACAGAACTAGAACAAACAATCCTAAAATTCATGTGGAACCACAAAATACCCTGAATAACCACAGCAATCTAAAGAAAGAAGAACCAAGTTGAAGGTATTATGTTACCTAATATCAAACTATACTACAAGGTTCTAGTAATTTAAATAGCACAGTATTGGCATAAAAATGGACACATAGATCAATGAAACAGAATAGAAAACCCAGAAATATGGTTAACGCCTTTATGGTCAATTAACCTATGACAAAGGAGGCAAGAATACACAATGGGGTAAAGAAAGTTTATTCAATAAACTGGACAGATAAATGCAAAAAAATGAAACTAGACCACCTTCTTACACCAAATACAAGAATAAACTCAAATCGTTTTAAAGACTTAAATGTAAGACCTGAAATCCTAAAACTTCTAGAAGAAAACAGGCAATAAACTCTCTGACATTGCTCTTAGGAATATTTTTTTCTGATATATCTCTTCAGAGACAGGAAACGAAAGAAAAAAAAATGGGACTATAGCAAAATGAAAAGGTTTTCCACAGCAAAGCAAAGCATCAACAAAATTAAAAGGCATCCTACTGAATAAGAGAAGGTATTCACCAATGATACATCTGATAAGGGGTTAATATCCAAAATTTATAAAGAACTCATACATCTAAACACCAAAAAAACCAAACAACCCAATTAAAAAATGGGCTGAGGACCTGAACAGACACTTCTCTATAGAGGACATACAGATGGCCAATAGACATACGAAAAGATGCTCAATGTCACTAATCATCAGAGAAATGCAAATTAAAACCATAATGAGATATCACCTCCTACCTGTCAGAATATCAACAAACAAGTGTTGGCAAGGATGTAGAGAAAAGGGAACCCTTGTGCACTGTTGGTGGTATTGCAAATTGTGCATTTACTATGGAAAACTGTTTGGAGCTTTCTCAAAAAATTAAGAATAGAATTACCTTATGACCCAACAATTCCACTTGTGGATATTTATCCAAAGTAATCCAAACTAATACTTTGAAGGGACATGTGCATCCGTATGTTCACTGCAGTGCTATTTACAACAGCCAAGATGTGAAAGCACCTAAGCGCCCATTAATAGATGATTGGTAAAGAAGATGTGGTACAAAAATACAATGGAATATTACTTGACCATAAAAAAATGGAATCTTAACCATTTGCAACAACATGGATGGTCCTAGAGGGTGTTGCACTAAGTGAATTAAGTCAGAGAAAGATAAATACCATATGATCTCACATGTATGTGGAATCTAAAGAACAAAATAAATGAACAAACAAAACAGAAACAGACTCATAGATACAGAGAACAAATTGATGCCAAAAGGCCTGGGTTTTGGGAGGCTGAGTGAAAAAGCAAAGAGATTAAGAAGTACAAATTGGTAGTTACAAAATATTCACTGGGATGTAAAGTACAGCAGATGTAATATAGTTGATAAATTGTAATAACTGTGTGTAGTGCCAGGTAATCAGAGGACCACTTCATAAATTATATAAATGTCTAACCAGTGTGCTATACACCTGAAACTAATATAAAATAACATTAACTGTCAAGTTAATTGAAAAATAAAAATAATTTAAAAAAAATAAAGTGATAGAATCTTAGACTTGGAAAGGATTTTGCAAGTTATCACATCCAATCTTTTACTAATGCAGGAAACCTTCCTGCTACAAGAGCCTTACATAGTCTTTTACTTTCTTGAACGTTTTATTAATTGGTGCCTTCTCCTTGTTCGAACATCATGTTCTACTTTTCATAAGTTTAATCATTTCTTTATTAATCAGTTTAAATTATATTTATTAAATAATAGGTAAAAAGAAATTGGCAATGGGTAAATTCTAATACTGCTACTACTTCTACTATTGGGAAGCTTTAGTAGTGTTAAACAAAAAAAAATCATTAAGGTCAGGATGTTGCACTGGTGTTTCTAATGTAACCTATTAGACTGCTTACCCTACTTTTCTTCATATGTAATTTATTTCATTGTCCACTAAGGCTTTTTCTTACTCTGACCATTTTTGTGTCTCTAGAATCTAGCCCAGTTGCAAACAGTAAATGCACAGTAAATGTTTGATACGTCAATTATATTTTTTTAATGGACTAGTAAGGTAAGATGAGGAGTTTTAAGGACCAATGTGACATTGACAAAATACACACTCACATGATCTGTCTCTAACATAAGTAAGTATTTTAGGCTAGTTTGGGAGGCCTGATCAGAAACCAAGTTCAAAAGACCAAGTATGCCCTGACTTTTCTTCTTATCTACTATGCTATAGCATGCATTATTTTCCACACTCAATAGTAATGGGGCCTCTAACAGAATAGATTCTATGCATTGCATATTATCCACTTGTATTAAAATTTCACTCAATATCAAGTCTTTCTCTGAGGAACTCAAAGTACTTTACACAGATTAAGAACGATGACAAATCACTTTTGAAGTAAATAATAATGCTTTGAAATAACATATCATTCATCATCAGTGGAGCCAAAAGCACTTCAAATGATTTATCTCATTTATACTCACAATGTCCCTGCAGAAAAAAATCAGATATTATTTTCCCCTTGCAGATAAAAACTGTCACAAAGTGGTCACAAGCTATGTCAAATGCAATGCTAGATGAAGAGTGAAAGAATGGGGCACGGGGAGAAGACTCTCTTCTCTCTGACCAGTGTACTTTCAGTAAGATTATTCTTCTCTGCACAAAGAGTTTGGTAGAATTGTCCTTCCAAAGAACCCTAAAAATAGTCTTAACAATGACTTAGTCATTTATTTGTCATTGATTTAGTGTTAAGACAGCAGTTCTCTCTGAGTACAGGTCTCACAGATTCTTGGTACAAACGTCAAGGACAGTATGAAACTAACTTGCAGGTGATAGTGCACAGTAATTTTATCTATAGTTAATTCCCAATTCTTCTACTTTTTTCCCCTTTATCACTGAAGCTTTTAGGATTTCTCCTGCATAGTTGCTTCTAAGTATTTTTAAATATTTCATTCTAATTTTTACAAAATGCCACATAACCCTTGGGAAAATTAAAAATTCAAATAGACGATCATTAAAATGCGTGTGCACAATGAAAAATATTTTAGTTTTGTATTTCCTTCACCTGGAATTCTTTCCAATATTCTAACAAAATACTCTCACCTGCACACATGAGATGGTTAAAGTCAGCAGAGTAATCCTCCAGAACATGGTGAGCCTCAGATGGCAGCGCCAAGGGAGCCTTGTCCCAACTGGTGAAGGGATTTTGGTCCTTGTAAGTATGTACTTCTAAGAGCACCACTGACTTTTCTAATCGCCTCTGGAAATGAAAACATTTATTCAACACCCACCTGAAGTGTTTACTTTCAACTTTTACACTGAATAGGTCTCTTTCTATCTCCTAATTAACTACCACTGGAAGAGTGATAGGATCATTTTGTGAGAAATGCAAGGTTTAATGATGAGTCAATTAAACCAAGTTGTTTTCAGAATGCCTTCTCCAGAGGATTCCAAGTGGTTAATGTGTGGTGCGTGTGTGTGTGTGTCTCCATCCATGAACTCCCTATAGTGTCATGAGGTGTATTAGTCAGGGTTCCCCAGAGAAAATATGTATATCTCTATACTTATACCTATACCTATACCTATACTTATACCTGTACCTGTACCTGTACCTGTACCTGTACCTGTACCTATATCTATACCTATACCTATACCTATACCTATACCTATACCTATACCTATACCTGTACCTATACCTATACCTATACTTATATCTGTCTATGTCTATATCTACATCTATGTCTACATCTACATCTATATCTATATCTATATCTGTCTATATCACCTATCTATCTAGAGAGAGAGATATTTTATGTAATTGGCTTATATGATTGTGGGACCTGGCTAGTCTAAAATCAACAGGCCAATCTAGCAAGCTTGGAATTCCTACAGGAGTCAATATTGTAGTCTTGAGTCTGAAGGTAGTCTGGAGACTGAATTTTTTTTCTCTTCGGAGAACCTTAGTCTGTTCTCTTAAGACCTTCAATTGATTGGATGAGGTCCATCCACATAATGCAAAGTAATCCGCTTTACTCAGCTTCCTGATTGAAATATTAATCACATCTAAAAAAATACCTTCACAACAACATATAAACTAGTATTTGACTAAACAGCTGGGTACCATAACCTAGCCAAGTTAACACATACAATTAACCATCACATTTGGGATGATATTTAGGAAAGTTCATAAAACCACTGAAAAATGTCAAATTTAGGGTACACAGCCATTTTTGAGAGGTAAGAGTCCAGAGTTTTCATTAGAGCGTCAAAGGGGGTTCTTTTCCAAAACATGTTAAGAAATGTTACATTAAAAAGCAATTTACAAAATGTAAAGGAACATTGCAATAAAGTGTCATTTATTGTATGCCTACTCTATGCCAGATATTCTAATGCCTGATGTGTGTTATCTAATTTAATATTCTCAGCAGCACTACTTATTGAATATCAACAACTAACAAGTAGCAAGAACTAAACCTAATACCAAGGTCCCTATTCATAACTCTCACATTACCTCGCCTTTTGCTACTAGCCAGGACAAAATTGTCTGACATCGAGTGCCAATTCCATTACCTTTCTATCTTACTTCGCTTTGATCATCTATAAAATAAGGGTTCTTCATATTCTAACTGAGACTAATGCCAAAGCTTCAATTTTAAAAACTGAAATTTTCATAAGCATTCCCACAGGTGCCAACAAATATTTTATCAAACGATGCTTAATTTGAAGTGGGGATGGCAGGCCAAAGTGGACTGGGCTGCAACATTGTCATCATCAGTAACTACTATGCTGCTAGCATTCCTCCTGAGGCAACTTCACCATAGCTGGCTGTTGATGCAGCTCAGAAACTGCTCTGAGCAACGGGGCCTTGCCTTTGAAGGATGTAAAGTTAATGAGATGATGCAATATAGAGTTTGGACATACTCTAATTTGTGTTTTCCAAAGAAAGCTGCTATGAAGGAAGCCTCAAAAGAATAAGGTATAAGATAAATATGGTTTTTTTTCCCTATTAGGAAATCCAGCATTTTCCTAATAGATGATGTTGAAAAAACTCTTGATCGATATTTTAATTGTGCTCCCCTGTCTTCCTCAAAGTTACTGCCACACCTAGAATGATTGGCCTCATCCATCAAATGGTCCAGGTATTAGCTATCAGAAGATCTGAAAGCATAGGGAAGACCACCTATAGATGAATAGCGGCAACATTAATAGCTGATGTTCCAAAACATACCAATATTTATCTCTGTGTTTAGATAGTTATTATACATACAAGATGCAAACAGTCCTAGGAGTACTCAGACACATTAAATGAAATCATTTTTCACTTAGTTTCCTCTGTGAGCATGAAGACCTAGGAAATGAGTTTGAATATTAGAGGAGGGGAGGGGAGGAAGAGGAACAGAAAGGATTTAAGAGAGGAGAAAAGTCACAGAAACGGGAAAGTTACAATCAGATTTCCCAATTTAAGCTAGAATAAACCTGTCAAATTTGGTGATTATATTTAGGACATTTTTTGAGAAGGAAAAATATAAGGAGAACCCTACTGCTATTTAATACTCAGCATTATATTGATATTACTCAAATGCCTTTCTTTGAGACTCTTTTCTAAAAGATTGGGCTAGGAGAGTATTTAATTCCATTTCCTCATCTTAAGCAATCAGATTTCTCTTTGGCTTTAAAATATATTTTAATTGGATACTATATAGTTATTGTGCATATTTTATATTACTAACCTATCTTGGAAGATTTCTATTAGTGACCATTTTTGCCTTTCTGCTGGTAATATACATGTTCATACCTTCAATCTATTTATTCTAATCTATTACACAAATTGTATTTGTTGTTGTTGGTAATGGTTCTCGTTCTATAAAATGTTATTGTCAAAAAAAAAAAAGCCTTTACTATGAAGAGCATATATAATAAAATTCTTAGTAATTCTGTATCAAGTTTTCTCTGATTTGGCTGACTTACTCACCCAAGAGCTGATTGATGAGATGAGCGCTATGAAAAGAACAATGTGCTTTTAAAGAAAAGAATCAAATATTAGAATCAGTCTGAGTCCTCATTTTTCCTTGCAAAATTCATTTCTTGGTACAAATGAAGAAAAAAAAAGACTTTCTGAAACTTGAACGCCTCAATAGAGTTTGGAATTTTCAAGCTGAATAGACAAATAAAAATTCTATAATGAATCACCTAAGATAATATAACTCCTAAGTACAAAGTGTCAGTACTAGAACAGAACTAAACTTGCATTTGAAATGTATGTGTTTTTCTCAATACCACAAAAGAAAAGGTAAACATGAGCATTGTTTGTACCATCAACAGATTTGTCTCCTATTCTTTAGGTGCTGTTTCACCTCCCCTCATTCACATAGCTTCCCCTTTTACACATCCTAGTCTCTTTGTGAAACTAAAATCTCATTGCATAGGATCTAATTATACTAATTAATATCTTAATGAGAAATTAATATAGAATATGACCACCATCTTGTCTTACCCATAAATAGCATAATAGAATTTTCCAACAACTCAAGCAACTCATTTCATTAAGACGGTGTATTCATAATATCTTTCTTACCTTCTGCCCTAGCAATACACACAACTCATAATTTCCCACCGCTGTACCTTTGCTCATGCTCATCATTTTACCTGGAATGACATTGCCCTTACCCATCCTTCAAAGTTCAACTCAGAATTACATCTCCCAGGCAGATATTCTCTGTCTGGATTCCAATTACAGTTTTCTTATACTAGTTTATAACACATGACTCTCTAGTTTGTCTCAAAATTAATTATGCTCATAGACTTACAACCTTTTAATAAACTAAAAGTTTCTTGATGGGATTATTATGTATAATTTTAAAAATATTTCAATGCCTAGAAGAGTACCAAGCACGCAATAATGGTTTAATAAATGATTGTTTAATACATGAATTAAAATGAATATGAATTTAATTCTACATGTTAAGTGACAAAGTATAATTGCAAAGAGGATTAACTGATTGTGCTATTATTTCTTTTCGATCAAATGTGAAAGTATTTGTTTCAATCTCTAACAAATTAAAACTTTACTGATTTTAGTTTAAAATAAAACTAAATCTGATATGCTGTCAATATATACAGCCGTGAAGTTAGATTCAAATTATGGGATTTTTATAGTGTCTGAATTTCCATTCCTCAAGAAATGTGATCTTATATTAAATGAAGTGTAAGAAAAGGTTGTGAATAACTTGATAAAATTATAACTTAGCATATAATTAATAAAAAGAGAAAAGAAAAAGAAAAGTTCAAATAGAAGCTATCAAATTTGTCTATGAACCAGGATAACACCTTTACCGAAAGTAAATCGCACATTTACTGACCCATCAGTGTTTTTGTATTTAGAACCAAGCATTAGGGAACTGCTAAGATACGGAAAAAGTTATAGGACATAAACCCCTTAATATATGTCAAAAAATGTAGTTACCTTCAAAAGAAACAGAGCCTAACATCACCAGTATTTGTCGAAACTAGCTTATAATTGCTTGTGGGGTTTAGGGGCGGAGGAGCGGGGGGCTGCTAAAGACTGCAGCTGCCTCTCCACCTACTGCTTTCTACTTTTCATTTTAAAGGTGCTAGCACCCCATCATGCCTCCAATCTCCAAAACAGTTCATGCTTCACATCCCAGCTGACAGAAACCTTGATTTTGATTCTGTTTTTCATATGTCAGAAGGGAACTCCACCAATTTGCTATGGATTTTCCTTCATTCCCTTCATTTCCAGGTCTTTTCTTTACCATATATGTTATAAATTTGCCCTGAGCAAAGTGATGGGGGAGGCTGAGTTTTGATTCACTCCAAGTCCGATTTATGCTACCCAGCAGAGAAAGACTGTGCCACAGCCCAGTCACTGATATATAGTTAATGGCATATCTTGGTCTGTTAGCTTGAATTGCATCACTTAGGCTAATCTGCTACAGTCCTGCAGCTTCTCTCTGAAGGGACCTGGGCTCACCCAAGGGCAATATGCTGTATGATCAGAGTGATGCAATCGCATCTTTTCTTCTGATGAAGTATTTAAGATGACCTAGCTGTAATCTGCAAATAAATTATTTACTCTTCTAACAGCCAAAAATTATTTAGACAAACTTAAGTAGCAATAAATTTCATAAATTATTATAGGTCAGAAAGCACTCCTGAGTGATTCCAGTCAGTAGCAGAATGGAACATCCTATAAAACTCTGCTTCCTGCTGTTCAGGCAAGGCAGATTGGTTCACATAAAGCTGAGTTATCAAATCTTACTTTCATTCATCTGTTCTCAAAAGCATGCAAGTAATAAACTATTGCAGACAAATCGACAGTGGGGAACTCTCTCTTAAAAGGATAAAAAAGATGATGCTTTGTTTTTTTTGTACACATGGCTAGCTGAGAGTCATTTGGTTTTTATTTTCCTAATAAAACAGCAGTTTCTAGTGTAACCTAAATGCACCACAAAATACAGCATTCATGCCACATATACATTCTTGCGAAAAGATATATATATATTTTTTTTCAATAAAGAGGACTGCATTAAAAGACCTATAGCTTTATAAGGTATTATTCGGCTATTGTGCCTTTGCACCTAAGACAGCTTCATATTAAATTTTCTTTTCAGTATAAGTGTTCACTTTGTGTCAACAACCTTCGCTAATATATCTGAGAGAAGAAAAATACAGAATGAAAACTACTCAGCCCCTATGCATGACCTTTCTGAATTTCATTTTATGAATCACTTCCATTTCTTTTAGCAAAAGCAAATTTGCTAACTATCAAGTATTCCCAAAGCCAGAGCATCATGCAAAACAGCTCCTGAAGGTTTGATTGCTTGGTCACTGATACTAGTGAGCCTTTCTGTGTTCCACTCTCGCAAGATGGAAAGCTGTTATTAAAGAATAGTATATGAAGTTCAAGGTAGCTTAGGACCTACCAGAGAGTGTAATGAACACTTCCCAAAGCCTGAAAAGCAGGTTCTTTACCCTGACTCAAACAAATGCCATCTTTTGAGATGACTCTTAGAAAACTGGTGAGCTTTCAAAGGCTCTCTCTTTAAAGAAAGAGAAACCTCCATATCCTGGGAAATAATGACAGAATAATGGCAGAGAAGTGCATGGCTGTCACAATCACACCTACCTCAATGATTTCTAGATTCTTAATTCTGCTGCATTAGCTTGAATTTCATATGTTTCATCATGTACCAACAAATATTGACCAGACAGTGTGGGTCACTGCAGTGGGCAAGAGTGTTACCAAATATGAGGCATGGAGAAAAGGAAAAATGTAAGTCTCTTTCTCACTTAACAATCTGAGAAGAGGCATTATTAGCATTTTAATTTTAAACAAGATTTCCATGTTAAATGAAGGGGATGGGAAAATTTTAATGAAAAGAGGATTGGGAGCGGCAAGAACTTGTTTTTATTCATTTTCTTTGTTTTCTCCACACTGCACACACCAAAAAATCTTCTTAACAATTATATTTTTGCTTCATTAATAAAAACCATTCTAGAGACCTGCATACCCATAACATCTAAATCTGGCCCCTCTGTACCTTTTCAGACTCACCTCCTGACCCTTTTCCATCCTCAGTTTTATTTATTCTCTCAACATCTAGCAACTCTCCATCTCTTTCCTCTGTGCCCATGATTTTTAATGCTTCTGTGCCTTTGAACATGCTGTTGTTTCCTTTTAGGGAATGTTTGTCTTTTGCATTTTGTGACTGGAAAACTACTAGTCCTTTAAGATCTGGTTCAAATGCTTTTTTCTCTAAGGGGTACATTTCCTATCTCTGGGGAGTCATAGGCACACCCTCCTTGGGGCCTCCAGAGTACTGCGTACATACTTCTAATATAGCAGCCATTCCATTAAATCAGAATTATGAGTTAAAGAATCTGTCCCTTCTATTGGCTTAGGAACTTCTTAAGGGCAGGATCTTTATGTGTAGAAGGCATAATAAAATTTCTGGTGCACAGTAGGTACTCATTTTATGTACTGAAAGAGTGAACTAAGAAATGACAGTGACTGATTCCAGTTTTCTCTACCATGGCCTCCTCTCATGTGGAATTTCTGTGCATCGAATCCTCCAGGTTATACCAACTTCAGAAAATATGGGTAAATATTCAGAAAATATTATGGTTGATAAACCTTAGATTATTTACACCATTCCCATCATAGTATACATGTATACATTAGTGATGCCAAATCTAGGATTTGACTATGAGCTGTGTATTAGCAGTAAACACAACTTTTTCATGATTTAAGTTCTATGCACCTAATAATAGAGCTTAAAATACACGAAACAGAGATAAATATAACCAAAAGGATAAAAAGACAAATCCAAAATTATAATTGGAGTTCTCAGAAGTCCTATCTTGGTAACCGAAAGAACTTGGGCAGCACTGTCAACCAACAAGATCAATTGATATTTTTAGAACTTCTCAACCCAACCATAGTACATTCTTTCAACGTGCATGGAACAGACATCAAGATAGAGCACATCGTGAGTCAATAATATAAATCTCATTGTATATCAAAAGACTGAAATCATACAAACTCTGTCTTCTTAACATGAACATTTAGAAATTAAATAACACACTTTTAAATAACCCAAGATACCAAGAAGAAATCACAAGGGAAATTGGGAAATATTTGAATTAAAATAAAAACAGAACATAACAAAAATTTTAGGATGCAGGTTAAGCAATGATTAGAGGGAAATTCATAGTAATGAAATTCTTATAAGAGAAAAGAAGTTTTCAAATCAATGATCTAAGTTTACACCTAAAGAAGAAAAAGAGAAAATTAAACCCAAAGAAAGAAGAAGAAAGTAATAAACATAAGAACAGAAACCAAAGAAAGAGAATGTAAAAAAAGCATTAAAAAAATCTGTACAATGAAAAGATAGTTCTTGAACAAGATCAGTTAAATTAATAAACCACTAGTTAGAATGATGAGAGAGAGTGTGAGAGGGAATAGACAAATTACCAATATCAGGAATAAAATAGGGGACATCCTTACAGAATTTACAAGCAATGAAAGCTTAATAAGTAAATATTATAAACATTTTATTTCAATAAATTTAATAATTTAGATAATACAGACCAATTTCTTAAATGATACAAATTACCAAAGCCCACTCAAAAAGAAATTGATAATGTAAATAACCCCATATTTATTAGATAACTTTAATTTATAGTTAAAAATTTCCTAAACACAAACACTCTACATTAAGATGGATTCTATTAAATATTTAAATATAAATTCTATTAAACATTTAAGTATGTATCTATATCCCTTTTGATATTATGAACATAGATATAATAATATGAAGAAAATATTGGCAATTCAAAATTAGAAATATGTAAATTGAATAATGCATCATGACCAAGTGATGTTTATCCTAGGATTGCAAGGTTGGTTCAGTATTAAAAAATCAATATAATTCATCATGTCAACAGACTAAAGCATAAATCCACATGATCATCTCGATAGATACAGACAAACGTTTAACAAAATTCAACACATATTCATGATTAAAATAAACCCACAAAATGCTCAGCAAACCTAAAGAAAACTTCCTTAACTGCATAAAGGACATCTGGGCAAAATCTATATCTCACATCATAGTTCCTAGTAAAAGATTGAGGACAAGGCCAAACTGTCTGTTCTTAATATTGTCATTAAAAATTGTACTGGAGCTCAAAGCCCATGCAGAAAGCCAACAAAAAGAAATATAAAGCATGCATATTTTTTAAAAAAAGAAGTCAAACTTTCTATTTGCAACTGATTGACTATGTAGGAAATTACAGGAAATCGGAGGAAAAAAGCTACTAGAACTATAAAGTTAATTAAGGTCATTGGATACAGAACCATATGCAAAAAAGTTTATTGTGTTTCTATATATAGACAAAAAACAGTTGAAATTTAAATTTTTCACAATGTCATTTACAAAAGCAGCAAATACCAAGAAATACTTTAAGATGAACTTAAAATATGCTTAAGACCTGTACACTGAAAACTACAAAACAATGCTGAGAGAAATTAAAGACCATATAAAGGAATAAATAAATAGATTACATTGATGAATCAGAGAACTCTTTAAAATGATAATTTTTCCAAACTGATCTATAGATTCAATAGAATCTTAAGCAAAATCATATCATGATATTTTCTAGAAATTGATGAGTAAATTCTACAATTTATGAATAGGCAAAGGACAAGAATAGTCAAAACAACTTTGAGAAAGAAAAAGTTGGAAGACTAACACTATCTGATTTTAACACTTATTATAAATCTAAAGTAATTAAGAGAGTTTAATATATTGACATAAAAGTAGACATATAGACCAATGGAACAGTAATGAGAGTAGCAAACTCATACATAAAATGTCAATTGACTTTTTTACTTGTCACAAGGGATTTCAATAAGTAATGGATAATCTTTGCCACAAATGGTACTAGAACACTTGGGCATTCATATGAAAAAGAAGGAGGGGGAAGATGAGGAAGGGAGGTAAGAAGAGGAAAAAGAAGAAGGAAGCGGGTGGGAGAAAGGACCACCACTAAACCGAAACAAACACAAAGAAATTTTTGACCTTTATCTCACAGCACACACAAAATTAATTTAAAATATAGTAATGACCTAAGTATAACAAGTAAAACAGTAAAACAGGATAAAATACTTGAACTCTTGAGATAATCAAACACTCTCTAGATAAACACAAAAAGCCAAAAGCATTTAGAAATACATACTGGACTCCATCAAAATTTTAAATTTCTGCTCTTTGAATGAGAGTATTAAGAACATATTTTCTCCATAGACTGGGAGAAAATATTCATAATACATAGATATGAAAATGAGTTTGTCTTCACAATATACAAAAAATTCTTACAATTCAATAATAAGGAAAGAAACAACCTAATGAAAAATGGATAAAGTATTTGAACAGACAATCACAAAAGAAGATATAGAAAAAGTCAATAAGTACATGGGAAGATGCTCAACATGAGCTATCTTTAGAAAAATGCAAATTAAAACTATACCCATGGAATGGCTTCGATTAAAAAGACAGACAAAACAAAGTGCTAGTGAAAATGTGGAAGAGTTGTTTCTTTCATATATCACTGGTAGGTATGCAATGATATTACTTTTGTTTCTGGAAAGCACTTTGGCATTTTCTTATAAAGTTAAATGTTCTCTTGCCATATAACCTAGCAATACCATTCTTAGTTATCTCAAAGGAAATGTAAATTTATTCACACAAAGATGCACATAAATGTTCATCAGAGCTTTATTCACACTAGTATAAACACTGGAAACAAATTCTGTGTCCATCACTTGGTGAATAGATAAACAAGTTATGCTACATCTATGCAATGGAAAAGCTACTCAGTTTTGAAAGGAAGAAACTTCTAATAAACACAACATGTATGAATCTCAAAACATTATGCCGAGCAAAAGAATCCAGACACAGAAAAAGAACACACTGTATGATTCTTATTATAAGAAACTCTACGAAAAACAAAATTATTATGCAGAAAGCAGATCACTAACTGCCTGGGTCAGGGGTAGGGAGCAGGGACTGACTGGGTAATGCATAAGTGAATTTTTTCTTAATTTATTTTTTTTATGGTGACATGGGTTAATGAAATCCAATAAGTTTCAGCTGTTCATTTTAACAGTAAAGCATATATGTATTTACACTGTGTGTTCACCGCCCATAGTTAGATTTCTTTCTGTCACCACGTATTTGACCCCCTTTACCCCGTCGACCTCCCCCTTTCACCCCTTACCCTCTGGTAACCACTAGTCGATTGTTCATGTCCATGAGTCTCTGTTTGTCCTCTTCATTTGGTGTTTTTAGGTTTACATCCCACATATAAGTGATACCATGTGATTTTCAACTTTTTCTGTCTGGCTTATTTCACTTAGCATGATTATCTTGAGGTCCATTCACGTTGCCACAAGTGGCAGTATTTCGTCTCTTCTTATGGCTGAGTAATATTCCATTGTATATATGTACCACAGCTTCTTTATCCAATCATCTATCTTAGGACACTTCAGTTACTTCCATGTCCTGGCCACTGTGAATAATGCTGCTGTGAACATCGGTATGCAAATATCTTTTCGGACATGGGTTTTCAAGTCTTTGGAGTAAATACCCAGTAGAGGGATTGCTGGATCATATGATAGATCAATTCTTAGTTTTTTGAGGAACCTCCATACTGTTTTCCATAGTGGCTGTACCAATTTGCAGTCCCACCAGCAGTGTATGAGGGTTCTTTTTTCTCCACATCCTCTCCAACATTTATTATTACTTGTTCTGTTGATTGTAGCTACTCTAACAGTGTAAGTGAATTTTGGGGGATGATGAAAATGTTCTTTATCTTGATTGTGGTGGTACATGCATGAGAGTATATATTTGTCAAAACTCATCAAACTGTACAATCAAAAATGTTGCATTTTATTGTTTTTAAAGTATACCTCAATAAAGTTGATTAAAAGGAAATGGAATGTGAGCAGGAAAGTGGGCCCCCTCCTTAGTTACCAGAAGCAATTTTTGTCTATAGAATGGATAAGAATGCTCATGTGGTTTATAAGTTTTCTGCTTAATGCTGCTGACATGTTCTTCTCTCATTGTTTAGAAAGTAGCCAGCTTCCCTGTGCTCTCTTCTTTATTCTAGAAATGATGGAAAATGACAATATTCTACAATTTATAATTTTCTATATTTAAAAGATATACACTATCCTCCCCAAGTCCAACTCATCTGAATTTGTGAAATTTCATCAAGTAAAAAAGTAAAGGTAAATTTTTGAATACAACAAAATGCATGCGATGGTGCTTTAAAATAAAAGGTGATATAAATGTGAGATGTAGTGTCAGATTCATAGAAAGAGCTTAGGAAATTCTTGCTTAGTTGAATAAATGGTCTGCCTAAGAATCATGTTTGGATTAATAACAAAATTGAAAATCATTATATTCCCTGGAAAGCAGTTACTGTTTAGTTCAAAGTCTAACTCTTTGCCTTTGGAGAGAATTGAAGTGAGATTTGGCAACAGGAGAAAAATCTGGCAAAAGAAATTTGAGTGTGGTTAATACTTGATATATCATGCTTAGTCAAATATTGCAGGGTCTGGAGTTTAAGTAGATATCAGTGGTGACACATAAAATGGTAAAAAAGTTAGTTGAGATGATCCAGCTATATTTTAAAATTCAAACAATATTTGAGAATGTCTGAACCAGTTTTCTAATCACAAATGATAAAATGAAGAAACAAATTAAATAACTCACTTTTGGTTTCTCTAATAAGTAGAAGAATCCCGAATAGAAAGCAGCTTTAGTGATATTTCTGTGTTGCTGTGTTGCTTCTTAAAAATATCCTTAAAAGAGAGTGATGAAGGTCACCATCTAATCTCTAATCTAGAAAAAGGCCATGTATTTGGTGATGATAACACAAATTTCAGGATAAATGTCTTTAATTGGCTATAAATAAATTCTATTTAAAGTTTATAAAGTGAGAAATTACTAAAGAAATTTCTCCACTGAAGCTAATATTTAAAAACAGCATGAATCTACTTCATATGGTAGAAAACAGTCTTTTATGTCACAATATGATACATAGAAATACAACTTAAAGCATCAAAAATTAATACTTTATACCTGAGCTGCAATCCCCTAAAAGCAGGTAATGTGAATTACTTAAGGATAATTTCGATCTGAAAGACATTCCTCAGCATCATTGGCCTTTGGGAATGCAGAAAGCTTATCTTATAATTCACTTTATAGGTCTATAGGTTTGTTTCTATTTTACAGTATGATAAGATAGATAAGCCTTTTTGTCAGTCTGCTTTTACAATTGCGCAATTTTAGGAATGTATTATTAAGTCTAACAGCTGGTGGAATGTTCTTCTTAGTGTTTAGAAATTGTTTTTTCAATCAACACATGCTAAAAATTAATAAGCACAAAATAAAAGGGACGCACAGCTTGTACCCAAATGGGACAAATTTCAAGCGCATAATATTGAAGAAACCATATATGAATCCAAGTTAAAAGTTATGATAGACTGGAAAAGATTTTGATGAAATGCAGTGGCAAAAGATTAGCATTCGGATCCTTCTCAATGCTAGTATTTATCTAAGGAGAAAAGCGTTCATTTTTAGGTAACAGGAGAAAAGTTTGTGTGAGAATAGTAATGATATTTGAAGGGTTTGAGGGCAAAACACACAAGTACCTGTTTGCAAGGGGATCTGAGGACTCAGACAGCAGGGCACCTACCACAGAAATGAGAATCTGTGGTGAAGAGGAGAGTTCAGTATACAATGCTTACATAGATTTTTAGAAAACGACTTTCCCACTTTTGCCTGCTGGAAATTTTTTAAAATCCCAGTTTCCTTTTCAAATGTTAAAGAAACACTGAATTTTAGTGGCTTGACTTTTATATTTTTCCTCTCAAAAATCAATGAAAAAATTGAGGCACAAACTTAAATTACTTATTTATTTGTTTGTTTGTTTAAGAAATTTTATAAACACTCTGGTTCCTTCCAATATAATTGCAGAGGTTCTAAGTTACTGAGAGAACCTTTGCAAAACAAGTATATGTAGGATTGTGACACTTTAACATGACTCACTGGATTTTTGCCAAAAAAAAATGATGAGTATGTGTGTGCCTATGTGTGCGTGTGTGTGCACGTGTGTGTATATGTGTGTGTGTTTAGCCCCAAGAGAATCTATAGCAATATTTTTAAAATTAACCTTAATTATCTAGTCAGAGATATTTCTAAAATTTCTAAAAAAGTTTCTAAAATGTTTCTAGAACTTTAGAAACATTTCAAACTGTGTATTAAGAGTCCCACATAAGATCTAAGAGTGGTTAATGTAGATGTTCAATGTTTGGAAAGAAGGGAAACCAGATACAATGGCTACTAGGTATGTTCTTCCGTTTTCCATTAGACTACGTTCTTCAGCTAAGGTGGGACTCTTGCACTATTTTGACACAAGAGCCTCTTTTTCTAGCTACTATTGTAAGAAAATGTCAGAACTATTTGTGATGTTTGTAAAATGATTTTCTCTTTTTTGCATAAAGCTACATCAACAAATAAGAACAATAGTTACACAATACTTTTTTTATTTATCAATTACTTTTCTGAGGGTAATGGAAGAAGTAGAAAATGTCATAATTCAGGACCTTCAGGGAATTCAGGCAAGACTTGCAAATGGAAAACACTGACTCCAAATGCCACGTTCCTCCCAGAGGATAATTTCAGTACCCCATATAACATTTGGCATGACTGGATTTTTTTCTCTCTGTGTGAGGAAAATAAAAACAGAGGCCAACAAAAATAACAATCCCAATATCTCATTCAGTGATACAAAGGTGATAACCAGGGGTTTAAATTTTACCTTAAATGAGTGTCATGTTCCTCTTCGGTGTGGGGCACACCTCACTGGAGGGAAAAACATCCAATTGAATTACATAAGATTTTCAGTGGAGAATACTAAGCATACTTAGAGAGAGACAAAGTTTTAGGAAAACAAGACAGTCTTAAAGAGTAGATTTAATCACAGTTAGAAGCTAGAAGCACTGATAAGTGGCACAAGGTGGTTTTAGAAAAGTGGTTCAGGATAAAGGCCAAGACTAACGTATCTGTGCTGAGGGTCCACTTGAGCTAAATAGAGCAAAACAGTAAGTGTAACGGCCTAAAGCAGTCATAACAGGTTAGATATCTTAGTACTAGTTCTGTATCTTGATTTTCAAATGAACTTCAAGGACTTTCCTTTTCTGAGGAAATGTTGAGATAATTAAGTCAGATGGTTATTAGCCTATTAGCTAATTTATAAAGAAATATTTCTGGAGCCATTTAAATGAAGCCATGAGTCTAAAGGATGTTACTTGAGAAAATGCTCATGTAAAACTCTTACAAACAATAAAATAGACATCACCAAATGTTATATGTTGTAGATATGATTATACTTATAGTTTAGATATTATTGACAATAACATGGTATGACTGACCATGAAAGATTTTATGAAGAAGATCTTTCAAGGTATTTTGACAAAGTAGGCAATAATTCAACTATGTATGTATTGTTCTAAATAAATCCCAATGTGTTATGATTTAAAGTAAATTAGTCAGTGGTAACTTAAAACTGATTGAAAAGGAGTAAAGAACATGAAGTAGAAAGTATCTTGTCTTTAAAGGTGGTTGTTAAATTGCATATATTACAATTCGAAGGATAGCATTTTACATAAAAATAATTTTAGAATTATACTTCCATGTGAAATTTTAAAACCAAGCATCAGAAAACATAAGAATGGTATCAGAGAACTATCTGATCACTCTGAAGTTGAATATGCCACATAGAAATGAAAGGACAAAATAATCAAAGAAGAACAAATTCCCTTAGAACATAAATAACTGGTGCAAAAGATTATTTTTCTAAAAATTGAGAGAAACAGAAATGCAAATAAATTTCTAAGATGATAAATAAAAGCACTCTAAAGCAACAGCTGCTTTCTCACTCATTTCATACAAATTCAGGTGAAAAAGTATAAGTGTGTTAAGATATCAATTATGTGCACAGCATATACAATAAGTGCATTAATTGTATATGCTGCAGCATGTAGTTATCAAAAGTTGGAAAGCATTCACAAATAAAATACCATTTCCCATTTGAAGTATTTACAACAACTTTGATTTCAGCCGTCAGCTCCTCTATATCTCTATTTCTAGCTAATTTGAACACGTATATTTCTTTTCTTTGAATTTTAAAGATGAGCACTGAATAGTGAATTAAAAGCCAATGAATTCTAGTACTACATATACCCTTGATAAGGTATAACTTTGAGAAGGTCATATCAGCTCATGGAACTTAGTTTCTTCTTCCATAATGCAAGAGGAGAGGAGAATAGAAAATTACTAAACTCTAGAAAATTCGTGATTTTTGTATCACTCACTGACTACTAGGTTATTTTTGAATTATTCAATATTATTCTCAGCTAGATTTTAAGTGTCCTGGATATATTTTGCAATACCTTGCACAGTGCTGGGTGATAACTAAATGGTTTAAAAAACACTTCTTGATGGACTGTATATTCACTAAAAAAAATCGAGTCAAGAAAAGTCTTATTCACTTTCTCGAATATTCTCTAGAATTGTCCTCTATCAGCATTGTGAAACTGAGTGGTTGAAGAGCTTGTTTGAAAAGAAAGACTTTTCATCAGTTTAAAAGACTATCATCCAATTACTATGTTACATTATCTATAACCTAGAAGACTTGCTCATGCACAATTTTTTATGCATCTGAAAGTAAAATGAGTTAATGTGTGACCTACCCACAGAAATAGCAGAAAGACATTTTAAGATAGTGTAGAAAAAGTAGAGAACTTTTAACCACATATATAATTGTGCCTTCTCTTGTCAATTCTAACCATATATGTAAATATTAGGAGAAAAAAGCATATTTCAAAATTAGCTTTTCTTGGCTCTAATGAAATGATTCTATAAATTTTTGTTTTCTATAAGTTTCTAATTTTTGTTTTCTATAAGCTGTGATGTTGCAATTGTGATATAGATACAGGAGGCACTAGCTAAATAGCATATCAATGAACTTCAAGTGTTGCAGCAATAGTTATGAAGAAAATATGTTTAAAATACTAAGAAGTTTAGCATATGATATTAAAAAGTTTTCCTGGATCCAGCAGGGGTTCTGTGGATTCATTAAGGAAAAAAAAAATGATTAAGGCAAATGTGAGTGAGAAGTAACTTTTTATCCTGTGAGCCTTTTCCCTTTCATCCCATCTGCCTCCACCAAATCACACTATCTATAGAGGTCACATTTATTTTTTAAGTTCAGTAAACAAGGTTATGTCTCTTGAAAAAAATTGTGATAGACCGTACTAACACTAAATATTCAAGTAGTATATTTATCTATTAATAGAGATTTTTGGGGGTAAGATAATACATGAGAAGGACGGATAGTAAAAAGAATTGTCTAATTGGAAGGGTCTTTAAAGTCATAAGAGAATATGCATGATAAAGGAATGAGAATTTTTCATATAAAGTCATAGGTTTGCATTAAGTATTTTCAAGGGGCAAGGGAAAGTTTTCATTTGCAAAAAAATAAGATGCATGTTTTTCTACGTAGCACACTTTTTCTTCTCAGAAGAAAACTTGCTCCTCATTTTTTGTGAAGTGTCATGCAGATCCAAGCACTTTCCAATTTTGGAGCTCCTTTGGTCTGACATCCATGTCTTCTCCACTGTCTCCCCACGGTTTTCCTTCTTCTTCCAGAATGCACGGTCTTGAGAAAACCTGTATGTAATTCTGAACCCTTCTTAGTCATTTGTTTATGAATTCAAAGATCTTGAATGAGTTATCAACCTTTACACAACTCATGTCTTCTTTCTCCCCAACTTTACTGAATTTATTATATTCATGACTTTCTTGTGCTCATAACTTTGTCTCCCCAATTTGTATATCAGTTCTTTGTTGAAAGAAACTGTATTATGTAGTTTTTTGGTTGCCTTACCACTGTGCAGTGGAAAAAAACAAAACAAAATAAATGAATGAATTAAATTTACCAGTGACATTTTAATGCAATTAAATCCACACAACATCTCTATTCTTTCTTCTTTACATATTTACAATTGATTTCTAGGAGTCTCAGCCAGGAAACTACAGGGCAACATGTGTGGGGTAGTGTGTTTCTGACATAATGGAAAAACAGATTGGCACCAGGAGAGAAACTCAGACTTCCTAGGCTTCTATCAAACAGTATTTATTAAGTGCCAAGTAAATGCTTTCTAGCTCTGGGAAGGCTATAGAGATATATTTGTCTATGGACTTTGATTTGAAGGAGTTCACACATTCATAATGCAAACAAGAATATGAGAAGTAATTTCAAAATTATTTTAAGATGCATCATCTTCTAAAATGGGAATACTGTTACACTTAATTATAGTATTGCTCTGAGATCAAATACACAAGAAAATAATTGAAAACATAAAATTACAAACTGTACACATTTGAAAATAATCTCTGACATCATGTCACATTTTTATAAAATTTATTAATTTTTTATACTTACCGAAAGATAGAGACTTCTATATATGCCGTCACAGAAATTAAAAAATAAGCAAATACTCGAAGACATAAACTTCAAAAATGACCAAATCGGAATTTTCATTATTCGTTTGATGCTTTCTATTAAAAACTCCAGAAAATATTTTCGGTTAAGTTAAAACATGCCTATAAACTATGTGGAGTCTCAGAAGAGTTTAACCTTTTTTCTTGTTCAATAGATTAGGAGCATGGACTTAGTCATAGTGACTAAAGAGATGTATCTAAATGCTCCCAGAGACTTGACCACTTTTGAATTACACAGTAGTAACCAATCATTTCAAGTTCATTTTAAGTCTATATACAAACATCGGATTACAAGATACAAAACTTATCGTTAAGAGTCTTCCTTTTATTTAGTTCCCATGAAGGCCACTTTTACTTTTCTAACATCATTAGATATTGTATACATGACCTTTTAGCAGTGGGAAAAATTTGAAATATAAGATAAACTAGAAGATCACAAATCCTAAAATCAGAAGAGCCCTTAAAGTTACTCTAGTCTAATTTGTAAGATATGTAACCATGAATTTCCTGATCGCATTCTAATAAGTAATAATCCAAGGCTGTTTTGTACATCTCTAGTGACAAATAATGTCCTAACTAGTCTACTGCTCTACAATTTTATACACAACAGGTGGAGTAATTCTTTTAAAAGTTGTTATTCCTCTGCCCAAGCTCCTCCCCTGCTTACTCAAGTAATCCTAAACCCTTTCCTAGAAGGTCCTACACAAGCTACCACGCCGCCCCACCACCCACCCTCTCTAACTTCATCTGCTCCCACTTTCCCTCTTGATCACTTGAATACAGCTACTGGCTACTTGATATTCTTCAAATATACCCAGCGCATGTAGTTCAAGGTCTTTATACCTTTGTCTGTAATGCTATTCTCCCTAATACATTTCCATTCCTCACTTTTTTGAGGCTTCTGCTTAACAAATTTTTATTAATTTCCCATAAATCAGTAGCCTCCCTAAATCACTATCACCTTACTTTTCTTCATAGCCTTTATCACAGGGTAGCACTATTATGTATTTATTTATATTTACTTCATACATATATCATATGTATTACATTTATATTATTAGTTATATATTTCTTTATAATATATACTTATAATTTATGTATAAACATAAATTTATATTTTATATATTACATGTAGAATATATATTTACAACATAAAATATATTGTTTATATATTTATTTATATTTCCTATATATACATATACATATATACTTTATTATATTTATTATTTGTCTTAAACCACTAGAATGGAAATAGCATGAGAAAATGGGATTTGACTGCTCTGTTCACTCACGGTTTTATCCTAGAGGAGCATCTTATATCTCCTGTGGTGTTCAATAATTACTGATTGAATGAAAGAAGAACTCATAACCTCATAACTGAACCCAGTGTCCTTTTAGATAGGTCTAATGATTAGAAAGCCCTTTGTAATACCAAGTTAAAATTTGCTGCCTTCTATGGATGTTTCCTATTTATAGGTTTGGTTCTGCCTTCCAAGTCACAAAGAACAATTTGAATTATCTCCTCTCACTCCCAAACAACCCTTCAAATATTTGAAGAAAGTTGCAAATCACTCATAAGTTAATACTACCGGTTCCTTCAGTCATTATCCAAATGATGTGAACTCTAATCATCTCATTCATCAACTCTGTCACCTTCCCCTGGATATATTCTACGTCACTGTTTTTCAGACTGTAAGTCAAAACCCTGGAGTGGTTCATGGAATAAATACACAATTTGGTTTGAGGAGTTAACATAGTATTGTGACTCAGAGTGCAGTCATGTAAGTTTAGTCATTAGTTTAGTCACTTATTAATAGCCAAGTGACTTTACCACTTCTTACCTCAGGTTTCTCATCTTCAAAATGAAAATTATCGATCTTATAGGATTATTTTGAGGATGGAGGATTTAATGAACAGTGTGATCTCCAAAGCCAGCAGCCCAATGGGAGAAGCAGGTGTCGACAAAAAAGAAAGAGATGGAGAAAAAGAGAAAAGGTGAGTCTTCTTTCACAGGGAGCAGACTCGAGGCCGTCCAGGCCTTACTTCTTCAGGCTCCAAGTGGGAAGGAGAGAGAGAAAGGAAAAGAGAGAGCAGGCTGCCTGCCTCCTTATCACTCTGACTCCATAGAAGCAGGAGAAGCCATGCTGTCTGAAAACAATACCATTTGACATTGAAAACAAAACAATTTTGGAATATTTTACCATCAAGCCTGGTTGAAAATACCACACAGAGTCTTAAACATTTAGTTCCATTATCACCCAAAGTACAAATGATGTCTGTCTAAGTCACAAGCAGGACTTGTAAAGGGAAAAATACTAAGTAAATGCAATAATATTGTCCCTAATGCATTTCAAAGCAGTGGACTCCAGTTTTCAGAGTTCAATGCCATGAAGTTGCATGTTAAATAAATTTCTGAAGACAGGTTTTAAAGAGGCCTCACTATCCTGATCCATCATTAATTTATTCTACACTCCTGAATCTACTAACTAGCAATCACTGCACTGTTTTTAAATGAAGATAAAATGGTCTGAGACCTTTGTGATATGTTCACAATAGGCACAAGATTTTAAATTAACTCTGGTCTACTCCCTGGAGATAGAATTCCTTTCATGGCTACCAAGCTGGGTTTGGATGAAACTTTGTAAACTGAATTAAGACAGCTTTTCTGAGAGCAGAACTCCTGGGAAAAGAAACAAGGACAGCCTCTCCCTTTTGCCAAGAGATTTACACCCTGCTGATGAGAAAACATGTCACAGTGCTCTCTGAAGGCTCAAACTCTGTTCACCGCAATGCTGAATTTCACACATACGAGAGCAACTCACACAGAAATCTGGAGACTTCCTAACCGGTTATTCCATCTCAGGTCTCTCCTTTATTCTCTGCAAGCTGATAATTCTGTGAAATTAATCATTTGCTAATCACACCCCAGTGGACAAAATCCTTCAATAATTTCCCTTCACTGACTGAAAATACATCAAATCTTTGATCTTCTCTCATCTGACATCAAACAATTACATCATCTCCCACTATCTTCTATCTCCATATCCATCCAGATGAATTCTGAAACATGAATTTTATGTTTCAAGTTGTTTCCTTCACTTAAATCCCTCCCTTTCCACCTCCCTCCCAGTGCCTTCAGTTTAAATTCTACAGATCTTGATGTCATCTTTTCCACAAATCTGTCCTTGCCATTAATTCCTCAAGCTTAAAGTTACTCTTCTCTCCTCTGAACCTCCCAGATTTTACTTGTACTTCTCTTTATAAGGCATGTTCTGTTTAACGGTAGGTGTATACAGGTACCACTTTACCAATTGAAATGCCTTGAGAGGAGGAACCGTGTCCTCCTTAAGTTGATGTCCTTCACTGTGTCTACCACAGTTCCTGCCACAGCTTAGGTTTCCTGTCCAATAAATGAATAAATGTAGCTTTTATCCATTAGATGCTAGACTGTGAACTGCCTGAGAACAGGAGAAACATGTCTATACTGATCAATTTTTTAACTAGCTTCCTGACAGTGTGCCTGGAACAAAATAATGCTTAATAAATGTTTCCTCACTCAAAACATAAAAACTGTAACCCTGTCCAGTGACCATTTTATGGAATTACTAAAAATAGTATGTTCAACAGATAGAAATTCAGATCTTAGCCTTTATTATGTCATTTAAGTAGGAGGAAAATCATCTACAAAAGAAGAAGCCTCTATAAACAATTTTTTTTCATTTTCTTCATACAGAAAATCTGTGATCTTTCTTTTGAAGGCTCAAGGAAATGTCAGGGCATTTTTCTATTTATCCCCTTTCAAGATAGCTTGGGTGTGTGCACTTTTTATAAGCTTTTTACCTTCCTCATAAACATTTTTGCAGGAAATACATTGACCGCTAGCACAATAGAAAGGAGTAAACAAAATGGGAAAGAAGGCAGAGTTTTGAAAGTTCAGTGTTTCCTGCCAGTTGTCAAGGATCCTCCTGTTACCTAAACAAACAAAGGCTATTGCACTCTTTTTCCACGTTGTTTTTCCTTCCAACCTTCTATTTTTTGTCATTTGCTACTGAATTTTCCTAGACTGTAGTATTTACACTTAGGAGAAAACAAACAAACAAACAAACAAAAAATGCTTTCCCTTTTATTGAAAAATTATGTACAACAAATTGTAATAATAACCTAATCTACAAAGTTTAATGTAGGAGGCTTTGATTTACTGGCCCATTCGTAATCTGCTCCCTGGAAACAATCCACTCACTTGTCTAAATGATATCAAGGTGTTTGTTTTTAATCTGTCCAGACTCATCCTATGGACACATGTATTATGGAAGAATTATATTTTAATTTACCTTCATGCAGTGTTCTGGATGGGCATTTGCATGAACACAATATGATTATGCTTTTTTACACTCAAATCTATTCAAATCAGAAATTACCTGCAAATATAGTCTCAGATGGTGGTCAAAAATTGTACAAAGAAGTAAGAAAAGGACTCCTTAATATCACACAGCCCTGCTGCTCATCATTGAGGCTTTTTCTGTTCTAATGCTTTTGTCATGTATATGAAAGTCATTATGTAGTTTGGAAAACAGAAGATGAAGTGAAAGAGTAAGATCAGGGACCTCGGGTGCATTAATATTCTACCAGCATCAAAGAGATTTCCCTCGAGGGGCTCCTACAGGCCACGCTGTTATTACAGTGCCTATCCATTATCTTGTGCTGTTCTTGGTATTAAGACAATAATGGAGAGAATAGGATTATGTGCAGATGATAGGAAACGTGAAGGCAATTCAGCAAGATAGGAAATGAATGGAGACATGATTCTTTCATCGAATCCAGGGATGGTTTAGCATAAGGTAAAAGAGAAGATAAATGAAGCAAAATGGAATCTTTAAGGTTAGCTGGGGTAAAATGAGTGTTTTCATATAATCCTATGAGTTTAACCTTCTTGATAGAGAAATGCCATGGCATCTTTCTTTAAAACCCAAGTATATGTGCCTGAGGAGATGATCTGTTTTTGTCATAAAAATTCACCTGTTTTTGGAAAAGTTGTCCAGTTCTCACAGGGTCAGAGACTGGCCTTAAGGAGTGACATAGCCTTTTAATTCACTCCCATAGCTGAGAAATTCGGGCTGCTATTAAAGATACTCTGGTGAAAATGAGGAGCCCAGTAACTCTCCCAACCCATCTCTTACCAAATAATGGCCAGTAATTAAGAGAGCAATAAGCGGAGTGCCAGACAGAGGAGTTCCATTATGAAAAATGCTTCATCTAGCTTCTCGGAGGCCCCATTTCTTTTGACACTAACCATCCCTGTCCATACACACACAGAGCACATAGAGAGGCAATCGCCCAGGCAGACTTGGAAAACAGGAAAGAAAAGCCCTGGCTTTTTGAAAAGATCACCTATATTGAATGCCCAAGGCTAATGTGACTCAAAGGTTAGCATTTCCTGACGACAGTGGCGAAACGAGAGTGGCAGATTGTGTCATTTGCAGACAAGGCACTGGCATAAATAAATGCTTCTGTTTGTGTATTAAAAAAAGAACATTTAATTAAAAGAAGGCACACTCATTTACAGACAATATGACAGGGCCAGAGAGAGTGCTTTGAGTGTTCACATACAGTGCTTACTCTTCAAACATTGCATTTGATCCTGACTTAAATTGGATAGAAATTTAACCAAACTGAGATCAACAATATAATAACATCCTCTAACTCAAAGAGTTACCAAGGGGAATTGAAGAGAAAATATTAGAGGAAATCAGCATGTAGATACACTGTATCTATAAGCTTGTCTAAGAATGTGAAAGCTGTGGCTATCCAGGCTGCATATGAAATGTAGATTAATATATCCTGCATGGAATTGTACCACAGCCAGCATAATTTAGTTCAATATTCATTCTTTCTAAAAAGAGTTGAGGACTACTTTAAATTTTTCGTATGTATCCCATCAAAAAAAACACATATTACTGAAGAAAAAGCAAGCAGAGAGAGCAGGAGGAAAAAATATATATATACGTATGAATTTTTATCCAAAGCATGGATCTGCTATCTGTATAGGAAAAAAACATATATAAAGAGAAAATGTAATCGAGACCTTGGACAGCTTTTGGACCTTTTCTCTCCCTCCCCCAGCCCTTTCTGGGCTCTTTGGTGCTCCTTCCTGGTTCTCTGGTTTTAAAAATGGCTCCATACTGCTCTCTGCTGCTGGTTTATAATTTTCTACTTGGAAAGCTCAGAGTAATTCATGCTGCTCTAAATCTGTATCAAGTCCTTATTGGACCTCATACCGAATAGGACTTTTTCCTAATTTAAAATGAGGAAGGTTGGTATTTTGTAGATTTGGACTGCCAAATTCAACTTACTTGCTACATTTTTTCTTCCAAATTATCTGGACTCCTTGACCTTAGGAAGATCTTGTTCTACTCACAAGAATCATTTAAATTTAAGATTACCCTCTTGAGGTAATTATGTATTACTGAGAAATCTTACTGTAGATTCATCTCTCTAAGAAAGTGAGATGGAAAGGAGAGGACATTTTGGAGATAGATGTGGAGATTAATTAATATATCTCTTCAATATCCACATCACATTGAACTCAATTTCAAACAAGGGAAATTAATAAAATAGTACACGTGTGATAGAGCACAGCACAAGTCACGCACTCAATAAATGTAAATGAGATTTGAATCAAGTCCAAGAAATTGAAATATCAGATAAAGAAATTTAATTTGGGAAAAAATTAACCTAGGCAAAAATATATTTCAAAAATTAGATAAAATATTCATAAAACATATTTCACTCTCCTTTGAAAACATAAGAATGGGAAAAGAGTGATTTGTTTATTTATTTTAATATTAAAACACTAGAATGTTAAGACTTTATCAAAAAATCATATTTTTGGAGGCTAATGAATTAAAGCATGAACATGTTGACTAAGGAGCTTATTCGATGATAATATAGTTCCCCCTCTGGAAAATACAGATGGTTATGAAAGATGGTTAACAGCTGTAATTGGACATTGTAATGTGTGGCAACATGGCAACATGACTTCCAAGATCATGTGGTCATTACGTGATCCCGCTTGACAGATAGGAAGTTTTTCTAATCTTTATCATAATTTTGAACTGGATCTGAAGCACACCACCTTATTACTCTACAGACCGTAGAGGAAGGAAATAAAAAGAATGAGGGAAAGTAATATGTAAAATTAGCAGGGATCACTTTCCTGGCCTTTGCTCTTGAAATTTATTGTTATCTAGAGGGATTCTGCTGTGTAGACATCCCACAGAATCAGGATGGACTCGCACTCAAAATCTGATTTGAATGTCAAGAGTGATAACGCCACACATATCAAGGAGATTTGAAAGGTTTATTACTCAGATAACAAGGCTTTTTGTAGAAAGCAAAGTGGTTCAGGAGCAGGCAGTCCAAAATGGCTTGACGGAACAGGAAAAAGAGATGGGGTTGTGGTTTTTGAGACATTTAGGAGGTGTGGCCAGACCCTGGGTTCCAGGGCAGGGTTTGAAATTCCCATAGATGCAAAGGAAGGAGTTTTTTAATCAGTTTGTCCAAAAATGAAACAGAAAGGGAAAGAAGAAAGAGTGAGGCTTAAAAGCTGTCAGCAGCTAAACATTTTTTTAAAAAATTAGAGTCAGACACTTTATTAAAAGGCCTTCAATTTATATTAGCAGCAATTCTAATTTAGCTATTTAGATGTTGGTGAAAAGTTCTCCAAACATTATCTAAGATACCTCTCTGAACCCAAACTAGTAATTCTAAATTTAGGTCTTCTCTAAAAGTTCATAAAATGAGTTCATTCTACTCCTAGATACTTCGGGCTTCAGATACTGGTTTTTGAAAAACAGCAGATTTTGTTTTATGACTGCCTTTATTCAAGTAATTCTGTTCAGCAAGTATATATTGAAGTGTTTGGCTGTTTCAGGTGAAGCTGATGAATAATACACTCGCCCTGTCCTCCAGGAGTTTTCAGTCTACAGGTGGAGAGTACAACCATAAATAAATAATTTCAGTATCGGCAGTGTAAGGAGCAGATACAAAGGACACAAGGAGAGAGTCATTGACTCTCTCCTGAGGGCTGAAGAAATAAGAGAAAATTTCAGAAAGCAAGATTTTCAGTGACGAATGGAAGATTACCAAGCAAATAAGAAAACAAAGGGGGATTTGAGGCAAAGAAAACAGTATGCTAAAGCAATGAATGTATAAAATGCCTTGGCATGTTCAGGTAATTATAGGTAGTTCAACATCACTGATGCATAACATATAAGGAATGCAGAACCAAAGAAGAAGCAGGCCAAGGCCAGGGCACAGAGGAACTGGTCTGTCATGGGAAAATACTTGGGCTTTATGCAATAGTTCAATAGCTTTCAACTTCTATCACACATTCCCAGCAGTATAAAAAATTGATTAGAGATTACAATAATTAGTGTAGATACATGAATGTCCTAAGTTATTCAGGTATTAATGTTATTCACAGATATTAAGGCATAGTAAACATCTAGGACGAGTTCATCAGAATTACTGATAATTCTAAGTTGATTCAACTCAAGCATGTGGCTATCACTAAGACATAAATAATACTAACTTCCATTAAGTCAAAAATAATCACTTGGAAACAGAAACTAATAAATGAAACTGAAAGTTAAAAACAGAAGATCTTAGCAAACCATTAAAATGACAATTCTAGAAACTTGAAAATTCTCCTGGAAACAATCTGCATATTTGTGAAGGTTTATTAAGCCATGATATCAATTTTTTTCATTTCCCTTAGAATTCTCATGATGGTTAATTTTATGTGTTAGCTTGACTAGGCCCAGGGGTGCTCAGATTAAACATTACTCTGGATGTGTCTGTTCAGCATTTTCAGGTAACTCAGTAGATGGCCTCCCCAGTGCGGATGGGCATTATCTAATCCAGATAGAACAAAAAGTGGAAGAAGAGAAGATCCATTCTCTTCCCATCTGTCGGAGCTGGTTCATCAGTCTTCTCCTACCTGTGCACTGGGGTTTACACCATCAGCTCCCCTGGTTCTCAAATCTCCAGACTCACATTGGATTTACACCACCAGCTTTCCTGGAGCCCCATTTGTAGACGGTGGATCATGAGACCGTTAAGCCTCCATAATCATATAAGACAACTCCTCAAAATAAATCTCCTTTTATATATGCTATTGGTTCTGTTTCTCTAAAGGGCTTTGACTAATACAAACCTATATAAGCAAATTTCCTTCCCTGGCACAGAGAGAAGAAAATCTGACTTCTGCCTGTAGGTAGAAGATACATGTTTTATAAAGCTTGGAGTTTACAATTTAAGGAATCTTCTTAATGAAAAAGGATACCAAAAAACCTTACTTTTGCAAATTTAACACTATATGATCATGTAACACGTTGCTAGGACTACACCCTCTAATCTTTGTAAGTGGTCCGTGTACATGAGAAGCTATAACTGAGGCTTTCGTCGATTGTGAATAATTCCATTTCTGCTGCTGCCTGCATCTTAGACTCTCTGGTGTGGTGGCCACCTGCTTCCTGCTTGGTGACTCCACAACATTCACGTGGAAACTAAGTTCCTTGAAGATCTAGGTCAACTTTATAATGAAAAATTTCCTGTCACCAAAAGAGTGAAATAAAGCACTTTACAAAATAATTGACTAACAAAAAGTATCTGGGTTACTTACTGTTGGAACTATTTTACTAATATTGCCCAAAAAATTAAAAATGAAAATATTAGACATGGTGTAAGCAACAGGTATAGCAACACCGAATTGCATAGAGACACTGCAGTGTTGCACAATGCAGTTGTGATCTAAACTCGTGTTAGATAACTGCTTAGGAGACATTTTTCCTCCAACTGTTTACAAATAATAAATGTTTTTGGTACATGTAATATATTATTAAATTTGCAAATAAATATTTGAAACCAGCTCTATGCACTGGTTTCATGCAATATGTTCAATATCATTTGAGGCTAAGAGTCACAGGTGGAGACTTTGCCAACTAATTCATTCTACCTAAAATAATCCTAGAGCAGAGAACTTTCCAGTTGAGAAAGGAGTGTACAACATATTATAAACTGCCATTTAAAAACAGAGCATGCAGCCTGCAAGCATGCATTCACCAAGCTCTGTGTGATATACTCCTTTATTTTTGTTTTTGCTCTGTGCTTCTACCCAATGAGTGATGCTGCAAAGAAACCTCTGCGTGACTGTGCATCACACTTAAATAAATGGTAAATGTCACATATATAGTATTACCTCTTTTTCTACAAAAATCACTAATCATTGTTATTTTACCAAATGTCTATGTTATCCATTGTTATTCTTTTCCTCTCCCCTATGTGGTATCTATTACCAAGGAGCAGAGTCAAACACACACACAGACTTATATGTGAAAAACCATTTTTACTCTGAGCCCAGACATGCCATCCAGTGAATTATTGTAAAATTATTCATACCTTCTAGGTTGAAAGCCAAAGACAAAGGGCAGGGATTATTGTTACACCTAGTGTGAATTATCCTGGAGCAAATTGGAAACAAGATTTATTCTGTAGTACAGTTACTATTGTGCACTCTTAAGCACTAACAAGATTGTTGGGCTTTATGGGACAACTGTCTTCCTCTGGGACTTATTGAAGCAAATGAGAATGAGATATTTCACCGTTCCATTTTTACCCAAGGGCCAAGAGTGTCCACTACAAAAATGAAACTACTGTGAATGCATGTTGATGCACATTGAGTAAACACCCTGCTTATTCCTTAATGAGAACGATGTCACCGATCAATAGAAAACCTGTTTTATGGAAAACTAGTTTTCTATTGATTGAAGAGGTTACAACCTTTGGGTGCTATTTTGACTTAACAAAGTATCCCAATGTTTTTTTTTTTTTCTACATAGAAAAAAAAAAAGCTCCATAAATATCAATTTACCCCCTCAAAACCCTAGAGATCCCCCATTTCACATTACAAATTTGCCAATAGGATTTCTTCTTTCCTGTCTTTTGTTTCTTTCATTATCCTGGCTTTTTTCTATTTTATTTCCTTTCTTGTTAATGATTATGCTTCACCTCTTAATTTTCCTTTCCTTAAGACTGCAGATTTTCTCTTTCCATGACTCATTTAATTTTCATTACTTCCATCTTATTTTGTGCACATTTTCTAATTGATGTTAATCCCTGCTCTCATACTATAGTGAGAGCTAACTCTCTAAGGAAGCGTTTTTATCTTCTACCAAGTCAGCTTTCTTTTGAAAGTGTCGATGATTGACAGCCAGGACTGCTGAGGGTGGTGCTGAGTCAGCAGAACCACCACCAGATGAATAAGCTATGGGAATGTCAAATGTGGAAGAAAAAGGAGGTCAAAATAATGGACTAACTAAACAACAAAAAAGTAATTGATTAAAGCTGAGTTTCCTAAATTCTAGGTTGCCATACTATAAGTTTCAATCAAGTAAATAGTCTATTGGAAACCATTCATTTAAAATATAACAATATTACATTGTTAGTTCAACCTTACAAACCACCACAAACATGCAAGTTTATACTTTTATGATTGTTTGCATGTGCAATGTGTATTCATTTTGCTTTAGCCTTATGACAATCTTATATATGTTTGAACAGAACATTCAGAAGAAAGCTAGATTTAAGTGGAAAGATTCTTCTTGAAAGCCTCTTGTTTATTTGGTGATGAAACAACATGCTGTGAACGTTACTTTGTTCATGACCAATTGAATATGGCAGAGGACTTGTAGGGGTTAAATGGCAAGATTTTCCTGTTTACCTATAACCCTGGTCAAGCCATAGGGTGATATGGAAGGCTATATGGAGAGTGACATAGGAGGCCACACAGAAAGTTTTTGTACAGAAAGGGGATGGAAGAAATATTTTAAAAGTTCTGATACGCAGCGTTATCTCCTATCTCTACTAAAGACATCAGAGAAAGTTCTAAAAACACATCGTTCACTTTATATTTCATATTAGATCCTGAAATTGGATACTGAAATTCACTGGAGACAGCTTCCATTTACTGAAAAAACTTAGGCACAGTTTTTAAGTATTTTAAATACATAATGTAAAGTAATATTACAAAATATCCTACCAGTTAAATTTTATTGTCCCCATATTATAGATAAGAGAATTAATGCTCAGCAATGTTAATTAATATTTTTAAATTAAAATTACTTATAAATAATGAAACAAAAATTATAAGCAACATTTTAGTTACATATTCTGTTAATATTTACTTGATTAAAATATTGTCTAGTTTAAAGCCAATTTGAACTTTCTTATATTGAAATTTAATCTTGGAGTCTGTGTCAGATTGGATTACTCCTGAGACATTGGTCCTGTCAAATTTCTCTGGCCAAGTCATGCAGTAGGAACATAGAACACTGGACCGACCACCCAGGAGATGTGACTCTTCTGCCAGTCCTTTTCCAATCAGAACAAATAAATTTTTCAGCATTGGTCAAATGGACTCAGGTTTAATATGTCTATTAATCGCATCAGGAGCTGCACCCAAAAAACATAAATTTTGTTTTACTATCATCATATAAACTTTTGCCTATAAGCTGGTTAGCAGGGAGCTCATTTTAGACTCTAATCTCAGTGGGAAATGAAAGCAATATCCAAAGGAAAGCCAACCAAGTCAAGAGCTGCATAAGCAGAGCCCGTTATACGAGGTGAAGTGGGTGTCTCAAAGGTTTGAGTGACTGGGTACACAATTGCAGAGTTTGGGAGAAATCAATTAACTGAAGAAAAAGCCTTTTAGGCCACATATTGCTTGGGCTCCTGATACTTAAGTTCTACCTAGAGTTTGTCATTTATCAAAGAAGTTAGGCATTTTAACATATAAATCTATCCTAAAAAATAAAAATATAATAATTTTAATGAATAGAAGTTATGAGTTAATTCACAAAAGAAAAACTTTAATTATTTATAAATTAAGAAAAATATTGCTCACTAGCCATTAAAGAAATGCAAATCACACAATGACATACCATTTGTTGCTTATTAAACCAGGCAATTGTTAGTGTTGTTATACCTTTCAAATTTAAATAGGCATGACTTTTTGAAAACAATCAGGCACGTGTAACGGCAATTTCTCTTGCTGTTTAGTCTTAGAAAATAATTAGACAAATAGGCAAAAGTGTGTGTATACACATGTCAACTAGCATTGTTTATAAAAGAAAAAATCTAAATATCAAACAGTTTGATATTAATTAAATGCATTGTAGATCATCTATATAGTTGATTATCATATAGCCATTAAAAATTTCACGAAAACCATATGCATGAATATATAATAGAAAGATGGCCTAAGGTACTATTAAGTAGAAAATTTTTTAAATATGTATATTATGATCCATTTTTTAAAAACATGTCTATGTTTTTATATGGATTTATCCAAATGTACCAGTGATGATCTCTGAAGAATGAGATTATTGATGATATATCCTTTCTTCTTTCTGATTATCTGTATCATTCAAGTTTTTACAATAAATATTAATGTCTTATAATACAAACATTTTTATTGAACATATTTAAATCCAAATTTATATGTATAGAAATGGGTTTAGAAGCTAGTAACTAGGATTAAACAACAATTCAACAAAAGAGTTACATATAAAAGTGTTCTAAGTTACAAGTTCTAGTTCACCTTTTCAAAAGAAGAAAATTTCTTGTTAGCAAGAGATGTAAACAGGAGTCTAAAACTATTTTTCATCAACCACTGAAAGAAAAGGTGAAACATAAATAATCTAAATCCTAGAGTTGAAGGAGATTCACATTCTTTAGCTACACGGATACAGCTAACTTTTGTGGAATGCCTGCTCTTTGTTGCACACTCCTTTTGTGAACACATTTAAAGCCCTACCACAGAAGAGGTAGCATGATTATCCCTAATTTCTGAATGAGGAAAATGGCTATATTAAAGTAACTATTGAATGTATAATACAGGATATCTTGGAGAATGTCGTCCACTACTGTTTCAGCAATTTATCAGAACCATCTTTGACGATGTTTAAAACCAGACTTCTAGGCCCTTCCCCTAATCTACTTTAATCTGAATCTCCTAGGCTATGTGAATGATTAAGTTGGAAGTCACTAGATGATGTCACTTGGGATGTTTTTTCAAAGACTTTAGGTAAAAATCTGTAATCTGGATATTGATATCACTAAACAAGAATGGCCATTAAACCTAGCAAGAGAGGCCTGAGCTTTCTATGTGTGTATGTTTAGATGCAGCGTGTAACATTTTTCCGCTTTGTGATTTTGAAAGTATTTTTGTCAAATTACAAAGGCATAATTTATTTAAAATACTAGATCAATTTTAACTTTTAAATATTTAGACATGTACAGAATCCCATGTATAGTCTTGCCCTGGGATCTACACATGTTAGTGTTCAGTCTCCTTTTAGCCTGTGTACGACGTGAATCTGATCATGCTTCCAGTTTTTAGCAACTCTAATTTTGTGATGTTCAAAATAGGCCCATAAGGTCCACCTTTCTGTGCAGTGACTCTCTTTTGTCTAACTTAACTACCCTCACTTTATTTTTCCATTGCTCTTTTAAAATTTTTTGCACTAATTTATCTGCCTACTTATTGATATTTTGATCTAATGATCTAATTGATCTAGTTCAAAAATCTTATTGAATTCTACTTATTTTTGTAAATAACTATAAAGTTTCTTAGAAATGAAAGAGATGAGGAAGAAAAAGGAGGGGAGGAAGAAAGGACAGAAAAATAAAGAAGAAAGAAAAATTTGTCCAACGTTAGTTATCTATACAGTAATAGAGTTCAAGTTTGAATTCAGTTCTGTATTTAATTTCAATTAGTATTCCATTGTATCACATTGTTAGTGTTTTTATAAGCCAATACCATTGTCAAAAGATATGCTCCAATATAATAGGAAAGTCGTTTCTCTAGATAAATTGAAATGTTAATTTTACATTTAAAAAAACCCTTTTAAAACTTTTAAGCATTCATGTGCTTTTAGGATTATCATTATAAACATCAATTATTATTATATATTATATACAGGTGGTCTTAGTCTTTCAAACATTTGATTTTTATAGAACTGTCAAATTCACAACTTATTTCATTTATTGATTCATTCAACAAAATATTTATTGAGCATTTATGGTACTTAGAATGCAGCAGTGAAGAGTGAAAGGCAACAGTTCCTCTTCTCATTTGGCTTATTTCCTAGGGGATACAGACATTAAGAAAAAGAATATTTAAAAAATGAGTACATATAGTATACTACATGGTGGTTAGCATGGAAAAAAGAAAAAGTCGATGAAGGTTAGAAGGACTAGGAGACTTGAAGTAGCTGAGTGGGAATTAGAATTTTAAATACAGTGGCCAATAGGCCTCACTGAGAAGATCTGAATCAAGGCCTGATAAAGGTGATTTAATTATTCATTGTAGATATCTGGGAGAAGAATGTTCTAGATGAAAGTAATGGCTGATGGCAAAAGCAGGAATAGACTAGAGCCCAATAGGCAGTAGAATAAGCAACATCCCTAACCCCCTTCTGCATCAAATTGAATCTTTATTTACCAGTTGGTCAATGAAGATATTTATCTACAGCATGGTGTAGTTTCTTGGCTTGCTCTCTTGAGGTAACTACAGGGAAGAGTGTTTGCAATGTGACTGCTCGTGTAACTTGGCCTGGGTCATGACTGCCACTCTTCTAGAAGACAGTGGATAACTGGGCTTCATGAACTTGCCTCACAGCCCAGCTTCAGCACCAGTGGATGCCTCTGTTGGTCCACCTTCCTTGAAGTCTTCACTGTTTCTCTGTAGGCAGCTAGGGACAGAGCCACCAGCAGATCTGCACATGTGTGAGGAAGCTTGTGGTTCACTATGAAAAGATTTTAAGAATCTACTCACTAAGTGTTCCAGGAAAGTAAGGTTCTTGAGAGAGAGGTTTAAATATGGGAGCTCTCCTCCATTTTTTCTGACACAATCTCTCTGGATTTTCCATGTCTAATGAGAGAACTATTGCAAGGCTAGGATTACAGTTTCAGAAACACTTGAAAGTTTTCACTTACCCGTCTGGCTGCTTGGAACCAACAGAGATGTTTCATAATTGCAACTTCGTACATATGCTATGGCTCTCTGGGAACAGAACACTACCTTACAACATGAAAGTTAATTTTGCAATTCTGAATCATCAATATTAAAACAAATTTTCAGAAATACATTTATGGAATTAAAAAATTTTCTGCAGTTTTTATTCTTATGAGAATGTTTTCTCATTCATTCCTATGCTAGCAAAATTTCTTCCATTTACAGGCTTCTCCCTCCCTTCCCTTTATCCTTTTCTTATTTGCTGCTTATGATATAGAAAGAGTTTTAGACTTGAACTCGATAGACCTACTGGTGGTTTATTTCATTATAAATTTACTTTTTAATCTCAGACAAACCACTTAACTTCTGAAGGGGATCAGAATATGCCAGCCCAAAATATGCCACTTTGGCATACAGATTATTTTAAGGTGAGTACATTAGAAATTCAACAGATGCAAAGGAAAAATAAAGAGGAAAGAAGGAAGGAAGGAAGGAAGGAAGGAAGGAAGGAAGGAAGGAAGGAAGGAAGGAAGGAAGGAAGGAAGGAAGGAAGGAAGACTTTCGAGCTTCTTAGAGCTTCCATTATCTGACTAAAAGCAGCAACTTCTGAGAAGTACAGCTATCGTAAATTTCTCTTCAGTGTTGATCTACTCCTAGAAGGGAAAATGTGAAAAAAACCTACCCCAAATCTTTTCTCCAGGGGAGAAATGGAATGACCAGTCATACCTTTATGGACAAACCAGAAACTTCTTTATCTCCTGTTTGAGAAAAATTCATTTATCTTGCCAATTTTTTTTTTTTTTGGTGTCCTGTAAGTGCCTTTCTGCTTCCTTATCTTCACCTTTTAGGATAGTGTATAGTCTCTAACATCTAAGAACCCCTCTGAGTTATTTATCACTGAGTTTTTCCATGTGTCAGTTACTTGTGTAAGCAAAGTATTTTCTCATCTGTTAATCTGTCTTTTGTCAGTTTAAATTGCAGGACCTCATAACTGAAACTAAGAGAGTAGAGGAAGAGTCTTTCCTACCCTATAGTTCTTTGAATCTTAGTTCCCTCAAACTCATAATGGCGACATTAATAACTACCTCACTAGATTATTTTGAGTACTACATGAGAATTATAGGAAAAAGCATTGAGAACAATTAAGTCTACATGGAAAGGTAGCTAGTTTATTAGAGACATAACTTTTAGTAAAATAAACTGTGATGCTAAACTTTTTAAGGTCCCCAGAAAACAGTCTAATTTAATAATGGCATTATTAATTGCCATTAGATTGCTCTCTTGCTCCTAGAATATGCTTGGTTTCAGGCACTTCATCTAGAGACCAAAGACATAATGATAATATGTAGCCCAAATCCAGCAAACTGTGAATCAGTACCATTAGTAAAATAAAATAAAGGCGAAATTTAGTGTTCAAGTTTGTTCTCACTGTAGTGTGACTACTGTGAGAAGTCTTGCAATCTCTCTCTAGAATGCGAAACACTTATGATTACAGAGAGAACGGTTGAACTTAAAATAAATGTTGCATGCTCACATTGTGATTAAAAAAATGATTTTCCTTTGGTCTGTAGCTCTGAGAAGGCTTTTCTTCTTTTTGGGGGGGTGGGAATGGGGTGGGAGTATGCTTCATCTGTCTAAGAAGGCCTGAGAAAGCTCCCCGGTATTTCCCATCTGAAAGCCAAGCGTGTGCAAAGATCCACTCACGATGAAAAGAAGGAAATATCCACAAATTATCGGACTCATCCGGTGTAAACTACTGACTGAGAATAGGAGAATGATCTATTGTTGAATTTACAGGACCTATTTTTATCTTTTTTCCTTTCAAATACAGCTTCTGTAGTGAGGATGGGGAGAAAAAGAAGGGAGTAGTCAGAGAAGGGAGCAGGAAAAGGGGAATAAGGGTTAAGGGACATATCAAAGCTAGAAAGATAATCAATCTAGCAATACATTTTACAGAAAATCTTTCTTTTGAGTCAGACTGAGCTGATAAAACTCTCAGCTCACTGGGTTGAGGGAGGAGGGAAGAGGCAGAAAGAAACATGGCTCTTCCACCTTGGGAATTACAGAACCTGAGGCTCTCAGGTGAAAAACTAATGAGAGAATCAAGTGAAATGCATGATTACATCCTCTAATGCTTTGATTTGAGTGCAGTTTTTATTAAATCACAAACGAGATTATTGTCCATCCCCAAGCAAAGAGCAGGAAAGTGGAGTGCTTGTCCCCCAAGGAAAGCAAAAACTAATACAGTATCTCTTTTTGGTGGGCACTGACTACCGCTATCTCCTTTCTAAAAATGGTATCAATAGTTTAAAAATTCCTAGTGTAAGGTAAATAGTCTTTCATTTAAAAAACAAAAAAGCATATTAACAGTGTAGACTTGGATGTAGTAGCCATGTGCCCATTTGGGTAAAGGTGATTTATTTCTTTTGATTCCAGAGTACTCTCATACTTCCATTGCATAGGGATGCATTTATATTTATTATATACACATTTGTGCATAGATACTCAAATACAAATATGAAAAATTCTTTTGAAAGGATAAAGAAACAAGTGATTGTTTGTAGCATGTGAGCTCTAAAGCAATGTTTCACAGTACTATCCAGGGGCAAGCCAGATATTAAAATTACATTAGAATTACCTGGAAATGTCTATTAAAATGCAAATTTTTAGGTGGCTGCAGACCCATCAGAATTTCTGCCACAGGTCCTAATTTGTGCCTAGGTGGGCCTGAAGGGCATTTTTAGTAAGTAAACTAGGTTATTCTTATGTACATTAAAGTTTGTGAACCACTTTATGTGTCTTGGGATCTAATTGTAGTTCTAGCTGATGTGTGCAAATCAGTATACATTTATTAAGCACTATATTAACTCTTACAGGTGACAACCCAGGCAGCCACAGGAAAAGAAGAATGTGTACATCTCAGAAAATAATTCTTACGCCTTACTATAGATGTTGTCGCTATTGAGTCTGTATATAATCCGGCCATTTCGTTTTCAATTATCACTGCACAGAGGAAATGAAGAAGCGTTTATGGATTCAGTTACAATGCACTGGTCTGAAAATGTCTGGGCAATGAAATTACATAAAATAATTTCCCAGAGTCAAAATATATGAGTTCTACTGTTGAATGTATTGCTATCTCTTGCATTTATTAAGTACCTCCTGCATGCAAAGCCTGTTCAGGAAGATTTTGTGATTTTTATCATCATAGGCACAAATTATGGTATTTTCTTTTGGTAAATTCATACCTAATTTGATTCTGGCACTGAGAATGTGAAAGAAGTAAAATAAAAACTCTGACATTGGCTTGGAAGAAGAGAAAATAGAAATCACAAAAAGGTATTCAGGGGTTATCTATAGGTTTTTGAAACTTTCCATTTTATGAGTGATAATAAATGATGAGCTATATATTTATTAATCCACATGTAGATTAAAACCTGTGTTCATTACTTCCAAATATTTTAAACAATACAATTTAGACATTTAAATTGGTATGTCTGAAAAACACAAAAGAAATTATGTGGTAATTGTTTGGCAATATGCTACATATGTTCATAAAATATGTGTGCAATATTATTGAAAGTCCAGGGCAAAAAGTCTAACTATAGGCCATCATTAGTCTCAATAGCTTTACTCAGTTTTGCATCAAGTAAAAAGAGAACAGGTGAACACATGAAACTTCTGTGCGTTACAAAGGAGAACACTGAGAGTTCTGGAGGTCTAAACATGGAAAATGAAGATAGCGAGTGAAACTGGGAAATGAGAGAGGCAGCGAGAAGATGAGCCACAGCCAGCCGAACAATGTCGAACGATTGCATTACACATTTGAATTTGTGCTCTGGCTCTTAATTATTCCTGTCATTCCTTGCATTGTTCTCTGCCTTCCAGGGGAACAGAAATTAATAGTCAGACCTCTTTAAAAAGTAGATTCTGTCCCCTTTGTTCCCTACTGCCATCTGCATCATCAGTAAAGCAGATGTCTGATAAGGCACCTATTCTGAGCACATGGAGCAGAGAAGGAAGATCCCCTTGCCCCATTGACATGTTATACTGAAAGCTCTGGAAACAACGCCCTTTTGCCCTTTCACCTGCCACAATTCCATGAGTTCAGTTTCTGCACTAAAGCTGAGTTAGAGAATCAGATGAACAAATAGAATCACCAGGTTTAAATTCATCATGGGGACTGAACCAAAAATGAAAAGGAAATCTTCATTTTGTTTGCCATCCATTCAATATTACAGAGAAAAAGAAATATGAAAGCTTTTCTGCAGTTCAGTCTATCTCTAGGAATATCTAGAGATAAGAATATTTAAAATTACACCGAACTCAGTTTCCTTTTAACCAATGTGTACTGAATGTAGACACTGGACTGTGAGAAGGGAGAGATATGATCACATGAGTGTTCCGAAGGGAGACGCCATATTTCAACCTTCTCTATATTACTTTCAAATGCATCATAGTGGAGGGGGGAAGCCCTAAGTCTTAGAGATTTATGTTAAAGTACATTCTGCTGGTATCAGATCTGAATAAAATACTCAATAGAAATGTTTTTCTTTAAGGCTAGACTAATAAAAAATGAGACAATTGAATGCCATGTTATGAAATAATCTAGTAGACATTTATCTTGTTCCCAGTGCACCCATTCTTTAAAAAAAAAAAAAAATGAAAGGAGTAGATTCAAAAGTCTGCATATATGTGAAAAGACTTAATGTGATCAGTCAGAGTACACTGTAATTCAGGGAAACTTGGGTTTATCCTGAATATTGTTTGTCATTCCCTCTGGGATCTAAAGTTCAAAAACATTGAGTTAATTTAATAACTAGCAATCCTGATGTATAGCAATTGGGAAGATAGTATGTACACACACACATATTTGTGCACATATACACAGACACTTAAATGTATTAGATGCCAAATTAAATTAAATTAGTTAATAAAGTTCTCGATTTACTCCTATCCGACTCATCAATTTATTTCACACCAGTATTTCTAGTCTTATTATATACTTCTATTATTTGTATCTCTTCAATACTCATTGCTCTTTCCTTCCCATTGAATTGTTTCTTACATGAACATTCATCTTGCTTTAGCTTTTATAACAACTTCATCCAAGGGCTTAGATGAATTATCCATAATTATTTCTCTGACCCAGAATGTTTCAGAAAATCTGATTACAGAGCAAAATGTCCATGTATGAAATTAGTTATGATTTTTTTGGGTAAGATTATAGTCATAGGATTCACACCTAGTTCCAGTATATTTGCACCTCTAAATTTCTGGTATTGGTTAATGAGAACTTCTAAACAGATATGTAGTTCTAACACCTTCATCAAAATTTCCCTCTTGAAGCAGTTTCCAGATATTAAACTGATTTTAACACCTTCTGTTCCACTCGCCAAGTATCATCAGACTAATCAGATAAGAGTAAAATACAGGTCCACAATCCTCTTCTTGTAATTCCTGAATCTCCCAAAGCTCGAAAAGCTAAGACTTTAAATAAGTTTAGATCAAATTTGGCATTACAGCCACAGGAAGCTATTTATAGTTTTTGTTTATACCATTTAACATGAGTATTCATGTTTCTCCACAGAGATAGTAATGTCTTTGGTAATGGATGCTACCTCAGTACCTGCTGGGAATATTAATAACATAGCACGAGGTATTACATAATGTAACATAATATGAAAAAGAAACCACTTAATCCCTAGGTTCTTCTGGTCTCACATTTCAAATGAAGAGTTGTGAATATATACCTATGTTAAGCAGAGTTTCCACTTAAAGAAATGGGATGCTTTTCTATAAGAAGCAATAATTCCCTCAATTAGTGTGTTATAAATAACAGAGCTAAAGACAAAACAATCTTGAAAGTGCTACTGATTCATGCACTCCTCCTAGCCCATTTCTCTCATACGGTGTATGTCACATTTCTCCTTATTGAGCTGAGATGGTTGCCATGATGATATGGGGGAGCGAGAGTTCTGCTCTCTCTGAGCAGTAGAGATGCCTTGATCATTGTGCTTGACAGAGGTGCTGCAGATGGTTTCAGCAACCGGGATGGTGCACGATGCAATCAAAGTGATGGAAATTCTAAATATGCATGCCCAGGGTCAGGTCCATGGAGGGGTTTTGACAGGTTCTTTTCTAAGCTGCCTTTTGCATTTCTATACAATATAACCATGCTAAGAATTACCAGTTAGAGCTGAATCACACTGTTAAAACAGAAGTTCCCAGTAAAATCTGCAAAACAAAAACAGAACCTGTTAGTCATTTCATATTTCTTCCTCCTCTTCACCAATAGTTAGTTAATATTTTTTGATACATTCCCTCTTCTCCCTGCTCTACTGCTCATCCTGCTCTTTTTCAGTTGTCCTCCGCACAATTGACAAGATTTCTTTTATAAAACTAAAATGAGATCATTCTCCTAGAACCCCTCGCCAATGTCTATGTTGCCAAGAGATGTTTCAGCAAGTCACCCAGTCATTCAACACCTAAGCTCTGTGTGCTTCTCCAGCTCCCTGCTTTGGCTTCACTACAGGCACCCGAAACTCTAGGTCCTTTGAACCATTTGCCATTCCATGTGTACCCCAAGCTCTCTTGCCAGGTATGTTTGGATGTCTTGTGTTTTCTCGTCTCTGGAATGCCGTGTCTCTAATTCTCCACTTGGTTAATACCTACTCTCCCAGAACTCCACAGCCTTTGTAGAAGACCCTGGCACAGTGAAGGAACCACTCTTTTATACCCCTACAACATTGTAGACGTAAGATCACTTATACCATAATATTGTACTTAACATGTTAATATTCATAGGCTCTGAACAACTTGAGGATAAGATAGGAATCTTATCTCAATCATCTTTGTCTTCTCACGATCAGAGTGAGTGCTTAATTCAGAATGTGAGATCATCAACTACTTTCTGCAAAAAATATAATTCATTAATACCATACTTGAGGAATAATATAAGCTTTTCCATCAAGAATCACCTAAGAGCCACTAATCGTATCTATCAAAGGCACAGACTTATCTAAAAGACTTGAGAACTGGCCTTCCATGTTTTGGTCTTAAGCATTAAGTTACCAATCTATAATTGCCAAATTATAACTATGAAATGTGCCAACACCACAGTTTAAAAGAAGATACTTTGCATAAAGCCTGATTGATATGTGAACTAAGAAAATTGCTAATTACACTATATTCTCCTTCCTACGCCCCACCATCCACTTTTAAATCCCAGCAAGGTAAGTATGTTCTTAAAAATGCCAATCCCTTCGAGACTAACCTATAGAGAGCCTCATTTTAGAACACCCATAACCATCAGCTGAAAGTATCTCAATAATAACTCATCATTCCTGATCTACCTTCTATGCTCTCATTGCCTTTGATTGTTCAAATTCCATTACATTTTATTTAAACTGGAAATACTTGTATCTATGCATGCACAGTGTGTGCATTATACTAGAATGGCTGGCACTGCCTATGTAATTGGGCTAAGGCTTTTCCTCAGGGAAATCCAGTATAATTATCTTCCATTACATTTCTAAAATACTACCCATTAAAAGCAGAGATAAACTTTTATACTCATGGCTAACAATGCAGAAAAGGATCTTCACCCTGCAGCTTATCTCAATTTCAGAAAGTAGGAGGTATTTTCCAGATGAGTTGCTGTTTGATTTGATTTTCACCCACGATTACTATCAAGACCATTTTCCTCAGCTTGTTTTGTGGTGGTTTTAAGCTTAGTCCTTATTCCCCATTTTCTGAATCAAAGTGTTTTCTAAAAACACTGTCCAATTACTCACATTGGAAGTTTAGAAGTCCACAATTTCTTTTTCTGATGAACTTTCACTATTTACAGTCATAGATGCCAAAAGAAAGAAAGAAAGAAAGAAAGAAAGATACCCCACCTCTGCCCAGCCCTCTGTGTCCTCTTTTCCTGCTTCTGCATTCATTGTTTTGATTTCTTCATGCGCTGGTAAACTTTCAAGCATGCCATATGAGAATTTTCAAAATGAAGCCCTCATTTAGGAGTCACACAGTGGTGATATACACACAGAGCTTCAATTTAAACCATTATTGCATACCATCTTTTTCCTTTTATAATAATCCATTAAATGCTTTCAAGTATGGAGAAGGAATAGCAACCTGTAGATCCAAATAGAACCCAGATGACCTATAAAATACACAGTGCCTCCCTGCCTGAGTTGTTAGAGCTCTCCTCTCTAATGGATGGCTTTGTTATTTTGCCATCCAGACAACCACACACATCAATTATACACCCTCCAATGTCATGAATCACTTTTTGAAGGCAACTTGTCTTTATATACTCATTATTTTCTAAACCTCTGAGCAAAACTTTGTGTGTATGAGAAAGATTATGTCCTTGTTTTAAATATATTGATTGATAATTAGAAAATACATTGGGAGAACATTTAATGCTTATTCTCCCAAGCATAGACTTCACTAATATGTGTTCAGTACTTTTCTAGGACAACAATAGCAGCACTCAAGTGTATAATGTATGGTAACAAATTTCATTCTAGAAAAATGTCATTTGCATTGCTTATGTGAATTAAGGCTTAATTTTCTATTTACACACACACTCACAAATACACACATGTACATACTTATCTACCTCCTTAAATACATTTATACTTACATTGCTAGTCAAGATATGCAGTCTTATATATAGCACACAATTAAAGACAAAACAGTTATAAAAGAGTCACTCTGTTTTTTTATTGAAGTATAGTTGACTTACAATATTCTGTTAATTTCAGGTGTACAACATAGTGACTTGATATTTATGTACCTTATGATGTGATCACCACAATAAATCTAGTAACCCGTCACTGCATGAAGTTAACATATTGTTGACTATATTCCCTGCGCTGTACATTACATCCCCATGACTCATTTATTTTATAACAGAGAGTTCGTACCTCTTATTTCTCTTTACCTTTTTCACTCATCCCCTCACCATCCTCCCCTCTGGCAATTATCGGTCAGTTTCTTCTCTGTATCTATGAGTCTGTTTCTGTTTTTCTTTGTTCATTGTTTTGTATTTTTAGATTCCACATATAAGTAAAATCATAAAGTGTTTGCCTTTCTCTATCTAACTTATTTCGCTTAACATAATACCTTCTAGAACCATCTATGTCTTCATAAATGGAAAGATTTTTTTTTATGGCTGAGTAGTATTTCATTGTGTGTGTGTATATACATATAAATATATATTCCATTGTGTATATACACATTCCATTTATATCATATATCTTCTTTATCCATTCATCCATTGATGGACACCTACGTTGCTTCTATATCTTGGCTATTGTAAATACTGTGGCAGTGAAAATAAAGGTGCATATATCTTTTAGAATTAGTGTTTACATTTTCTTTGAATATATACCCAGAAGTGGAATTGCTTATTCGTATGTTATTTCTATTTTTAGTTTTTTAAGGAATCTCCATATTGTTTTCTATATAGTGGCTGCACTAATTTATAATTCTACCAACAGTGCACAAGGGTTCTTTTTCTTCTTATCCTCGCCAACACTTGCTGTTTGTTGACTTTTTGATAATAAGCATTCTGACAAGTGTCAGGTGATATCTCATTGTGATTTTGATTAGCATTTCCCTGATGATTAGTGATGTTGAGCATCTTTTCATATGTCTGTTGGCCATCTGTATATATTCTTTGGAGAAATATCTATTCAGATCCTCTGCCCATTTTTAGTCAGATTGTTTGTATTTTTGATGTTGAGTTTATGAGTTCTTCATGGTTTTTTTTGTTAATCTCTTATCAGATATATCTTTAGTTTTTCACAGAACTTATTTTTAATCTTTCTAATCTTTACAGTTGTGCCTCAGTGTCGAATATGTACTCCATAGCCACCTTTAATTTAAAGGAAGACTAAGAATGTGTATAGGGAAACTGGAATCCTTTTTCACTCTGTGGTAGAAAGGGGCAAGGCCAAAGAGAATTGGGAATCAGTTCTGAGTTATCCAATCAACAGTGTCTGTCACCGCCTCACACTAAATTTCAAATATTAAACAAAATAATTTTTAATGAACTGGTGTATCAAAACAACCTAAATTAGAATAGTTAAAGCATGATGAGTTCTAGTTAACTGTATTTTCTGATTAACTAGAAAAATATTTTGTTTAGAGTTTTATCAAAAATGTTTCTTAGACACCTAAGTTTTTCAACTTTATTAAGTACAACATAGGTAATGTATTTAAATTTTGTTTTTATTAATATTGAATCTTACAGTGCTCAGATTTACCACTTTGAGCATAAAGTTTAGCAAACCATAGAATGCTGGTCCTGCAAAATCTCCTCTTCTCTCTTCTAAGTAATTGTTTTACAGTTAATTATGTTTAGATAATATTGCCTATTATAACCACTTCTTATAATATCATAAAGCATATTATTAAAATCTCTGAGATATCCTTCCAAAAAGAACAACTATAAAAGACTCATTGATTCTGCTTAAACTGATCTGAGTAGAGAAGTTAGTGTTCTTAAAATTTATTTACGTCAACTTCCCAAGAACTGGATTTGCAATGGAATATGCTGCTGCTGTTGGGGAAAGACATAAACTATGGAGCTAGACAGAGCTTGTTTTGAATCTTGATTTCATGATTTAGCAGTGAGCAGAAACAGGTTTAAATCTTTGATGTTCAGTATTCTCATCTATAGAGCTAGCATTATAATATAAATGTGTTCTTACAAGAACATTTAAGAGAATTAGAGATACGGTTTATAAAGCATCAAATGTAGTGCCTAATGAGAGTAGATTTCCCAGAATTCAAATTTATCAACAGATTATCAGCACCATCATCATCATTATCATCATCATCACTGTCATCATCATTATCATGTGTCTTTATTTCTAGGACATCTAGAATCTGGATTTGTTTATTTATTTCATTTTCCCCTAAGTTCTTAATATTACTTTTTAAAAAAATTATACACTTCTGTTCTAAAAGCGGGTTAGAGGAGTTAATTGATGTTTCAGTTTTAGTTATTTTCTAGTTAATCAAAGTCTTATTTACTTTAGACAATAACATCACATTACTGTTTCAGTAGGGTTATTGGACTCTAACCCAGTCACTTAATGCATCTTAAGCTGAAATCAAATTCACATCTTTCATTTAATTGTCTTTTGTTCTTATGTGGTTAAGGGGATTTTTAGATATTATCCCCACATCTATCATAAGCACCTGTAGAAGTTTGCAGGTCGTCGAGCTATTGGGAGGGCTGTAATAATGTATTATGGCTCATCTGGTTCATTATACTTTTGAAGATCCTACTCTGTCCATAATTGTGGATTTTCTTTAACATTTTTCCAGTGGTAATAATAACAGTAATAATGGATGACAGCAAAAGTAATAAAAGTAGTCTTAATATTTTATACTTAAAAATATTGGTTGTTTAAGGTTGTCAAGACATTTTCTAAATAAATGTTTTCATAAAGCAATAACCAAGCTCTCTGAACCATTATGTAATACCAGGGAGAAGGTCATATAACTTTCCCATAAAAACAGGTAAAATGTTCCACAATAATTGTATTGGCTGTCCATCACATCACCTCAGGAAAGCATGCTGTTAACAGGGTCATTTCTCCTTTACAGTTGAGAATACTGAAGCATAGACACATTAGTAGTAACTTGTCCAAATGAACACTGTGAACTAGTGAACCAAATCACTGTGTGACAATGACACCACTCAAGGCAGGCACCACACAGAAAATGGCATCATGAAGGTTAATTTCAGATTAAACTGGGGCAGCATGCACATCGGGTCATCTTGGGAAGATGTGCTAAAATGCACAGAGACAAGGTTAGTCATGGTTCATAAACCTTACCTGAGAGTGCTCTCTGTTGTATGTTTAGGCATTCAACTTTATTTTTACAAAATAGTTGTGGCAGGAAGACTCTCTCATTTATTATCAGAGTAGAGATAGAACCCAGTGCTTTTTCTTCTTCCTAGTAAGCATCAACATCTTCTTTCCACTTTGGACTGCCAAAGTTTAGTCCACTATGTTCATAAGAAATGATTTTCAAAAATTTTCCACTGAAATCATATGAAGTAATAAAGTAATGCCTGCTGGTTACACACTCAAGAGCTATTTCCAGTAGCAGAGGTTCACAGCAGCAGGACTCACTCAGCCAGAGGAGTTAATTTCCAAGAGAAAGCAGAGTCTCCCTTAGCAGACTCATCCAGAAAGTACCAAGATGGAAGAAAGCTTTTCTAAGTCATTGGCTCATAAACTTTTTGAGCACACACTCGTGCGCACACAAACACACACACACACACACACAAATGCTAATATACTATACACCCCAAATGTAGCACAATATTTTGGAATGATCACAGACTTTATGTTGCCTTACACAGACTCTCCTGAGTGCCATGAAACCGAAATTAATCTCTCTCCGTTTTCCTCTCCTTCTCCCTGTCCTTCTCCTTCTCTCTCTTTGGCATTATTTTCAGCTTCAAAAAAGAAAATCAGATTCAACAAGGATAAATTATTTCACAATTATTCCACACTGAAGAGATTTTTATCTCTTAGTTTTTCTACATCTCCAGAGTTCTTGCAAGACCAAAGAAATTTAGTACAATAAATATTAGACAATGATGGGATTTTCCAGGATTTATATTATTTCAAAGTACAGTTACAGTTTAGCATTCTAAAAATTTTGGTATTTATCTTAGCAAGGTAATGTTAATTCATGATATTTCACTGAGGTAATGGGAATACGTACTGACTTATCAAAGGAAGGTAAGAATTAACTCCAATGAAATTCATTTTACTATATGAATACTAATTCTGTAGGGCATGGCTCTTCATTTATAGCTTGTAATAATGCTTTGACAACTACCAGCACAATATGAATATTTGTGCATAATTTTAAGCTTTGATATATTTCTATCTCAACTTGTTTTCGTTTTTGTTTTAACTCAAAGTTTGAAGTTCAAATGTACACTTTTAACTGACAACACCAAATGATAGTGAGGATGTGAAGCAACCAGAATTCTCATACATTGTTTGCAGGAGCATAAAATGGTATACCTAATTGGGAGCATAGTTTGGCAGTTAGAGTTCAACATACACTTATCCATCAGTTTCACTCCTAGGTATGTACCCGAGAGAAATAAAAATATGTCCACACAAAGAATTGTATAAGGACGTTCATAGCAGCTTTATTCATAATAGCAAAGAAATGGAAACAATTGGAAAAGAGTAACAAATTATGATATACATGCACAATATAATACTTCTCTGGAATATAAATGAAAGAATTACTGATACTACCAGCAGCAGGGATGAGTCTCAAAAACACTATGTTGAGTCAAAAAAGTTGGATATGAGCATGTATAACATATGTCTCTATTGGAATAAAATTAAAAACACAGGAGAACTGTGTTTTAAAAACAAAGGAGAACTTCTAAGGGTGATAGAAATACTCTAGATTTTGTTACAGATATGAGTTAAAACTCACATTATTGAACCTTAATTTTAAGAACTGTGTATTTCATCATGGATAAATTACACATATACCCCAGATATATATAGCTTCTATTCTGCTACTGCACTCTCTTATCACTAGAGTTTTCTTGATAGCCTCTCACACTTCACCATGACCCTTGAAGCCTTTTCCTGGATTTCCGCAAGAAAGCCTCATGTGAACTCACGACACAACTGTTCACTGCCCATCTTTCCCATCTAGATACATTTCTCTCATAACTTAAATGATCCTTTTCTCGGATTCTGATTTTTTTTTTTTTGTCTTCCCATGGCACAAAGGAAGGCAACAGCTGGGAGTTCCCTCTCCACTGTTTCAACATTGACAAAGTCATCCATAGTTAACTTTGGCACCTTCTATGTTACTTCAGTGAGGGTTGGGGAGCATTCAGGGGGAGGACTGAAATTCAGTCATTTATGTTAATCTCTCTTGAGCTGGCTGGTGCTTCACAGTTTGTAAACAGAGCAATAATTTGTGGAGGGATTTTGAGTTTGTCAAGATGAGAACAAAGCAAGTAAGGAAAAAAGTTATCAGGTGCTTTACAAATGCTAAATCATATAGTGTTTTACAGTATTGTCTGGCAATTACCATACAGTCCCAGGGCAGGAAGTTATGCCATGGTTTCTAACGAGTTTTGATCGCCACAGAAAGATTTCACCGAATCTAAAGATGTGGAGTTGCAAATTCCATCTCATACTTCGTAAATTTGGGACTACTATTACTTTAATGTGGCTTCTTTATATTTCACTTTATTATGACTGTATCTATATAAATGCAAACACTGTTTCTGTGGATATAATTTCATAAAGCAAAACTATCTTCTCTCTTTAGCAGTGAAATTCAAGTGGCAACTATGACAAGCAAAGAAAAATGAACGCAGTTAACTTCAACCATCCTGCTCATCTGAAAGCTTATGTCAGTTTCTAAATAAGCTTTTCATTTTTCTATTCAGCCTGCTGATCTTTGCTGATTTACAGCATGAATGAGGCTGACACATGGCAACTTGTATAGTGTATTTTTCCTAAATAATAAAACATTTATTGCAGACACATCAAGCTAGCTAGTGGCTCTGAATTATTGTGGTAATGAAGCGCCATGTTAACAACTCATTTACATCCTTCTGGTGACTCTCCATTACCAAGGTAAGTAATTTAATTCCATCTAGGGAGAATAACTTTGCAAAGTGTAGTTATTACAATTTGGGAAAAAAAATATATTTAAATCAGATTGGAAATTGGAATGATTATATCATTCTGAACTAAATACAAACAAATAAAGTATTTAGTCAAAAAAGACTGAATTATCTTTTACACAGTTTTTGGTAAAGATGTGCTAAAATACTTCAGAAAGCATTATTACATATACCTGGCTGTCTCATTGCATGCCACTTGTTAATGTCTAATGCTTTATAAATTCAGTTTGACATTCTTTCTTTCATTCATCTTTGTTTTCAATTCTCAGTTTAGGCAAGTTACAAAAAGTGGAGTTAGTTGGTTTCCTCATCATCAGGGACTCAACACTTCATACATTTAGGGAGAACATCTACCTTATTTCCTATGCAGGCACTTGGATATATATAGGCACAAGACATGAGATTGGTGCGAGGCCTCTCTCTTATTTTATTCTTTTCTTTCTTCATCCTAGATCCTGATTCCCATTTATCTTATACCCCCACTAAGTACTTATTTTAATGTATTTGGATACATCTTTATGTATGTATCCTTTTAACATACAGTATTTTTGTGCACATGTGTTTTGAGTTTATATAAATAGTATTGCTCTGTTTCTTCCTTTATTACTTTGATACAATTTTTATAAGCATCCATTTATTTATGATGCCTTAGTTTGTAGCTTCTAATTGCAGCACTGTATTTTGAAGCGTGCATCTTCCACATTTACTTAACTATTCCCCAACTAGATTGCCTCTAGCTCCCCACTATGCTAGATGATGCAGTCCCTCATGGGTGTCTTGTTATGAACCTGTGAAAAAATTTCTCTAGGATATATTACAGGAGCAGGCTTCCTGAGTGCCACTTAGACAGCCTGAACACATACGCAGCAAGAATGAACACATAGCACTAAGGATGAATCTGTGCTCACAAGCATGTATACATATACAGCAAGGATGTACATGCCCTCAGTACAGATTACCCTTAACAGAGTTTATAGATGTACCTAATTTCATAAGTATCACTGATTGTTATTTAGACAGCTACAGTCTTACCAGCAATGCCAGAGTGTTCCCACCTTCTCATATTCAGTGCAAATTTGGTTTCATTCATAATTTTTTTGCTTATCTCATGGATGTAAATTATTTTTTCATTTTTATTGTCTTTATACTATTACTGATGAGTTTTGAGTATTTTTAAGATACTTGGATCAGTTTGGGCTTACCTTTCTGTGAATTATAGTATAAAACCTTTGCACATTTTGAATCGATTGTCTTTTTTTAAAAAATTACTTTATTTTTTTAAGGTAACATTGGTTAATGAAATCCGATTTCAGTTGTACATTTTAACAGTAAGGCATATATATATATTTTTACATTGTGTGTTCACCTCTCATAGTTAGATTTCTTTCTGTCACCATATATTTGACCCCTTTTACCTCATCTATTTCCCCCCTCCCCACTATGTCTATCTTATTTTTGTTGTGATTACAGTAATCTCTTCCATATATGTATTTTTATATATTATATAATATATATGAATGTATTACATGAAATAATACAATATTATTATATGCTATATACTATATGCTATAGCATCTTTCATTACATAACAATAGTTAATTTCATATAGTAAAATTCATTTATTTTTTATACTACGATTTTCACTTTTCAGAATTTTATTGAAGATTTTACCCACCCATTCTCCAAGTTACAGGATAGTTTCCCTCTTTCTCTTCTAATATTTCATAGCTTACTTTTACATTTAGATATCGAATACATCAAAACTCTATTTTTTGTGCACAATGTAAATTAGTGATCCAGGTTTGTTTATTTTTTTATAAATAGAAGTTTCTAAACATACTTTACTAAATAATGCATATATTAATTAGTGGTGCTATATTTATCATCTTTTTTTCCTATTAATAATGAATCTTTGAGTTCTGTTCCTTTGGTATATTTATTTCTAATTTATTATATTTATCTCAAAGTGTTTGATGTCTGTTTTGCCACTAAAAGTAGCTTTATTTGAAGCTCTCATTGAGTAATGCTGTTTTGTTTATGTATGGAAATACAAATGATTTCGCATTTACATTATTTCCAGATATGTTGTTGAATTCACACATTAATTTTAATTAATTTTAATACAGTAAATGTGTAGTCCATTTCGATTTCTAAATACACAATTTATGACATCTGCATTAACATTTTCAAATCCTGTATTCTTTTTTTTTCTTTCCTTATTGCATTGGTTAGGTTGTCTAGTAAATATTTAGGAGAATTGGGTTTTGAAATAATTATACAACTTTTCTTCATTTGGTTGATATAATGGATTAAAATGGATTAATTTTTAAATTGTAAACCATATTGCATTCCTAGAATAAACTCATTCTTGTTTTATTTGTATATATATGTGTATATATATATATATGTATGTGTGTGTATATATACACACACATACATATATATAATCATATATGTGTATATATATGCATATATATGGATAGAAACAATTTCTAATAATATATTTAAATATTTGGCAATTTTCTAATTTCTTGTTATTTATTCTGTAATTTTTTCTAGCTTAAATTCATTGTAATGGTCAGAATGATTTTGATACTTAAAATTTTTTTGAGAGTTATTTTCAAGCTCATCATACAATCAGTTTTAGCAAATTATTTACGTGCACTTGAAAATAATATGTATTCTGCAGATGTGTAAAGCATTTTATAAAACTTATTTTCAATTATTTATTATTCATGTTTAAATATTCTACAGATTTAGTAATGATTTTAGTCAGCCTGTTTTATTCATTATTAGTTCAGGTAAGTTAAAACCCTATGTCAATGTTTTTATTATATGTATTGAGGTTATAATTAGGTGCATAAAAATTCACAATTATTATTTTTTCTCATGAATTCTCCATAATAATTACCATAACACAGTTCTCATTTTTGTCTAATATGTTTCATACCTTAAAGTTTGCATTGTCTGTATTGATATAAGTACTTAAACTTTATTCGTTGAGCATTTATATGGTGTATCTTATTTTGTGATTATCTTCACCTTTTTTCGATTTCATAATTAAGATGTAATTCTTGTACATAGTATATGTTAGTACTCTTTTTTAAGTATTTATCTTTTTGTTCCTATAATACAGAGAATAATGTCTATTTTGTATAATCTTAATTTTTTTCAATTACAATTGAACTTCAGTGTTACTTTATGTTAGTTTCAGGTGTACAGCACAGTAGTTAGACATTTATATTATTTCAGTGTAATACTCCTGATTAGTCAAGTGTCCACCTGGAGCTGTACATAATTATTACAATATTATTGACTATATTCCCTATACTGTACTTTATGTCCCCATGACTATTTTATAATTACCAATTTGTACTTTTTAATCCCTTCCCTTTTCACCCAGCTCCATAGCCCCGACCATCTGGCAACCATTAGTTTGTTCTCTGTATCTATGAGTCTGTTTCGGTTTTGTTTGTTCATTTATTTTGTTCTTTAGATTCCATCTATAAGTGAGATCATATGGTATTTGTCTTTCTCTGCCTGACTTATTTCACATAACATAATACCCTCTAGGACTATCTATGTTGTTGCAAATGGTATGATTTCTTTTTTTTATGGCCAATAATATACCATTGCATATATATATATACACATATATATATACATATATATATCTGTATATATATATATATGTATATATATATATAATCACTTCTTTATCCAATTGTTTATTAACAAGCACTTAGGTTGCTTCTATATCTTGGCTACTGTAAATAACACTTTAGTGAACATAGGTGTGCATGTATTTTTTCAAATTAGTGTTTTGGATTTCTTCTGATAAATATCCAGAAGTGGAATTTGCTGGGCCATAAAGTAGTTTTATTTTTAATTTTTTGAGAAATCTCCAAACTGTTTTCCTTAGTGACTGTACCAACTTGCAGTCCCACCAACAGGGCATAAGAGTTCCCTTTTGTTCCCACTTTGCCAACCTCATTTGTTGATTTATTGATAATAGACATTTTGACAGGTGTGAGGGGGGTAGCCCATTGTGGTTTTAATTTGCATTTTTTACTGATAATTAGTGACATTGAACATCTTTTTATATGTCGATCAGCCATCTGTATGTCCTCTTTAAAGAAATGTCTATCCATGTTGTCTGCTCATTTTTTAATTGGATTGTTTGTTTGTTTTTGAGAGTTTACTGCCTATGTTTTCTTCTAAGAGTTTTATGCTTTTGGGTATTACATTTATCTGCTCATTTTTTAATTGGATTGTTTGTTTGTTTTTGAGATGTTTACTGCCTATGTTTTCTTCTAAGAGTTTTATGCTTTTGGGTATTACATTTAAGTGTTTAATCCATTTTGAGTTTATTCTTGTATATGGTGTAAGACAGTGGTCTAGTTTCTTTTTTTTTACATGTATCTGTCAAGTTTTCCCAACACAGTTTATTGAATAGACTGTCTTTACCCCATTGTATATTCTTGCTTTTATTTTTTTTTTTTTAGGTTAAATGACTGTATTGACGTGAGTTCATTTCTGGGCTCTCTATTCTGTTCCATTGATCTATGTCTGTTTCTATGCAAGTACCACACTATTTTGATTACTTTAGCCTTGTAGTATAGTTAATATCAGGTAGCATGATACCTCTAATTTTGTTCTTTTTCAAAATTGCTGTGGCTATTCAAGGTCTTTTGTGTTTCCATGTGAATTTTAGGTTTATTTGTTCTAGTTCTATGAAAAAGGCCATCGATATTTTGATAGGGATTGCAATGAATTTATAGATTGCAATATAGGTAGTATGGTCATTTTAACAATGTTATTTCTTCCTATTCATGAGCATGGTATATGCTTTAATTTATTTATATCTTCTTCAATTTCTTACTTCAATGTCTTATAGTTTTCTGAATATAAGTATTTTATTTCCTTGGTTAAATTTATTCTTAGATATTTTATTTTTGTTGTTGCAATTATAAATGGGGTTGTTTTCTTAATTTCTCTTTCTGATAGTTCATTGTTTGTATATAAACTTGCAACCTATTTCTGAATATTAATTTTGTATCTTGCTACTTATTGAATTCGTTTATCAATTCTTTAACAGTTTTTTCATGGAGTCTTCAGGGTTTTCTATATATAGTATCATGTCATCTGCAAATAATGATAGTATTACTTCTTCCTTTCCAATCTGGATGTCTTCTATTTCTTTTTCTTGTCTGGTTGCTTGACTAGAACTTCCAATACTATGTTGAACAAAAGTAGTGAAAGTGGATATTCCTGTCTTGTTCCTGATCCTAAGGAAAATGCTTTTACCTTCTCCCCATCATATATGATATTAACTGTAGGTTTGTCATATATGGTCTTTATTATGTTGAGGTATGTTTCCTCTATTCCTACTTTGCTGAGAATTTTTATCATAAATGGACACTGGATTTTGTCAAACATGTTTTCTGCATCTATTGATATGGTCGTAACAATTTTATCTTTTATTTTGTTTATGTGGCGTATCACATTAATTGATTTACAGATATTGAACCAACCTGTTTTGCTGAATTTGGTTTTCTAATATTTTGTTGAGGATATTTGCATCTATGTTCATCAGGGATATTGGCTTATAATTTTATTATTTGTAATATATTTGTCTGGTTTTGAAATCGGGGTAATGTTAGCCTCTTAAAATGTGTTTAGAAGCCTTTCCTCCTCTTGAATTTTTTGGAATAGTTTGAGAATGGGTGTTAATTCTTTGAATGTTTGGTAAAGCTTACCCATGAAGCCATTCAGTCTAGATCTTTGTTTGTTGGGAGTTTTTTGATTACTGATTCAATTTTATTAGTAGTAATCTGTCAGTTCAGATTTTCTGTTTCTTCTTGACTCAGTCTTGTTGACTTTCTGTCTGGAAGATCTGTCCATTTGGTGTCAATTGTGTGTTAAAGTTTTCTACTATAGCTGTTTTACTGTTGATCTCTCCCTTTATGTCAGTCAATATCTACTTTATTTTTAGATGCTTCTATGTTAGGTGCATAAATGTTTACAAGAGTTATATCCTCATGTTAAATTGATCACTATATCATTATATAATGTCCTTCTTTGTCTTTTATTACAGGCTTCATTATTATTGCTACCCCAGCTTTTTGTTTATTTGTTTCAACTCACATGAAATCTATTTTTTCCTTCATTTACTTTCAGTCCGTGTGTGTCTTTCGATCTGAAGTGGGTTTCTTACAGACAGCATATGTACAGGTCTTGTTTTCTTATCCATTTAGCACTCTTATGTGTTTTGATTGGAGCATTTAATCAATTTATACTTAAAGTATTATTAATATGTACATAGTTTTTCCCATTTTGTTGTTTAGATTTAGGTTCTTTTTTCCCCTCCTTCTTCTTAGAGAAGTCCCTTTAACATTTCTTGTAATACTGGTTTGGTGGTGATGAACTTTTTTACCTTTTTTTTTTGGTCCGCAAAGCTCTTTATTTCTCCTTTGAGCCTAAATGATAGCCTTGCTAGGTAGAGTAGTCTTGATTATAGGTCTTTGTGTTTCATCTCTTTGAATATATTGTGCTAATCCCTTCTGGCCTGCAAAATTTCTGTTAAGAAATCAGTTGACAGTTTTATAGGAGCTCCCTTGTAAGTAACTAGCTGCCTTTCTCTTGCTACTTTTATGATTCGCTCTTTATTTTAAACCTTTACAATTTTAATTATAATGTGTCTTGATGTGGGCCTCTTCAGCTTCATCGTGTTGGACTCTGCAATTCTTTTACTTGTGTGCCTATTTCCTTTGCCTGTGAGGGATTTTTTTTTTAAATTATTATTTCTTCAAATAAATGCTCAATCCCTTGCTCTCTTTCTTCTCCTTCTGGTACCCCTATGATGTGAATGTTTTTATGTTTGATGTTGTACCAGAGGTCCCTTAAACTTGTTTTTTTTTCCTGTTCTGATCGGGTGTTTTCTGCTACCTTGTCTTCCAAATCACTGATTCGATCCTCTGCTTCATCTAATCTGGGGTTAATTCCTTCTACTATATTCTTTATTTCGGTTATTGTATTCTTCATTTCTGACTTTTTAAATGGTTTCTATGTCCTCTTTTTATGCTTCCCATCTCTTTGCTGAAGTTCTCAGTGAGTTACTTGAGCATCTTTACAACCAGCTTTGAATTCTGTATATGGTAGGTTGCTTGCTCCATTTTGTTTAGTTCTTTTTCTGGCATTTTCTCCTGTTCTTTCATTTGAGACATGTTTCTTTGTTTCCTCATTTTGGCTGCCTCTCTGTGTTTGTTTCTTTGTATTAGGTAGACCTGCTATGTCTCCCAGTCTTGGTAAAGTAGCCTTATGTAGTCTCTCTAATCACCTGCACCAGGTACTCCAGGAGTGTCCCTTGCATAAGCTGTGTGTGCCCTCCTATTATAATTGAGCCTTGATTGCTGTTGGCATATCAGTGAATGGGATTCATCCTCAGGCTTACTGGCTGTGATAATTGACCATGACCACAGCATATGCGCAGGAGCTGACCCCACAGAATGGGATTCTCCTTAGCAGGCTCAGGTGCCTATGGAGACCACCCTTTGGGTGTGCCACTTATGGGGCAAATTAGGGAGTGCTGTGTTGTCTGAAGCTGAGTCCTGGCTGTGTTGGTTCTGGAGTCTCTTAGGAAGAGCTCATGTGCAGGCCAATGTCAGTCACTGCCTATGACTAGCCCAGGGCTTTCTGGTGAGAGCTTCAATGCTATCCTCAGTTGTTTACTGCCTGTGCTTGACCTGGAGACACGTAGGAGAAGCCACACTGTAAACTGATGCTGGCTACCACCAGTACAGGGCCTGGGACAGCTCAGCCAAAGGCCTAGGGCACTCCAAGTCCTCCTGCCACCTGCAGACTGACCAAATATAAGTCTCAGCCACTGAGAGCCCTGTGCGGTATGCAAGTTAGGTAAGACTGGGTCTCAGGGATTCACCAGCATGGGTTGAGAGGAATTCACCAAGTTAATGCAGATTTGGGTTTAGCACCATTGCTGAGCCTGAGGCCACTCAACAAAAGGCTCAGAGCACACTGAGGCCAGCCACCAACCACCTGAGCCCCATGGACCCCCAAGAATTGTACAAGAAAGACTCTGATGTTAGTATTCTTGATACAACTGGGCAGGCTTTATTTTTTAATTAGAATATTTGATTATTTAATATAATTAGAGATACGTTTGGGTTTAAATATAGAATTTACTGTTTGTTTTCTATTTGTTTCACCCTTTCAGTAGTCCTTTTTCCTTCTAATTTCTTTTGGAAAAAATATTCTTTATTATTCCATTTTTAGTTATCAGAAGCTTACTATTTATACATTTTTTATTTCTAGCTTAGTGGTTACCTTAGAAGTTAAAACACATATCCTTGACTAGAGATTAATATAAATTATTACTTTTTCCATTCTCAAAGGAATATAATAAACTTAGAACAATTTAACTTTTTCATTTATTTTCTTCTCTCTTTTTTTGATCTTACGGGACATTTTAATCCCGCACATATTAAAATGTTATATCCCACAGGTTATTATTATTGTTGTTGGGTCATTTTATATAATCAATATTCATGTAGATTTGCCAAAATATTTACTCTTCCAAAAGTTCTTTCTTTATTTCTGCATTATCTAAGATCATTTTCCTTCTGCCTGAATAGATTTCTTTCATGATTTCTTAAGATATTTCTGCTTCTTAAAAAATTTTATTTATTTTGATTACCTGAAATATCCTTAATTTTTCTCTGTTTCTACGGATATTTTCAATGAGCATTGAATTGTAAATTAATCATTGTTTTTATTCATTACTTTTAATAAGTAATTCTAATGTCTTCCTGCATCTCTATTTTTCTTAGGAAATCAGATATCAATAACATTATGACTCTAATAAAGGTAAGGGACTTATTTCTCTGGCTGCTACTGAATACTTTCTTTGTCTTTGGTTTCTATCAATTTTACTTTATTGTGTCTCCATATGGGTTTCTTTGTGATTTATTGCTTGGGGTTTATATCACTTTCTCAATCTATAGCTTAATATAGTTCATCACTTTTCAAATATTCTTGGCCATATCTACTTAAAAATGTTTTTACTCTATTATTTCTCTAATCTTCTGTTGACTCCTCCATGAGATCTTATTTTCAGTTATTGTGTTTTTCAGTCCTAGATTTTTCATTTACTTTTTTCATGATTTTTCATTTTCTCTCTATATATAATATGAAGTAAATAAGAGATGGAAAGGGTTGAGAAGGAGAAAAGAGAGCAACATTTCTATTTGCTCTCAGTGGAAGAAGTAGTCTGCAAGCGGTATTTCTGTTATCATGAGAATCATAGTTATCAACTTTTAAGTATAAGAAAAGATGCTTAACTTTCCTTGTTATAAAAAGTACATATTAAACTATGATGTAATACCATTCTTCATATATCAGATAGATAAGAATCAAAGTTTATTAATCTTCTGTGTAGGAGATAGTATAGCCAAACGTACTCTCATGAATTCTTTGTAGGAATAAAATTTGATCATTATATAGTACAACTGGGCTATATCTATCAAAATTAAAATGTACACATCCCATGAAAAACAGTTCTTCCATGTATTAACTTATCTACACAAAGACTTGTATCTAAGAAGGAATATCTATGGCCACAGTATTTATACTAATGTGGACTTAAAATAATCTAAATTCTCCAAATGAGGAGCTAGTTAATAATTTTTTTAACTAACAAAAGGATAGAAGTATTCTAAGTGCATTGTGCATTGGTTAAATAAATTGTGGGACAAAATTTTGTTACAGTAATAAAATGGCTTTAATTAAAAATAAGTGTTAATAAGATAAAAAATAATTATGGCACTTATTTCAAATAATTTTTACAACTGGGTCTCTATGTACTTATTTTTAACTATCTCTGAGGTATAATGTTAAGTTAAAAAAAGGCACAGAAGAGAATGTATAGTGCAAATATAGTATCTTTCATTTGCACACTTGCATATGCAAAAAAGATATATAAAAGTGGCTTTTTAACATAGAACAAAGTAATTCTATTCCGGTATCTATCTCCACCAGTCTAAATCCTATCTGGCTGCAATTGCCGAATTTGCCAAGAAGTCATCTTGATTTTTTCATTCAAAGGTAATCTCAGATTTTTCTGAATCTCAAAGTATTTGTTTGTGTTAAAAACAAAAACAAAAACAAAACAAAAAACATTAATCCAGTCTACATTTAAAAAAAGAATTTTTGTGTGTTTCACTAAAATTATTATTATATAATAAACTTCTTGATAACAATGTTGTTGTTTACGAATCTTTAAATCTCCATAGCAACATACTTTAACTTATCACATATTAGGAAAACAAATAATATTAACTGAATTGAGTGGAATTCTTGTTAAGTGAATGAAATGAATAAACAAATGATATTTTACTGCACGTGAACCTTACAGGCTATGAGGAACAGGTTCAATTGAGAGCATTAAATGAGTTCCAAGCTTATGAACATCATTTACAATATTTAATTACACTAAGATTTTGAAGAAATTATTGAAGCTTAGGTCTTTATGATCAGCATATTTAGTATAAATTACAGTTGCAACATAACATGGAAAGAGCTTCGTACTAAGGTTTCACCAAGCCTGTTGTTTATAGAATTAAATACAGGTTTAGATTTTTCTAAAAAACAATGTGTTATCCTAAATTTGATTCTACTGCTTAATGGATACTGCTTCATCTAATTCTTTGAAGCACTGCAAAGAGGGAAGGCAGGCAATTTAGAGATATTATTTACCCAGATTTGCAGCCATTTAACCTGGAAACACAATTAGGTATACTAGACTACAGAAAAACAGTTCCTTCTTATTAAAATTTAGCTGGTAAATGAGGAAGTCCTGATTCTTGTCTCTATTTTGAGTCTCTAGGACAGATTCTGAATAAGAGATAAGAAAGTGAACTTCTGAAATTTATCTTGTCAGTTAAATTAAAATAAAAAGGAGCATTTTTTCTTTCACCGAGCAACGAATTATGTATTAGAGGAATGGTTTAAAAAATAAGACAATGGCCTATAATGCTTTTTGGGTTTAAGGCTCCTTCCTTTTGAGAAAGTTATATGCACAAACGCACAGTTTACAAACCAAATCTTGCATATTCCTGCTCAAAAGTAGCTCCAAACTATCCTATTGTGCTTGTTCCACCTCTGCAGAGGAGAAATATTGATGTGGGACAAGGTCAAGACATTAGTAGTTGGTTCACTACTGTATAAACTGAAACATTTGCATGGCAAGGGAGATATTTCAGAGCTGTTGAGAGTCTGTCAAAAAGTGTCTTTTTAATCTGCTCCTTGGTCATCTTCTGGACCACATTCTTTTCTACTGTCTCTATGAAAACACCTGGTGGTAGTTCCTGTAAAGGAGACAAGCAGCTGCTCCTATTTGTGAGGAACTCCTTGCTCTGGGAAAGGCAGTGGAACAGAATGGAGTACAAGAGAAAGAAATATTACCTACCTTCTGGAACTCCCTCCAATCTGGGCTAAAGGTCTGTGGCTCACATCTTTCCAGGAGACCACTTTGTTTTTGAGGCCATTGACTTACTAGTAACAGCAATGTTGACAGCAATGTCTCATTATTCATTTTCATACTGTTCATACAGTAACAGATTACTTAATATTCTGGTTAAGTGTGTGTTTAAGGAATTACCCAACACAGGGAAGCCAAACAATAGACTTTTTTTTATAAGAATAGAATATTTTCTAGGAAGGAACAAATAGTCATCATGAAAAAAAATAAAACTTTGTTAAATTCCTTAGGTTATTTCAGAACTATTATTTGGAAATAATAATCACGTAAAGAAATGGGTACAATAACCTTAGGTTCCACAAAGATCTCAGTCTAAGCCCTGATCCCTGGTCCTCCCTCTCCTCCAAAAAAGTCTCAAGCAGTAGCCCTGTGCAACATGAAAGCAACCCAGGGTATGGATTTGGACATTTGTGTCTCTTCCAAATTCATTAGTTGAAACCTAACCCCTAAATTAATGGTATTTGGAGATAGGGATTTGGGGAGGTGTTTAGGCGGTAAAGACAGAACTCTCATAAATGGGATTAGTGTCCTTATGAAAGAGATCCCAGACAAATCCTTCAACCCTTCTGCCATGTGAAGTGATGGCGAAAAGAAAATAGTCTATGAACTAGGAAGAAAGCCCTCGTCAGACGCTGAGTCTGCAGGCACCTCGATCTTGACTTTCCCAGGCTTCAAAACTGTGAGAAAGAAATGTTTATTGTTTATAAGACACTCAGTTTTGTGCTGTTGTAGACTGCGCAGACTAATACAGATGTCTTAGCAGTACTTAGTCATTATGTCATGGTTTGACTTTACTCCACAGTTTTTGAAGTACTATTCAAATTTACTTGTGCAATTAGGTGAAATTTGCCCTAGAAGCTGGTATATTGTCTCATTCATCACTAAACTAAAGAGCTTATGTTCCCTTTCCTGTCTCCCACATAAATACCTTAGGTCTTTCAAATGATTTCTTAGAAATTTGATTTTTCTGAATATCCATTCCCCGTATTGTTTTCAATAATTATAACTGACTTTTTAAAAAAATATATAGTTGTTCTTTCAGCTCCATCATTTACTAGGTGCCATTAGATGAGTTACTTAATCTCATTATGACTCAGTTTTGTCATCAGACAAATGAGACAATACTCACTACACAGGACTGTTTACAGAATTAAATGAGATAATGCACTGAGTTTAGCATCTGACACATAATGAAGGCTTGCTCGGTATTAGCCATTACTATTTCTATTCTTCAATTTATTGTTGCATTGTCATAGATAGAGCTTAATTAGCCTCTCTGCCAGATAGAAAAGTCCAAAAGGCATGAATCACAGAGGTACTACTTCTAAAAATAATAAGGCCCCTGTACCAGAAAGAGGTAGAAATTAGGAGACATTTGGAGAACAAGAAGGGCTCTTACCACACTGAGGACCTGCTCCACCCTTTAGAGGCAGCAAGAGTAAGACCCAAAGAAAAAGGCAGGTGACAATAAGGGCATCAAGGGAATGTGGCAGGGTAAGGACAGTTGAGAGTAAGAGAAAGGTGGCAAACACAGAAATTGAATGTTTCTGGTGACTTTGTGGGAATAAGCTTTGAATTTCACTAAGATGGGAGAATCTGAAGAAAATGTCCTAGAAGTAAGCAGAGATGTTGAGCATTATGGATCAGAATATATCTGGGTTTAGAATAAGAATAAATGTAACAAAAGAAACTGAAGTGACCTGAACACAAGCTCACATTAGAATGAAAATTTCCACAAATCAGTGAGAAAGCTGGTAAATGTAGGATTAAAAAAAATGAAGGGATTGAAGTTGATGTGTTATAGATATGTAAGAAGGTACGTAGGAAATATTTTAGAAGAGTAACATACCTATCATAAACTTCACAAATCTAGAAAATAAGCATTGCTACCTAAAGTTAATAACACTTAAGAAATTCAAAAAATAATTATCACTTTATAATGCAAAGGAAAACACAGGAGCAAGCAGCTACTTTCCCCCAGCTTAATAAGAAAATACAAACACAAATAAAAGCACATTTGCTGTTACTCTTCATTAGGGATGTCAGTTCTGGGTTCTGCCACTTAACTAGAACAAAACAAAAATTAAAAAAATAATTCTCTTTACTGCCACTGGGTGAATTATGAACCAAAGAAAATTAACAAAGGCAAGCAAAAGGAAGGAAAGCAGCCAACAATTTAAGGCTTGCTTACCTGTTGCCTTAGGGTGGCGGGTAATGTCATGATGTCAATCAAGGAAGAGTTTTTTATTCTCTTTTATGACTGCTGCCCATAAAATGATTAGATTTTTCCTCAATGCTTTCTTTCCAGTGAATACCTGAAAGTCAACATGCCATGTAGTTGTCAGTAGAGTCTTTAGTGTAAATTCTGCCTGCCATTCCTCATCCCAGAAAGAAACAAAACAAAACAAAACAAAAGACAGGATCCTTTTATCCTCCAGTTGTACTATGTAATCAACTTCTCGGAAACAGGAGTTTTCCTTCATTTTCATCTTTCCTTACTTTACTCTTTCCTACCCTAAGGCCACACTGGCAATTTCTAGTGGACCCCCAACTCTCCACTCCTTCAATAAGGGGTGAGACATCACGTTTCTCACAGTAGTTCAACCAAAAGAAGACAGAGGAAAAATGTACTTGCTGTAACTCACTGGAGTAAATGTAATATTTTAGGACTTAAGACATATTGACGGGCAGGCCTGGTATTAGTGAATCCCTTTAGAGATGGTTTTCAGGAGATTTCTGGCTGAGAAAAGTATAGTCTAATTCTCAAATACAAAGTGTATGACCTGGGTGAACACAGATTTGTTTAAAATGAAGTGGAGTTTTTTAAAGCTTATGATAATAAATTTTGGATCAATTTAAGAGGAATTACTGTGGTTCCACTCTACAAAACTTATAGCGTGCCTACTACATGTCATATATTATTCTAGATGCTAGAGACATAAATAATTTTTAAGTTTTTTTCTCACCCTTAAAAAAATTATGGACTAAAAGAAGACAAACACAAATGTACACAAATGGATAATTTTCATTCAACCTGATAAATGCCATGATAGGAACATGCACAAGTCATCATGGATACACTGAAGTGGGGTAAGGGTCAGGGAAGACGCATCCAGTAGGTCATGCATGAGCTGAGTTTTGAAGAAAGAGAGAATTTAGCCAGTGAGAAATGGAATGGAGGGTAAGAAAAACATTTCCATGTGGAAATGTCATGAGCAAAGGCAGGGAGGCATGAAACAGCTTGATGTGAACAGCCAGGAACTACAAGCAGTTTGCTGTTGCTAGAGCGTAAAATGTGGAGAGAGGAGGCCTGAGCAGTGGTTAGGGTAGGAATGGTTTGTGTTTTGTCTTGCAATATGAGAGATAATTAAAGGGTTTTGGGGAAGGGAGTGACATTAAGTCATAGTGCTCTTGGCCACGAGTTCCATGTTAATGAGTCAACAATATAACACATACAGAAAAAGAAGAAAATTCACCTATCTGTATGAGGCAAAACTACTCCAGAAAGTACTAAAGTAACTTGTATCATGCATGACCAAACTACGGAAAAGCGGCTGAATTTGTTGACTCATGATGTGACAACCAATAAAAAAAAAAAAAAATTAGTGGACAACCTTGTTATGAGGCTGAAAGTTAATGAAATGTATGACCATATTACCCAGAGTCAGGAAAATGTTAAACCCTTTGTTTTTTCAGTGGAGATAGAAAGTATCTTTAATTGCTTCAATGTCAATTTTCTTACTGCATCTATCTGCTTTCGCCATTTCTGGAGAGCAAATGTGAGGAAATAAGTTGACAGCAGGTCTAAGAATCTTTAAATCCAAAGCTAAATTTGCAGTCAAGAATTAAGCATGAAGGACTAGAGTGAAATGGCACAGAATTAACAAAATTAAGAATTGAACTGGACTTTGGCTTGTGAATGAGAACACAAGAACTGATGGTCTCCAGGCTCTACCAGACAGAAAACTCGTTATCATGCTCACTACCAGTTCAGACTCCTTGTATCCTCTTGAGTAAAAACACCCTGACCTGAGCACATGGGTGCAGTCACTCTGAACCAACAAGGTTAACACCCAGACCTGGCCAGACAGTGATATCAGAAGCAGGGCTAAGGTACTGAGGTCTTTCCTTAGGTCAGGGAGTCAGAACTAAGATTACTGCATTTTTTCCCAGTTTGTTCTGATATAAAAACCAAAGTCCACATTCAGAGATTAGGAGGCTGGTCAGGAAACCATGGTCAGAGGTCCAGAGTCGAGCTACTATTTGAGGACAGGAGTCTGGAGGATGGGTTTAAATGGAGCAGGTCTGAGGTCTTCATCTGTCACTCCACCTTAGAGAACTCTATCCTCCCAATGTTTATTTGGATGCAGATGGCTCCCAAATCCATACCCTGGGTTGCTTTCATGTAGCACAATTTCCTGAGGGCTCACAGGGCTACTGCTTGGGACTTCCTTGTAGGAGAGGGAAGCCCAGAGAGTCTCCACTCCCTTACCAGTGCAGATTTTTGTAGGATCCATGTCTTTGTTTTGCCCATTGCTGCATGATGCCAACCTGTTCACCACGGTTTAAGAATCACCGACATGACATTCAGAGCTCAGGATGGTGACAGGACAAGCCTGCTGCAATGGGGGCTCTGAAGTGCTCTGTGGTTTAAGGCGGTGGAAAGATGCATTGGTCCTGGAGTTTTGAGCAGAGAGAAGACTTCACAGTCTCTTACAACAAATGTCAACACGGTATGCCACACATTTCCTTAGAGACATACATATATTGTCCTACTTGACTGTTATGATAACCCTGAGGGGTGAGCATTTTTATCCTCATTATGCAGATAAGAAAATGGAGGCATAGTTGGCACTTAATCAATACTTTGATTGACTTTCTTATTCTTTTTGATCACAGTAATGCAGTTATCAACAAGAGAGCTAAAGAAAGAGAGTGAGGAAAGAGATACCGCTAAATAATAAGGTCATAAAACCATAAACCCAAAAGTTTGAAGGAGTCAGGAATCATCTAGTAGATTAGGTAAATATGATGTTTCAGCAATGTGGAGATAACTCCAAAACAGTCTGCTTCAGGTTCAAAGCTAAGAATTATAATAGGTAGGACTCAGGCTTTCTGACCAGGTATAGGATCATTTTATAATAAAGGCAAATATTTAAATTTGATATAAATAAATCCTATCAAGGGCATATCTTGTAGAGTGAATTCTGTGTGATACCTCAACCATTCTACCCTAAAATATTTTAAATTCATGTTTATTTATTCCTTCTTTAACTCCCTTTGCTCTAGAAGAGTATGTTAATCAATTGGGCATATGATGAATTACTCATTTTTCTTACACTGTTTATTCATTCAGTCAACATGTAGTTATTGTAGCCCTTCTGTGGATCATGCAGTTAGTTACTTAGCTACAGAGACAATAAGTCTGGATAAAATTTAGTGAAAGATTAAGCCCTGGAGCTGCTTTAGGTATAGAAGCAGAACCACAATATTTTAATCATCCATAAAACTCTCCTTCATCTAAGAAGATGGAAAAATAGATGATAAATAGTGAAAAAGAAGTGTCAGGATATTTGGAATCAAACAAAGCTGGATTCTGACACAGCTTCTCAATGGCCATGTCAACATGGGAAAATCAATTTTGAGATTCAGTTGAATACTATCAAAATATAATTTCAAAAATTTAAATAGCATAACTCTCCTACAAAAGCAATATGTGTTAAAAATTTATTTTATTAATGAGGGAAACAGCAGGATGGTGAAACTGCTTAAAGGAGAATTTGAGAAACAGAATTATAAAACTTGTCAGGCAAAGCATGCTGAAATAAATTTTCTAAATTAGAGATGTGTATAGAGCATGAAGAAACAGGGACTTTTTGGACTTTACAAAATGGATCCCATGGGAGCCATGACAGTAATATCAACTTGCACATAATGAGAACACCCTTACGGTGGGACTGGAATGCCCAAAACCACAGAAACATCAGCCCCACCTGCAGGAGCTGATAAGCATGAGGATCCCACCCTGTAAGATCCATATAAGCTGAACACCTTAGACAGACAATGCCCAAGCCTAACTGGATAACATCATAGATTGGTGCACTGATAGCCAGAAATTCTGTCCTTCTGACCCATTGTAGCTGCTGGCTTGGGACTGATGCACAGCTCTCCATGCCACCAGTCAAGAGAGCTCACTTTGGAGACACGAAGGATTTTCATCCTTTCTCTCCGTCGCTTAAGACTCTGTATCCCTCCCTCTGTGTGTTGTGTGTTAATTTGCGTGGTTTATCTGAATTAAATATCTTACAGGGAAACAAGACCTTAACATTTGGATTTATTTACCTTTTCTATTAACAAATAATTTGTGTTTCTACTGGATAGTAATCTACAAGTTAGAACATGTATTTACACAGAATTTGTTCCCTAATTAATAGTTCATCGTAAAACTATCAAAGAAATAGTCCTTAGAGAATTAAATAATCCTTGGTTGATCTTATTGGAAATGCTTCAGATGGCTTTGAAAGTAGATGTAGTCATTCTTAGCCTTATTTTCGAAGGGGATCATGATAGGCTGTTACCACTAGGGTGATCTAAAATTCGTCGTTGACCCAGCTGGTAGCACTGAAGGGACCTTGGTTCTTTTCACTGACACAGCAAATTTCACTGATTACACATCAGTGAGATTTAGAAACAGTAAGAGTTATTAAAGTACGTTTTGAGGGAGAGATGGGCTACGCCAAAGAGGGCTGTAGCCACGCAGAAGTATAAAGCGGTATTTATTAAAGTAAGCTTCAAGAGGGAAACAAGTTATGCTGAAAAGGGCTATAACTGCACAGAAGGGAAAGGTATAAATAAAGTATGCTCCAAGGGATGGGCAGGTTACAGAGAAGAGGGTTGCCACATCATGGAAGTAGGGAGGTCTGTATTATATTCGGGCCATTATAGGAGGTTACGGGGATGATGCTAGATAATTGACATGTGAAGTCATTTTGATTGACATTTGGCTATTATATAACCCTTTGCCTACTGTGCACACAGTTACACAGAATTCAGTCTGTTATAATTAGATTCATGAACTTCAGGACATAGGCATGATATTATAATGATGGTATCACAAGGCTAGGTCACAGAGAGGTTAGTGTAGGACTGATTACACATGAGTTTTTGGCAGGATTAAATCAGCTACAATATTATTGCTTTTCACTCCTTTGAACCTCAGGATATTGGGGTAATTTATAACCATAAAATGAATGTTCCAGGGAGGTCCTAAGGGAGGTCTTTTGGAGGAGCCTTTATCCTCCAGTCTCTCATGTCTACCTAACTACCTAACAATGCCACCCCCAAACACATTATTTTGGCATAAGCATCATTTTGAGCTGAAGGCAATTAAGAAATAGCAGGTACAGAAAGAACTCTCTGCTTTCCCCACATCTGCCTAAAAATGAGGCATACACTTCTCATGAGAAAGGTGCCCTCCCTGTACCAGGAATGGAAGAGTGACTTATAATTGGAGATGGGAATTTGGCACCAAAGTGAGTCTGCATAAACAGATCTTATTAAAATAATCTCTATATTCTATTAGTTCTCCCGACACAGAGTTTTCATCCCTAGAAGCCCCAATTTTTTTCTTTTGTCTAGTCATTTATCCACAATTTATTGCCCTTTGTTAAAATGGTATATAAGCTCTGACTCTAACCACCTCTTTGAGTTTTCATATTTGTTCTGTGATGCTCCCATGCACATAAAGATATTAATATCAATAAAAAATGTATTCCTTTTTTCCTGTTCATTTATCTTTGTCAGTTTAATTCTCAGGTCTCTAAGCACTGAACCTAAGAGGGTAGAAAATAAGGTTTTTGCTCCTCTACAGTTCCAAGTTTTGGATAATTTTTCTTATATTCCTCTAGAAATTGAGGTTCTATTAAAATTCCGGAAATATTGTGCCTAGTGCATAGAAGATGCTCAACAAGTGATAGCTAAGTATCTGACACCTGGCTTTCTCCATCCTCCCCCATCTAATTCCTTTGTACTATTACAAATCTCAAAAGGAAGGTATTATGCAAACAGGAGCAATGGTAACAAGTCTGGATAATCCACAAAATGGATTGTAGGCACAGACCTCTGCTTTTCAGTGGTTGACAAGAAGCAGCATGGAGCACCAGCATGACTCCATGAACAGTAAGAGATTACTGTTGCCATGCGATTTGAAACAAGTTGTTCCTAATAGACAATAGTGTAGAAAACTAACCAAGCAGTATTGATTTAGCAAATGCCTGTTAATGTTGTTCTGTTTGTTGGTCATATTCCTGCACTTCCAATTACTCCCTAGGTTCTGCAAAAGCAACTCTGTTGGAGAGCTCCCTAAGTACTCAACACTATCTCCAATTGGTTTTAGTATATAAATGTTGCACAATTTAAATATTTCTTCTGCACAGATTCTTTTTCCTCTTTATTACAAATAATTACTTAGCTCACAAAATTATCTGAACAGTAAGGCTCAAATATGTGAGCATTGTTTGCTGGTTGAAGAGATAAGCAGTTAAACATCTAGAGGTGAAGTGGAGGACAATTAACATCCCAGCCCACTCAATTATCATACAGAGTTATTACAATCTGCTACTATGAATAAATGAGCATTTTCGCTTTCAGAGGGTAATGCAATAGTCTTGAAAATAATCTTTTTATGAGACTGTGACTTTATCAGTTATAGTTTAGAGTCAGGATAAACACTGACTATGTATCACATTATAATGACTGCTGGAGGGTGCTTGCATTTGAGTTTTCAATGTTATTAATTTTGCAGTTCTACTCTTCTTATCCAATATGCTTTGTGAAATCAGTCTTGGCAAAGAGACTCCAACTCACTTTTAATACTATCTTCCTTAATGAATTTTAGCAGCAAAGAAATTAAGTTGTAAAAACTGCCCAAAAGGAAATATTTTCAAAAGAACTTGTGGCACGATGTTTTTCAATGTAAATGGATGCCTAGGACAGCATGGTCTTTCTGACACTTAACTCTGCTGAAAACACTTAAGAACATCTTAGGCACAGCTTCAAAGCTAAAGAAAAACAAGAGAGAACACTGTGCAGTGTGTGTACTCTGTCTTATGCAATGTAGAGAAGCATTTTGTTTGCAATGTTTAAGGAAATCTTCTTCCTGGGACATTTTGACCCAGTTCTTTGAATCTTGATCAACAGAGTTACTGATTTCCTCTACAGCTTCCAAGGTTTAGAAGATTTTTTTTCTTCATTTGAGCAGCAGACAAAAGCAAAACTAAATACATGATAGCTTTAGAGAAGACTAACTACAAAAGAAAGCCTTAGAGGGCCCCAAATAGTGGACCATATGTGAAATCAAATGGGCCAGCCATTGCATCAGCTGTGAACATATTGCACCAACTGGGAATGAAAATAAAACATTTAACTACCAACTGTTATAATCTGTAAATAGTCAAACTAATTCCTGTGGGCTCTAAAAATACATGCAAAAGGTACTCACTCATCAGGACCCCATTGTCCTATTCACAGGTAAAGTGGTTTATTTGTTTCTTGAAAAACACTTAGAGCTAAAAAGACTGAATACAAAAAAAAAAAAAAATCCACTTGGTTTAAAAGACTCCAAGGATTTAGGAAACTGTATCCAAATATTACAAATAGAGAATAATGAAAGGGTAGTGAATTTTGATGCAACTTTTCAACACACAAATATCCCAAGTCTAAAATTCCCTACAGTCAAAAACTGGCAATGGACCCTAGGAAATGTATAAAATGTACCAAAGCATCAGAGGCTTTAGTTTGGAACTGGGAGGTGTTCACCTACCTTCTAGTTCCCTCCTCTTTAATAATATACGTTAGAAACAGATGGACAGAGTGTTCCTAGGTGGAGTAGACTCTCTCTAGTATCAATAGCAAAGAACAACTAGACTTAGAATATTTAACAGCAGGAAAAAAAAAAACAACTAAGTCTTACAAAAAAACTTAGATATTATTGTTAAAAGTTGATATGTGTGGAGCCATTTAGAAATAGAGCTTGAGCGGCCATTCCAGAGGAACTGCCTTGCACGTCTTATATTTTGAACTTCTGGACTGTTTGAACTGGGTAAAATAATCCTGGGACTTGGCCAAATCAACACTTGTCCTAAAAAAAAAAAAACTGTTTGTAAAGCTAATAACATAGCACACCTCCTGACCACAAGGACTGATAATTTTGGACATTCTTTAGAATCAGTAATAGCCATGTATAGCTATTTATCAGCTTGTTATCACCAATAGAAATTCCTTTCTTCTACTCATATAATTGTTTTCATTCCTTTTTCATAAAAATCCTTGCCTTCACCCCATACTTGGGACAACATTTTAGTTTCTGCCTGGATCTATGCCCCTCTCCACCAGATTGCATTTTTTTAATCTCAAATTAATTTTTTTGCCTTTCACTTTGACTTTTTATTTTTATGTTAACACTATATAAGCAATCAATAATATTGCTTTAACGCATGTGTTTAATCCTAATCAAACATTTGAAAAGAACACATATATGCACTTGTTTTTAGAGCAAACACTATATTTAGATCAAAATAGCATGTATGTGGTAGAAATTAGTACTAATTACACTAATATTTATCTTTTAATAGTAAAGTTGCTCAGGAGGCAAGAAAAATCCTTTGTGCTAATCAAATATCAACTACTTATTCAGTGCAGAACACAAAACAGGAAAACATGGTTCTGCCACTTTTTTGAGCAATTCCTTAAATAGCTCAGAATCTCGTTTTCCTCATTGGTAAATAAAGATGATAACATGCACTCAGCAAGCTCAGAGAATTTCTGCAGGAAAGACAATAGATACCATTTCAACTCTAAAGCATAATCCAACATCACCCTGGCATCATGGACGTAGCTCTCAGACTGATGGAAGAAATGATACATCATTTATCATTGTAACACACCATGGTAAATGAATGCATATACTCATATATAAATGAAGACATTTATTAAGAGATATATTCATAACGTTCAATAGGAGCAGAGCCTCCAGTGATGGAGTATTAAAGGAAACCTTGGAGAGAGTGACACTTGAGTTGGGTCTTAAAGAAACTATAAAGCATTATATACACATTAAGGATGCTCTACTAAATCAAATTTTATGATTGCTGAGGAAAAATGATATATAAATATAATATAAACATAGAAATAATTTAACAATGTAAATAATATAAAATACAAATTGGTTTATACATTGCAATAATGTTAATTAAATATATACTCCATTTAAAATGCAGACATTGTCACAAGGAAAGAAATATAAAATCCAACTAAATACTAAAGGAGATACAATTAAAATATAAAGACACAAGTAGAAAGGAAAACTTTAAGATAGATACACCATGTAAATAGTAATCATAAAATAGCTGGAATGGCTATATTAACATCAGATAAAATAGACTTAAAGATGAAGAATATCATCATAGATAATGATCATTTCAAAATGATAAAAGGGTGAATTTATCATGAAGGCATACAATCAAAAATCAAAACATATGAATCAAAAATTGATAGTCTAAAGAGAAAATAGACAACGCAAATGTCATAACTAGATATTTTAACATTTATTTCTTGGCAACTAATCGAGCAACCACGCAAAAATGTAATAAAGGCATAAGTGATCTGAAAAATACTATCAACCACCCTGATTTAATTGATATTTATGGAACACCATACCCTATTTTCAGTTACACATGGTGTGTATATTCATGTAATGTTGATCACAGTGACTTACTGAGAAAAGACATGTGTTGGATAAACTTCATTCAGACATGTATCATAGGCTATTGGCAGAATTCGATGTTAATGAATCTGCAATATATATTAAATAAGATATCTTTTAACAGAAACAAACATAAAATTAGTTTATGTATAGATTGGCTGATGAAAATATAGGAACCTAACACTTTATTCCCTTAAGAGTCATGGTTCATAGTGGTAATATAAAATAGTACAAAAAGATCTGGCAGTCTGTTATAAAACTCAACATACCAGTAATTCCGCTTGTCGGTATTTACCCAAGAAATACAAACATTTGCATAGCAGCTTTATTCACAATGGGCAAAAACTGGAAATAGGACAGGTGTCTATCGACAGCAGAATGGATAAAGAAACAATGATATAATTAAAGAATGGAATAATACTCAGTAACGTGAAAGAAAAGTTACTGAACTCACAACTCATAACATGAATCTCAAAAATACGGTAATTGAAAGAAAACTTACACAAAAAATGCAAACCATATTATTTCATTTACATGAAATTCAAACCCAAGTGAAATTAGTATATAGTGGGGGAAAAAAAAACAAAAGTGCTTCTCAGTGCTTTCAGGAAACAGTTTATAAACAACAAAAGAAAATCAGTGTTCCTATCTTTTAGTCACATCTAATATTCTAATCTCATATGCTATTATTAAAAAGAACAATTCTACTTTTTCTATAGAGTTGGATGCTACTAAATTCTGAATATTACCAAAAGCAAATTCAATTTCAAAAGATAAAGTTGTCCTGCCACTGAGAATTTTTTTAAATCCTAAGTTTTTTAGGCAATCTCCAACAGAAGGTCATGAAATAGTCAATGCAGTATAATTCAAATAAGTGTATAACCCCACCTTAAAGAGCATGACAGAAACCCCCTCCTTCTTCTTCCCTCTAATCTCTATTTCACTCTCTTTCTGCCATTAATCAATAAATATTTCAGCATTAGTTTAGGTGCTGAAGAGAAAAATTCAATATTATTCCAGGCATTGAAAACACAGTTAAGTGGAAGAATCAAGTATTTGGAAAATATAAGTTATAATTCAACACAGTCTGGACAGAATATTGTTGTTTACATATGTAAATTTTAATGTCATTTTAAACCTATCACATTATTTTGTATTCATATTTAGTAAATACATGTCAACCTCTCACCTTTAATATCTTTAACTTTCTTTATATTTTTGTCCTAATTATTTATCCTTTCTCAAGTATTCTATCCACCAGCAACCGTTTTGTGGATAGTTAAGACTTAACACTCTCCTTTTTTTCCTAAATTAATGAATATTTCTTTCCTCTTCCTCATAATTGTCACTGTGATCACTCAACTCCATACCTCAGGTTAATATTTTTTTGACTTCTCTCTCTTTTATGTCTCACATTTGTTTAATGAACAAGTATAAATAATTATTCTCTTCACCATGTGATTAACAATTTCCATTATAAATATAATACCAATTGATACTCATAGAGATTATATAATAAATCAACAAGAATAATTAAATCTCCATACATTTGGAAATTTGTAAATATTCCATTAAACAATTAATGTGTTAATGAAAAGATTTTTTAAAAAGAAAATTATAAAAGCAAGCTAAGTTTAGAGAAAGATTGATGACAGTCAGAACTGTACCAATGGTAGAAATCAGTTGAGTGAGAAAGGGCAGCTTAGGCTACATCTGTTAAAAAAAAAAAAAAAAAAAAGTAAAGAAAGAAAAGGAATGGAAGTATATGCCTAAATATTAATAATGGTTAATTCTGGGTGAAGGCATAGATTCTTGCTATTGTAGTCTTTGGAAGTTTTGTATTTTTCAAATTTCAAAAAGAGAGAATGAGAGAGAAAGGAATAGAGAGAAGAGGGAAAAGAGGGAGAGAAGAGGAAGGAAAGAAAGAAGGGAAGGAGAAAGAAAGGAGGAAGGAAGGGAGG
>NW_006442103.1:1978318-2008384 GCF_000325575.1 Pteropus alecto | reverse complement strand
AAAGAATTAAAAGAATGTATCAAGATTCATATGGAGAGGAGTTACTAAATAAGTATACTCAAAAGGATTGGATAATTAGATAGGAGTGTAAAGAAAGCAAAGAGATTTTTAACTTGGTTACTGGTCCATGTGTTGTTGCCATTAATTCAGCATCTCAGGAAGACAGAAAGAGTAACCATTTATGAAGAAGATGTAGGAGAGCAGCCAGGTTAGTGTTAAACATGTTGTATTAGAAGTACCTATGGGATGGCTAGTGAAGCTGTCCAGGAAGACTTTGGAACTTACAGTCTGAAGTTAATGAACAAGCATTATGTTGATGTTATGAATGTGAGAATAATCAGAAGTGATAGTAGTTGAATCCTTAACTCGGGATGAGTTTTTCAGGAAGCCCATTTAGATAAATGGTACCTATGGAGAAATATGAAAGCAACTACAATCATGTGAAAACAAAATTACATAGTGTGGTCCAGTATGGCTCTGGATCTGTAGTGTTTAGAGTTAAATCTCAGCTTGTTATTAGCTTCTGACCTCAGACACAAGAAACCTATATTTGCTTCAGTAGTCTTGTATATAAATGGAAATAATAATAGTGCTTAATATAAAACATTCTTAAGAATCAATGAGTTAACACATGCATATCACTTAGAAATTTGTTTGATATACAGTAAGCACTTAACACATGTTAATCATTAAATTTACCCCTTTGAGTATCTGAAGGAAGCCATTTATTTCTCCCATGAGAATACTACATACAAAATTCAAGAGCAATTCAAGAAATTGATAGATCTCCTAGGGTCCACCCACAGAATCCAAGTTAAATGCTCTTGTTGTATAAGAAGAAAACAGGACCAAGAAAGGAATCCCAATATTAATGAGTAGGCAGAAAATTTAGATGATCCTCCTAGGTTATGATTTCTATCCATTTCAAATGTATCTCTCTTATAGAGTTCACCACCACCTAATGTGGCAAGTTAACTCTGCAGCCTAGTTTCAAGGGCCTTACCACTTCGTCTAAGTTCCTTTGTATCCCCACAGCAGTAATCATATTCATCTTTCCTATCTCTCCTCTTCTAGGAAGTTAGACAACTTGCCAAATCCCTCACATTTGATTTTGAGAGTTTCCATGACCCACATTTTTTCCTCCAGAGTCCAACTTTTTCTGATCTTTTAAGTCTAAAGCATTCTTCAGACTTCAGCTGTTGCAAGAAATATTTCCAAATTAACCCCACCCTCTTAGTCACCATGAATTTATACTGTTCAAATTGATGGATCCTGTCACATCTGTCACCATTTTCTTTCATGATCTGTATTAATACCTAGTGAAGAGTAATTGTCTATTTAAATCTACTTAAAAAGAAACACTTAACATGTGTCTACTTAAATATATTTTAAAATAAATTTAACAAACAAAGGGGCCAAAGAGGGAAAGAAGCACCTCGAGAAAATAATATCCTGAGTCTTTCCTAATATGAGTAGTTAAAAATAAGTCAATATGGAAGTTTTTTTTTCAAATTGTCTCAGCATAAGTCCCTTTTTTCTTTATTCTATGTCCTGCAGTCACGATATTACATTATCAAAGACTTCATTTATTTCAGGTTTTAAAAAGCCAACTGACCTAGATACCAAGTCTTTCTAAAAGAGCTATATTGGAACTCCCTGACACAAAAGACACTTCTATTTTACATTTCATATGAAAAGCAAATTATCATAGTGAATAGACCTCAAAGAATGCATAATGAATACAATGGTCAAAGTCCATGTACATAACATGTGCATTTTTTTGTGTGTCTACCATGTCACTTTTGAAACAAGCCTTTCTTTAAAACGGTTACTTTAGAAAATCCCAATGTATTGAATAAAAATACCTTGCACGTAGCATTTTGGAATTTATCCTCTATATTCTATCTCTGGTCATGGTAGAGCAAATCCTATATTCACAGAAATAGAGAAAATTATCTGAACTAATAGAGGGGAGCAGAGGTGGAGATATTCCTAAAAGATGAACCTCTTTTACTGTCTTTAGAAAATGTATACTTACATGCAACTGCACTTTTACTATAGGTGCGGAAGAATTGCCTATGGTGTTTACAGTCAGCTGGGATGCCTGGAGTGTTAATGTTCACAGAACACTTTTAATTAAGCGGAGTAGGTATTTATGTCAACAGGAAATAAGATAGAAGATTTGCCAAGGAAAGTTGAGAGCTTTCACATGTTTCCCATTGCAGACTTGATTTCTCACCCAAACCAGTAGGATGATTTGTGTACTTTGGGGGATATTTTAGGAAATCACCATGACCAATGAGTACATGTCATCCAAGAAGGTTCAGACATTCAGAATTTTCAGTATTTTCAGCTAGTTTTGAAACCAAGTGGAAGAAAATTAACCTCTCTTTAGACTTTTCTTTGCCTCCTTCCAGATCTGTCCACAAATCTGCTACAGTTACTAAACTGCTTGTTATTAATCCCGGCATTCATCCTGGTGCCTTCTTATTATTCCACTTTTTTCTCTCTGATCTTGGCAGCTTTTTCCTCCTCTTCTTCCTACAAAATATCACATACAATAAGGGAGGCAGAGCTTTTTGTTGAGTTTTTCTGTGCCCTACTTCTGCAGCTGGCACCTCATCTCCCGCTGTACTAAATCGACACTTCTGGAAGTAGCAGCTTCGGAGTGACTGACGAGAGCCATTGGTGCCCAAGTGTCAATTTAGTGCAGCAGGGGATGGAGGAGCAGCTGCAGCAGGAGAGAGACCTTATTTCATACTTAGAAAACATTGCGAAAAAATGCCAGAGGGAGAAGAACCTGTTTGGAAAATAGAAAGGATAAGAGTAAAAAAAGAGAAGGCAAGGGAAGCAGAAAGGATAATGGGCATGGGGAGAGAAAATAAATAAATTGAAAAATAAAAGTTAAAAGAAGAACAAGCAAAAGGAATGGCAAAGAAGAATGAATAAAAGGCACTGTTTTCCTAGGGTTATGTATTTTATTTCTCTAAGTTTAGAAATTTCTTTTACAGAGTAAACATGTCATATACAATATGAAGCTACCATCTGTTTACACCTTCCAAAAGAAAAATAAATAAACAAATAATGAAACCAACAAATTCTGAGCTGTTTACTACCTAACGTTGAGTCCTTGATAAGGTTCTGTGTCTCAGCAAGAGTATATATATATATATATATCCCCAATATATATATTATATATATCATATTATATAATACGGCCAAGAAATAGTACTGAGATTTATAACTTGTAGACCAATGTGCATTATCAACACAGAAAAAAAGGGGGAGGGAATTAATTGAGTTGAAAACAAGAGAATGCATTATAAATAAGTTTTACTAAAGCAATATTAATTTTTCCATTTCTTTTTTATTTTAATTTCCCATCATATTCACACACAAGACTATGTCTGGAACAGACACTTCACATAAACACTACACTCTTGGTAGTGGCTGCTAATGTTTCTAGACATGAAGGCAGATATTTCTAAAAACTCATTAAGAGAGGATTACAAGTTGCTATACACACATACATAAATATATACATATGGGCACATACATGTATTAATTCATGAGTTATTTCTAATTTGAACACTCTGGTTTCTCTACGGCATTACGTAGCCAATCTCTAACTTCTCAAAAAACAAAATAAATATTAGAAAATGCTTTCTGAAGTTTATTCAGTCTTCTTAAAGAATTAGTCACATAACAACTCAAGTCAGTCCAAAACTAGTAATTATGACTGTTTGACTGAGTCAACTGTGACAGTACCTAAACTAGCTTGGTTTGCACATACAACTGCAGATGATTCAACATTTTGTAGTCTCCTGTGAACAGTCTTTCACCTCCTTGATTAAGTTTATTTCTAAGTATTTTATTCTTTTTGGTGCTATTGTAAATGGGACTTTTTAAAATTTCCTTTTCAGATCGTATGTTGTAGAAACATAATTAATTTCTGTAAGTTAATTTTGTATCCTGCAATTTTACCAAATCTGTGTATTAGTTCTAACAGGTTTTTTGTGTTTTCTACATATCAGATTATGTCATCTGCAAACAGAGATAATTTACTTTTTCTTTTCTGACTTGGATACCTTTTATTTCTTTTTCTTGCCTAATTGCTCTAGCTAAGACTTTTAGTACAATGATGAATATAGTTTTGGAAACTGGATAGCTACATGTGAAAGAATAAAATTGGACCCTTATCTTATGCCATACACAAAAATCAATTCAAAATGGCTTTAAAACTTAAGCATAAGACCAGAAACTGTCAAATTCCCAGAAGAAAGCACGAAATAAAAGCTTCTGGATACTAGTTTTTGCCATGATTTCTTGGGCATAATATCAAAAGCACTGGCAACAAAAACAAAAATAGTCAAGTGGGACCATATCAAGCTAAAAGATTGGATACACTTCAAAACAGCTCCATTAAAAAAAACAAACAAACAAACAAACAAACTTAAAAATAGGCAAAGGACCTGAATAGACATTTTTCCAAAGAAGCATACAAATGATCACTAGATACATGAAAAGGTGCTCAATATCACTAATCATCAGGGAAATGCAAATCAAAACCACAATGAGATATCACCTCATACCTGTTAGGATGACTATTTCATACATATATGAGCAAGAAAGAGAGAGACACAGCAAGCATTGGTGAGGATGTAGAGAAATTAGAACTCTTAAATACTCTTGGTGATAATGTAAAATGGTATAGTTGCTATGGAAAACAATATGGAGGTTCTCCTAAAAATTGAACTGACATGTGATTTAGGAATTCCACTTCTGGGTATATATCCAAAGAATTGAAATTAGGATCCTGAAGAAATATCTGCATTCTATGTTCATGCAGCGTTATTCACAAAGCCAAGAAACAGAAACAACTTAAATGTCCATTGACAGGTGAAAGGGTAAAGAAAGTATATATATGTATATATACATATATGTGTGTATACATATGCAATGGACTATTTTATTCAGCCTTAAAAAATAAGGAAATAGTACCACTTATGACAACATGGATGAACCAGGAGGACATTATGCTAAGTAAAATAAGCCAGTCTCAGAAGGACAAATACTGTATGATTCCACTTATATGAGGTATCTAATATAATCGAACTCATGGAAGTGAGAATAGGGTGGTGGTTGCCAAGGGATGAGGACCAGAAGAAATGGGGAGTTGCTGTTCAGTGGGTATAAAATTTCTGCTGTATAAGATGACTAAGGTCTAGCGATCTGCTGTACAACATGGCACCGACAGTTAACAACACGGTATTATGCACTTAAAAATGTGTTAAGAGGACAGATCTTGTGTTAAATATGTTTTAACACACACAAAACCCGGGATATATGGAAACTTTCAAAGATGATAAATATGTTTATTACCTCGATTGAGTGATAGCATCACAGATGTATGCATATATTCAAACTCATCTAACTGTATACATTAAGCATGTGCAGCTTTTTTGTATTATCAATTATACCTCAATAAATCTGTATAAAAACTCGGGCAAAGGCATTGAGTAGACATTTCTCAAAAAAAGATATACGAATGGCCAATAAGCATTTGGAAAATGCTCAGCATTACTAGCCATAAGGAATGCAAATCAAAATAACATGAGGGACCATTTTGCACCCACTAGGATAGCTCAAGCCAAAAAGACAGATAACAAAAGTGTTGATGAGGATGTAGAGAAATTTGAATACTCATACACTGCTGGTGAGAATGTAAAATTGTGCAACTGATTTGGAAGACAGATCAGCAGTTCCTCAAACGTGGACACCTGGAGCTACTCTAGAGACTAGCAATTTCATTTCTGGGAAAAATGGAAACATATACCCACACAAAACCTTGTGTACAATTGTTCATAACAGCATTGTTTATAAAAGGCAAAAATTGGAAATATCACAAATATTTACCAGTAGGTGAATAGATGAATAAAATGTGAAATGTCCATACAATGGAATATTCAATCATAAAAAAATGAAGCACTAATACACTGACGAACCTTAAAAGCATTATGCTAAGTGAAAGAAACCAGTAACAAAAAGACTGAATATTTTTTTATTCCCATTATATGAAAAACCAAGAATGGGCATATCTGTGGATGCAGAAAGTAGACTAGTGGTTGCCTAGGGCTTGGGGATGAGGATATGTGGGGCATAGGGAGTGACTGCTGAGGGGTACCAGTTTTCTTTTGGGGATGATAAAAACGTTTTAAACTTAGTAGTGATGATTGTGCAACTCTGAATATACTGAAATCATTGAATTGTGCACTTTAAATGGATAAATTTTATGATATGGGAATTATATCATATTAAAGATTATTTTTTAAAATTGGAAAAACTATTAATTAGTTAATAAATACTGATGATGGTTTATATTTGTCGAACTTCTACAAATTCCAAAATAGACATTCAATTAATACTTGTAGATGTGAAAGTTTTTTTTTTTTTAATTCAGGAAAAAAAGGCAATAAATACAAATTATAGGTAGATTAAATATTAATTTTTTATTCAAAAATCATTTAGTGAACACCCATTCACCCACTATATGCCTAACACTGAACATAAAAAAAAAAAAAAAGGCGATAAAATGTGGTTCTTGAGTAAGGAAGAGAAGACTTCAACACAATACATTTTAGAAAGTAGTAAATGCCATAGGAGAGGTTAGTGTCACAGGAGTTAAGGATCGGCTGGGCCAGAGAGTTGTCACGGAAAGCTCATAGAAAGAAGTTGATCTTGAGCTGGAACATACTATAAGGCTAGCGTTTAGATGTCTGGAAATGAGGCAAATGAAGATGGAGGCAGACAGAATAAGTTGAGTTCTACTGTTTTGCTTACATTTTGCAACATTGAAGATACATAAATTGGTCTATGAAAGATTTGATGATAAGCCTTCCCATCACATGGGATAAATGTGCATTTTGCAAAGCTGTGGCAAAATTCTCCTATATCTTGTTCTAATTCTAATAAACTTACTGCAACACTTTTCAGGTAGGTTGTAACTTAGAAAAGAGATGATCCAGATATCAGATGAAAGGAAATCAATAAACAGGTAAAGGGAAGTGAAATCTAAGATACAAAGAGAGAAAATAGAATTTTTGAGAAGATAATATTCAGACTAGATACTATCTCAATACAATATTTCTGCTCAGAAACTCTTTTCAACGAGATAGTCAATTTCTCTGCTGGTCTTATGAAAGGCCAAAATTAGTTTGATAATATTTATTTTAATAATCATTTTCTGAATATTGCTTGGCGGACAATGCTTTATTTCTCAAATATGTGAAAGACTTAAATAATGGTCACATTTCGGGCAGAAGAAACCTCTAAGGTTTTTTGGTACAATTCAAAAGATTATTTCTTTTAAAAGTCAAATATCTAAAAGTAATGCCACTTACACTGCCTTCTTTGAAGGTAACTTCAGCATTGCCTCTCAGGCTCTCATTTACCCAGTGGGGCAGAGATGGGACAATAGTCAGTTTCTCTGTCTTAGATATTTATTCAAGCTAATTGACTTCCTTCATATCACACAATTTGTCACAGATCCACTTTTAGAATTCAGTCTTCTAACTTCAAGTCCAGTGGGTTTTCTATCAGACACTGCTGACTGTGGTTTGAACATTTATATATAGAAAAACCATAAGAAAAAAATTCTCAGAACATTGCTCTATTTATCCCTGACTCCTGTCATATCTGAGCTCTTGGGCCCCATTTACTCCCCCGCTGCCTTTCCTCCTCTCATCTAGCTTTAAGATTTCCCCTTTGAAACTTAAATTCACTTTACTCTACTCCGGAAATGAAACTTTGCTTCTTCACGCTCTTTCTCTATGTATTCGGGGAACTAATACCTTCCAAAAAGAGATGTGCTGACATCAAAGGCGAGCCGGGCCCCTTTCGTGGACAGCGCACCTCACCGCCACGTCATGAGTTTCTGTCTGTAAGAGAAAGGAGAAACACGCTGCCATCCTAAATTCTCTACATTTTAAAGACAAGCAAACAAAATAACGGAAACCCATTGCCTTGCAAAAAGATAAGGTCATAGATTTATTAAACACTGTAGCATCCACCTGAAATCCCACAATCATAATGTGCATACATACGCTGACTTCAAATAAGAGGTGAATTGCCCAATAAATTCCTGAAAAATTAAAATATCCTTAGTAAAGCATGATCTTAGAATGAGGAACCAGAAAAGCTTATAATTGTTTTATTCTTTCCCTTTACTTATACTGAATATCTTTCATAGTTTATGATATATATATATATATATTCTTTATATATTCTTTTCCTATTTATTTACTTATTTCGGCACAGTATGAAGGTTATTTAATTTCAATAGGTTATTTTGTATGATTTACATTTATTAGCACTATGGCAGATATGTTAGGTCTTCTGCTCTCTTATATGTTCTTTTGTTATTGTTTGGTTTGGTTTTCTATGATTATTTTTGTTTTATTTTTAATTTTTTGGACTTGAGTATATTTTCTTTGTTAAATAAATCAACAGTGTTTTGATTCTGTAATTTTAATAGAATGTCATTTATTATTATAGATTATGTAGCCAGCTTTTTACTTCTTAACAAGATAAGTTACTGACTGACCTTAATAAATGCGAGGAAATAAGCATATTCATATTACCTACTTCCTTTCCATGCTTTGGTCTGCTTCGCAACTTCTATTTCTACATCTTCAGATTTTGTATCAATTATCATTGTGATTTGATAAAAATTTGCATTTAAATGATTCACCAGTCCTTTTATCCCATCACTTACCTTTTCCTGATTTTTAAATTTTAATTCATAACTGAGTTGTTTAGAATTACATTTTTAAGTAGAACTTTCAAAAACATTAGCAATGAGCAAAGCAATGCCTTCATGTTACCTTTATATCTAACTGCAGTGTGGGCTCTGCTGGGGAATAAGTGTCTTGAGTCAGTGCCCTTCAAAACTCTATAGTCTTATAGCTCCACATTATCTAAGAGTGTGGGCCAGGACTGCAGGCACTTCAGGGTTCAACCAGGAGAGGATTTTTGACAAAGATGCTACAGTAATTCCATGAGAGAAAGAAAGTCTTTTAAACATATGATCATGGATAAACTGGATGTCCACATGGAGAAAATAAACCTTAATTTTTACCTGGAGAATAATGAACAAGAATGCCCATGGAGGAATCATGGTTTAATTTAAAGAGGGATTTCTTGTTCCATTTTTATTTTTAAAAATTCCATTTTATATAAAAATATACATATATTAGACACATACACGTACCTATGCATATACACACACAGACACACTCTTATACTTCTAGATTATGGATTGTAAATTTAGCAACTTTTCTGCTTTACAGGAGGTTTATTTATATTAACAAAATGAAAACAACCTAACTTTCCAACAGCAGGCGATAAGAAAAATAAATTGCAGTATACCTATAAAATGGAATCTTACTATAAAAGGAATGAACTGCTAATACATTGAAAACATGAATGTGCCTCAAAAGCATTGTGCTGAGCAAAATGAGTCAGATACAAAAAAGTACCCAGTATATGATTTCATTTATATAAAATATTAGGAAAATCAAATCTAGTATACAGTGATAGAAAGCAGGTCAATAATTCCTAACTTTGGAGTTGGTGGAGGGCGAGGGATTGACTAGGCAGGGGCACAAAGGAATCTTTTGGGATAATGGAAATAATTTCTATCTTGATTGTGGTTAAATGGGCATGTGCAATTGTTGAACTGTGTACTTAAAATATGCATTTAATTGATTATAAATATACTTCAAAAAAGTTGATTTTAAAAATGAAATAAATGTAAATAGACTAAATGTTCTAGTGGAAAATCAAAGATTGGCAGATTAAATCTTAGAAATTCAGTATAGGCCATTTTTAAAAATGACATTTCCAAAACCAAGAGATTCAGAAACATTTAACGAAATAATCAGAATAAGACAGACAAATGTTAACAAAATAAAGGTGCTGTAAACAATGAATTAAAGATGTAAATACTGACTTAGATGTCCGTGATAGGGTAAGTGGGAAAAAGGTGTCCCAGTGTATAGTGTCTTGTGGGTGTGTGTATTAGTCAGGGAACGACAAGAAAGAGCACACCGGTAAGGCCTAAGTGATGAGTATGAGATGAAGGACTGTTTACCCAGGAGCGGGCAGGGCTAAGGGACCACAGAAGGCACCTGGGACAGCAACAACAGGAAGCCACTGACATCCCTCTGTGGAAAAGGAAAAACCAAGGAACACAGCTTCAGCCAGCCTGGCAGCAGTGGAAGAAGGGACTGTGGTTGGGAGACTGGGAACAAAGGGGCAAAAACTACTGCCTTCCGAGTCCTCCAATGCTTCTCCCAAGCCAAACCCTAGAAAATCAATCAGCGCAATTGGCACAGATGAGCCTCCCAGGCCATGGAGCTGGTATGAGGAGCACAGAGGACAATTGTAAAATGCAATCATGAGCTCAGTCACTGCTCTGTCAAACACAAACACAAAAAAATAAAAAAAGCAAAACAAAACATCAGAAATATCTCCCACTCATGCTCTTTCTCATCTGTTCATTTATCTTGATATGTTTTTATGAACCCCAGTAAGGGACTAGAAAAACACAAGATTAGTAATATTGACTTAAGAAACGTTAGAATTTAAGAGAGATTGGAGAGGAAAGTATCTTTTATTTATTCATATCATTTTGTACGTTTCAATGGACATATATCACTTTTGTATTTTATGAATATACATTGAAACACAAAGTTGAATTATACAGATTACCAACATATAAACATGAATGTAAAATTAAATCTCACAAGAAACGTAAATATCGATGGTGGTGATTCTGACTTGCCTTTTTTCCTCTATTAGTTCTCAAAATTTTCTCAAAAATATTTTCATCTTAGTTTTCCTCTTTTCATCAAAATTAAATTGACAATAAAACTGAACAAATATTTTGTAGACTAATAAATGACATCATGTCTGAACTTAAAGTGACAATCCAGGACCTCTGAAACCATCTATGTGGGGCTGATGATGCAAGTGTTAAGGGTCATGGTTACATCTTTGAAAGTAGCTAAATTTAAAATTCATAGAAGTATATGAGTATGTGCATGTGTTATGCACATGCATAGGTACGTGTGTGTGTCTAATATATGTGTATCTTTATATAAAATGGAACATATTTTTATAAAAATGGAATAAGAAATCCTTCCTTGATTAAACCCTGAATCTTCTCTCTGGACATCCTTGCCTATTATTCTCCATTGTTCCTGACCAACTTCTTCTGTGGCCATCATTATCAATATTCTTCCTTGTCTGTCATTCTTCTTGGTTATAGCTGAAGTGAATGTTGCAGGGTGTGCCCTCTCTGGGGACAGAATAACTCATACAATCTACTTTCTCTTGGAGCAAGCTTAGGATCTACTAGGTTTAGTATGGGCTTGTGGGATTTTGTCAATACAGTTTAGTCAAAAGTTTGTAGGCTTCTATTTATTTATCATTCATTCATTCAGTCAGTCAGTCATTCAAGACACAATGAAAACCCCTGATCCTAATATCCAACCCATAGATCTAAAACATTAAAATTAAGTTTTACCTCTGTGCTCTTTCTCTATGCATCTTCCTGACTTACTCAGAGGGAGTTAGCCACTATCCTAAATTCCGTGTTTATCATTTTCTTGCCTAAACACACACCCACATATACAAACTTGAACAATAGTTTTTAAATTAAAATTGTTTTTAATTTTATAAAAGGTCTTTATGATGAATGTAATCTTCTGCGGCTTACTTCTTGTGCTCAGGTACGATGTAACTATATTGTTGGAAGTATCTATAATTATTAATTTTCTATATTTGTAATATTTCATAGTGTAAATTTACCAAGTTTTTCCCTTTTTTCCTATCTATGATAGGTTCCACTTTTCTGCTATAATTAACAATATTGCTGTGCACATTTCTGTACACATCTCCTGGTGTAAGTGCGCAAAAGTTTCTCTTGAGTGTGTACCTAGGAATAGAATTGCTGGGTCTCAGTTTATGTTCAGCTTTATAAGGCAAAAGCAAATCTTCCAATTTATACTCCTCTCAACCAAATTTGAGATATTCTTTAAGTCCACATCATCTTTAACAGAATCATAAGACTTCTTAATATTTGCCAAACAACTGAGTAGAAAATGGTACTGAATTTTGGTAACATTTTATTATTTGATAATTAACTATTTGTTTTATTCTACTAAAATATAATCTTTATAAAGTCTGAAAAAAAAAAAAACCTAGTAGGTTTCTGATCGATTTATTTTCCGTCACTTTTATGTGCCAGGAAGCATACCTAAAGTTTATTCTTAGACATAATTCTGAAACCAGATTGATTTATTTTCTTCTGGCCTCCCTGATCCTCTTTTTAATATAATGCCAAATATCTTTAGGCCATCTGAAATAAGAGGTGGAAAGATCACACTCTATCTGATCTCTTTTGTAGGACTAAATCTCTCTGTTCTCTGAGAAGTTTTACCAAGACTTTGATGCTCAAAGTACTTTTCAAATTTATCTCTTACTGTGTAAAGTCTCAGAACAATTCACCTTCTCCTAGCCTTGGGACCTCCAAATGTGGTCTCTCCGTTTCCTCTTATTTCTGCTTATAAACCCGTCAATTCCTTTTTGAGTTGATCTATTTTAATACTTCACCAAAAGCAACCAATCGTGGCCAATATAAACAGTCTTATTATTTCCAGCCACATCTTCTAACACAGCAATTCTCAACTAGGAGCAATGTGTTCCCTCAGGGAGTATATGGCAGTGTCTGGAAATATTTCTAATTGGCATGACTAGGAAGATGCCATGGCATCTAGTGGGTAGAGACCAGGGATGCTGCTAAACATTCTACAATTCATAAGACAGCCTCCCACAACAAACAATTATCAGTCTAAAACGTCAATTGTTCTTCTGTTGAAAAATCCGAATCTAGACATACAGGATCAGGAAGTACATGGTCTGTCTTGTGACTTATTATAGGTTATAGTATTATGAAGTATTTTGCCATTACATAATATGAGTTGCCAGTTTTCTATTTTTTTCCAATTATTTGTTCGCTACCTCATGCTAAGTTAATGTTATAAATCGTAGATTTTTTTGTTACATTAATACCTTACTTTGAGGTAACAATTTTTGTGTCTAGGTTGGTCTGAGAGTATAAGAAAAATTCTATAATTTCAGTGACTTACCACAATAACAAAGGACATAATGTGGTTGTTTGTGGACAGTTAGCTTTCTTCCAAGGCATGACTCAAATACTGAAGTTTCCTATGTACCCTAGTATTTCAGACTCTTGTACTAGGAAGGCAGATGAAGAAAGAGAAAAAAATAAAAATAAAGAAGAACATGGGAGGATTTTTGGACCTGAAATGACTCCTATAATTTCTATTTACATGCTTTATCCTTGTTTGTTTCTGATGCTCGCAGAAGTGCCTCTTGGTAAGCTCTTTGACTTCTTAAAAAGAAATTACACTGTATTGTGTTTATTTCAAAGGTGCTAGGCTTTCAGAAGAAAATATCCACTAGTCAAGGAAAAAAATAAAATTCCCAACTCTTGGATAGTTATTGCCAAGTTATATATGTTACTCTTCTTATATTTTCATTTCTATAACTCATTAGCATGTTATTTTTCAAATATATCAATACCTTCATTCACCGGTCTTTACGTTAGGCAAATCTGCTTATCTCTATTCTGACATATTTGTAGGTTTGTAGGTTTTAAAGCTAAATATTTAGAGGATAAATTTTGTCTCATAATGTCTGAGTTCTTGCTAGTTGTCAATTGTTTCTCCATGTAGTCTTTATTCTAGCAAAATTATATTTTTTCTTTATTGACTTGAGTGAGGAGGATGCAAGAGTTTATGAATTCCCATTTCTAGAAAGAAGTCAGACTAGAGCTGTCATAAAAAGACTTACCCAATTCACCAGGCAATGTATTATCCTTATCTGTGGAAAGTGGATTATAGAGGTTTCTGATGGTGAATCTGTAAAGAAACTACAAAACATCCCACGAGAGAAAGAGTCAGCCGTAAGATATTTGCCACTCAGAGGACATTAGATGGGAAAGGGAGACAATAACAGCATCAGCAACTTAAACAGAACACTTTTCCCTTCTCATTATTTATTTAATAGATTTGGTTTGAACACCACATGTGCCAGGCGCCATTCTAAAATCTGAGGACACGAGAGTGAGCAAAACAAAAAAAGATACTTGCCTTCTTGGAGCTTACATTCTAATGGAAGAAAGGCAGGCAATAAGCATGATAAGTAAATATATAGGATGATAAAAGATGGATTTAGAAATCAACAATGATCTTAAGTGAAATGTATAGGTAGTTTCCACTGGATAAAAACATGGAAGCGGAGAATATCCTTTCCGGAAAAGTGACTCTGAAAAGAAAGGAGATACAAGTAACGAGGTCGATGGCCATCTTTTACTTTTCTTTAAAATAAGAGAGATTATTCTGTGTTTATATGCTCAGGGGGGAAAGTTTGAATGTACAGAAGAAAACGGTCAATTAGTGGAGTGAGAGTCCAGAAAAACTGAGAAGAGGTACAGTTTATAACAGCAGATTGAATTGTCCTTCACCAGGGACTTACTATGAAAAAAGAATTTCAATACTAGTAACTTTCCAGATCTGGCTCTCTGTCTCTCTGTCTCTCTCTCTTTCTCTCTGTCTCTCTCTGTCTCTCTCTCTGTCTCTCTCTGTCTCTGTCTCTCTCTCTCTCTCTCTCACACACACACACACACACACGCACACATACGAGTTGCTTGGATCTTCTGTCTATGCAGAGTATGATATTTTATGTTGCCACATTTGCTAACCTTCAAAGGATTATTGACATTGACCTATTTGATCCCACGCCTCATCTGACATTACAATAGGATTAGCTTGGCAACAAATGCAGCTTCCAGTTTTGTATTCCATTTGATTCCTGAAAGTGATATATAATTCAGAATCTCACTAAAAGCTTCATAGATAGATCGATATTAAATATCTATTACATATCTACATATACATATAAACCTATAGATGTATGTATATATGTGTGTATATATAGAAGTGTGTATATATATATGTATATATATATACACACATACACATACACACAGAGTTCTGCAAGTAAATTCTCTTGCATAAAATCACAGGGAAAATATTTTCTGACTCAAGTTGTTTCATTTTCTAATTGTTTCTCAGAAGTTCAGAAGTCCAGTTTGTTTTCATTTTCTCAGAAGTTCAAAAGTCCAGTTCCTTCTTGTCTTTTCGTATCTTATTATAACTAGCTTAAAAATGACAGCAAATGACAATAAAAATTTAAACAACCTATCCAAATATCTTTTTGAATCTTGAGGATATGGTTTATCTGATCCTGTTTTTAAAAGTCTAGCCCACTGCTAAGCCTTCGTATACGCTCACACTACCTCATTTTCTTTTATTTGCAAATGGCGCTGATCACGTGAAAGGAAAATAGCAAAGGTTATCCTACTCTGCAAATAAGGTAACTCATCTAATTCTAATAACTATGGTCTAATCTGGGCTCTTCCAATAATACTAAAATAATTGAAAACCACACCATGAACAAGTCTAAAAGCACCAAAGTGACATAAAACTAATTAATCACTATCAATTTAATATGTGCCCTATCCGTTCAACCAGCTCAGCTCCTCTTGACTTTATAGATGATATTCTCTCAGCTACTGTGCACATCAATTCTCCAGAAATGGAGTTCTGTCTCTCCTCCACTTACAAAAGTAGTTTAATACTGTGAACTCTTTTGATCATAATTCTACGGGTCAATCCCATCATCTTTCAGAGAACATCTCTTCCTCCAATAGGTGCATGAACCAGGGCTGCGAATTTGCATTGCAGAGTTTTGAAAGTATTTCTGGGCTACAGTTCCTTTTTAAAATTGTTCATTTTCTTTCAAGATCACATTGGTGGCCTGTTCACTGGCACTTCTATCTCATGAAGCGCTACAAAAGTCAAGAATTTTTTTTCCCTTTATTTATATGTTGTAGGTGGTATTATATACAAAATGTAGTTAATCTATTTGTAATAAAGAACTTGTCCATCATCCTCAATACTAATACTTTTTTATTCATACATAATCAGGCACAGTAATTATCCCTTATTTCTGTATTGAACTTAAAAACTATAGACTCTTTTCAGTTTTTAAGTAAATAAAACCCACTATGTGGTCTTATGCAAGTTGCTTAAATGTTCAAAGCAGCTATTTTTTTATCTATTACAAGGGGGACACAATACCATTTATCCCTTGTAGAATAGTGCCTAAAGTGTTAAATAAATGTTACCTATTATTCTTATTCATACTCTTACTATTATTACTCAGTTGCTGTGTGGCCTGAAATGTGTTACCAAACATAGCTGATCTGCTCTCCAGGAGGAAACAATAAGGAAGATCTGGACCAGATGTTCCAGGGTCATCGTGTCCACAATAATAGGGATGGGCAGTGTAAGAGGCTGACAATTATAGGAGAATAAGAATTTTAAAGTCTAGAGATAAAGCTCCTTATGAAAAGATCGCCTAGGTCATGAGATATCATAAATCTTGTCAGAATAGCAAGTGTGATGTTTCAGGGTCATTCCTTCCTTAGACACATGCCCTACCTTTGGAAAAGAAGCTTTCGTGACATTTGCTCATTTATATAATATTGAGCTTATTTTCCCCATCCAGTTCTTTCATGCATAAAGATTTTGAAATGTATATCTGCCTTAAAACTGTGTATGGTATGGCTAGGGGCTCCTCCCTTAAGAGGTCTGGGACTCTGCTAACTTCATTGGAGTTAGTTTATGCCAACCGAGCAAGTTTTCATTGAAATTTTATAGTCACTCTGAGAAAGATAGCGGTTTTTATTTTTCTACCACAGGATTTAAAAGTACATATGTATTAAGAAAATAAGGGTTAGAATATGTGGCAATCCTTATATCATTGTTTTTCAAACATATGTTATTCTGAATATGCCAGAGCAATCACTATTTTTCATTCATAATGGCCAAAGCAAGAAGATTGTGGCAGCATAGGTTACTCTTCAAAAATGTTCACTATGTGGATGTACTTATTTCTCTACCTCCTTGATTCTGCACTTGGTTGTGGGACTTGTTTTGGCCAGCGAGATGATGGAACACGTGGTGCGAGAGAGTCTTAAAGCATGCTTTCATGGGGATCGTTCTCTTGCACCTAGTCTCTCGCCCTGGAAAAATATGCCTGTGATTGCCTGCTGACCCCAGCAGAGCACTGAGGATATAGCCCAGACTAACCAGCTGTCCAAGACACCTGAGAATAAGTGGTTATTATCTTAATCACCCGAGTTTTGGTAATTTGTTATGGGGCTTTTTGGGGGGCATACAGCAATGATTGACTTAATAGTTATAGGCTGCTACATTGTACCATGTAGCAAACCTGTGTTGTTTCTATATTTAATTTATTGAATATTTAGTTAAGCTCAAACCAGATACTAAAGAACCATCATAGGAAACTCTGACAAATATAGCACTTAAAAGGGGAGCATATGAAAAACCAGTTAACTCCCACTTTTTCTATCATTTAACTTCTTGTTTAAGATATAATTAAAACTGAAAAAATAAATCATACCACCCTGATTGTGTTCAGCACATTCTTTAAAAGACGGTATTGGTATTCTATTCTAGTCTCCACCACTAGCTCCTCCCAAGTTAATTTTGGTGGTTATTCTAGGGGTATCCTTGAGACCAAAGATATACTATGGCAGAGTCTTCAGGTTAAGTTTACTTATTCTCAGTAAGTAAAGTCATCATTTTATAATATATATCACTATCAAATTCCTCAACACCTTTATTACTTGAAAAAAAAGCCATTAATACTTGAATTAAATTAATTAATTTCTAAGTTTTACCATATTCAAAGAAACAAAAGATGCTTTAAGATTAGTTCTCTATACCCTTGGTGAATGAGCAAAAGAAAATATTTTAGAGTGGTTAAAGATGAAGTGCTTTTGAAAAGGTTATCCATATATCGAAAGCTCAAAACAGCAATATCAAATAGTAAAATTTTGGCATACTGTAAGATACAATTAACTTATCTTCAAATTATTATAGGTTCTTCTGTAAACCTAATTGGTCACCCTTTCCATGGCTTTTTTTATATTCGCAGTAGAGATTAGGAAGTCATTAGCTTAGTCATTAATTGGTAAAGATGTCTTTCCTCCAGTGAATTTTTATTGAATATTAACACATGATTAACCCCACTTCACTTATCAAGAAGAATGATGTGAAACCATGTGAAATCTGGATATATTCTATGCCTATTGAAACCTACTAATTTCAGATTATGGATCCATGCCTTTGTTAAAATATTAAAAAACGTTGTCCTTCCATTTCATCATAGAAACATGAGTAATGCAATTATAGGGTTTATAAATCTCACCCCAGGAATAGGTCAGTGCAAACAAACTTGATCCTCAATTTATTTTCTCTAAATCACTGAAATAGCTAAGAATTTAAGTTATATATGTCAAGTATATTTGATCGACACCATAAGGTTTTCATCTAAATTCAAAACCTAACTCTGTTTAGGATATATTTGAGCATTTTTATTACATTTAGTCATGAGACCTGAATACTGATAAGCTAACATGTGTGATATGGCTAGATCATACCAAACAGGTTACTTCTGAAATTAGTTAGAATCAATAATCAAAAAAAAAAAAAAAAATGCAGTAAAGCTTATTTTACTCTAGTTTTGTTGTGAAATAAAATCAAAACCTTTGAAATAAAAACTTCCTTCATAACAAATCTAATTTGAAATCTATACTAGATATATGGGGGAAGTGGAGAGCAGCTAAAATAGACAGATAAAGCCAAATGAAGGGGCTAAAGGCAAAGGAAGGTACTGATAGAGACAGAGTGCATGACAGCAGGCAGCTCAGCCAGCACTGTGAAATGTGAATAAGGCCATTCCCATTCAGTAACCAATCTCCAATCAGGGATGCCCGTTGAGAAGGACATTTTCTCTTTATTAATTTGCTTTTTAAAAATAGAAGATTTACTTGTCCCATGTCAGAGAGATATGGGATGAGCACCTAGTCAAAGAAGTCAGTTCTTTTCCTTTAAAGAGGTTGGAATTACATGACAGTGGAGAGGAGGGAGGGGTAGGGGAGGGACTCGTTCTTACTTGCAGTGCTTCCCTAGTGTCAGTCTGGCAACAATTGGGAAAATGAAATGCAAAAACTTACTTTGTCTGGAATCTGTACCCTTCGCCAAATCCCCTAATGAGGAAACACTAAGGCAGGGGGAGTAGATGATGGTATTAATAACAGGGATAGAGTATAACCCAGGACTTTTTTGCATCAACTTTGGAAAGCTGTTATTACTGTGTTACTCCTGGTTGTTGGACCCAAAATATGGTTCCTCTGAGATGACTCTTTCCATAGGTTCACATTCATAAGAGTATTTGCTCAAAAGATGCCATCCCTTCATCTCCCTAGGTCACAGTTTCTGTATATTGAAGCTTTATGTAAAAATCAGAGTCTTGAAATGCCCTTTGGGATAAATTCTCAAGAGGAGAGCAGTCAGAAGAGGAGGAAGGGGAATGGGGCATAGCTCTCCTTTCTGTCTGCCTTCCTGCAACAATCCAAACTCTCTGAAAGGAGAGAAGTCATGGGCTCAAGGAGTATATAGTCAGGCAGACCAGTGTCTTCACATGGAGACATACCTTTCTTATTTCCTTTTTAAAGGAAAATTTGATCTTTGAATAGGCATGAGAGGCCTGGTACGATGTGGCCACTGAGTATCTCTGTTCAATTACATCTTTCTCTCCATCACTAGCTCCCAGAATTTTAGACAGACCAAACTCTGCTTTTCTCAGAAACGCACTGGATCTCTTCCGTTTGGCACTTCCTGATCTCTAAGAAAACCCACGTCACACCCTCCACCCTGCCACACCATCCTTCTGGTCCTCTGACAAGCCTTTGCCCTCTTTTCTCCAGAAAATGCGCCCCCACCAGGCAGACTTCAGTGCCCTCTCTGGTTTCTTTAGTATCTTAAGAATGTATCCATTCAAACAATTTCACAGGATGGCCTATTTTTCTAAAGACCATAAGCAACTTGAGGACAAGAACTTTATCTTGTTCATCTTTTATCCTGAATGACAGGCACATAACAGATGCTCAAAACATCCATTTTTTTAGTGAACTAGGAGTTGTTTTTTCTTCTTTTTGTGTTACACTTGATACCAGTTCCCTTCTTAGCCAAAGAAAAAACATGTTTGTCGATTAAATCCAACTAATAGAGCCCATTCTTCAACCCCTAATGTCAACTTGGTAAGTTCTCCACTTCTGTTATGATTATGGAAATGGATTTTGGTAATAGTTCAATATAATTTTCTAGACGATGGGTTATTGGGAACAAACTCTGACTTATCAATTTGTCTCATTCTATTTAAATACTTTTCTTCAGTGTAGGCTGGCTCAGGAATGCAACAAAAATTCAGTTCCTATAGAAGCAGAAAGCTGCCAAGTGAAGCAACAGAACACTGTCTGGGCACCACAGGGGGTGGCCCTACTGTTTCTTGGAGGTGTTAATGACATCGTTGGTTGGCTGTTCTACAATGTCAAGCCCATAGCAGTGGATCTGACTACCCAGAGAAGACAGCCCAAATTTGTGCTTGCTTCAGTCTATGTTCATTCAAATTGGCCAGTTCTCAGTCTCCTAAATACTGACCCCCCTAGAGAAACTGATGCACCTTGATAGCCATTGGATTATCATTTCTGTAACCAGGAATCCTGGTTCAGTTTGAAATTGGCTCTACTGTTTTCTTTCTATGAAAAACAAAAAGAAAAAGGTTTTAATCATACCTCTATTTACATCATACAAGATCCTCTAGAGAGTACTATTATCTCTCTCTTTCTCTCTTTCTTTAATTGAGTATCAGTTCTATTTTTTCATCTGGAAAAAGAATTAGCCCAGGAGGATAAGAATTTTCATTTGAATCAAGTAACATTAAGTCAAGACAACTAATATTAAGCCAATGTTTCTTCGAGAAACCAGTTTCAAGAAAAGCTTGTGTTGGCTTTTCACCACAATATTGGTGAGTAGGACACAAATCTTCATTGTCATAGTTGAGACAAGTGCTATAGTTCCATGGAATGAGTGTGGGTTTTCCATAGTTAGAAGTCAGTCAGAGGAGGTGGTCACTTCTACTGACATCTGGCAGCAGGCCCCAGAATTCTAGTCTCCAAACAGAAACTAAGAAAGATGGCTCTGCATTAGGGCAGATTCCAAAGTTTCCATTATATTCTTTCTCAGCTCATCCAGCTCCAGGAAAAGAGTAGAAAAAGCAACACCTCTACCTAATGGCATGGCTAACTGATACATTTTTAAGTGAAATATGTTGCTAACAAACACTCTGCATTCCTCCCTCTTCCAATGCCAACGTAAGAAAAATGACATAGTCTTTGTCCAAGTAAATATTTAGTCTCTGACCTAAGTAAATATTTATCTAATCATAACTAACTGAAATGGGCTTGAAGTGGGCAAGGAGAGCTCTCAATAAGTAGCAAGAGTGCTGCCTCCAAACCCATTACCCAAGTTATTCGATGGTTAACACCTTAAAAAAATCCACCTTCCGATTTCTCAAATTTCTTTCCTCCCACGTGTCAGAGCAAAGCAGAGTGTATGTGGAACAGATGGTTTCCATGTACACACCCATACTTAGTGTCGTGCCAAGCTTATGCTTCCCTCACTTTCTTCATGAAAACAGGCATGCTGAAAATATGTTTGTGGATGGCACAGAAATCCTGTGCACATTTTAGCCGTCATGTCAAAGCAGGAAAAATCCAGAGCCATAACAAGTAAAAACAAAAACCACTGAAAAGTATTTTTTCCTCCACCAGTAGTCATTTCCATGCCTAAACATGGCGAGTCACAAACACATTGTGTTAAGCACTATCCAAAGCAAAGAAGGGTGAGTAATATGGGCATCAAGACAGGAATCTTGGAATAGGATCAGGCATCTCACGTTGTAACAAAGACTTTGTAGTTTCTGTCAATTTCAGAAAGGAGGCCTGTGGTGAGAGAAGCAATGAAGGAAGAAGAAAATGAGTTGGCTTATTAAATGTCACCTAGTTTTGCACTTCAGTGTCTTTCCAGCAAATTGCAATTTGCTCCTTTTTTGCTTTAGTATTTCATATCATGTCAAGTGCAATCCCATTAGGCAGTTTATTTCTATTAATTAAGTAAATATTATAATTAACAAAGCAAATATTAAAAATAATAATAACTTCTAAGCCATCAAGCTATTATTTATCGTGCCAAACCACATCTCTTCTGAATTCATTTTTGGACTGTTTCTTTGTATTCTGAATTATTCTTAAATCAACAATGAGGGTCTTAAAAAAATCAGACATCTGTATTCTCTTCTCCCACACAGTGAATGTTCACTCAGGAAGCATTATCCTAGACTTTATGTCAGCAAAGTATGCAAGGTACATTCTCTCTTATAAGTCATTGAATTCCATGGGTTATTAACCTATCATAATATTGGAGTTGGAAGAAATCTTAGAGATCAATCCATTCACTTATCCCAAAACATGAGAACTGATTCTACCAAATCATAAGCAATAGGCTGTGCACCTATCCATAACGCATAATACTTCCAGAGAGAGCCAACTTCCTACCAACTTTTATTCTGGACAAGTATAAGTTCTGCTTCATGAGTTCAAGAAATATCCACTCATCACCTTCTGAACCCAAATCCTTTTTGAACACTAAAAATATAAAGGAAGAGAAATAATGAAGTTCTTGCCCTCCTATAGCTCCCAGCCTAATTAGAGAACTTGACAAATAATCGACTTCAATGTGATGCGATAACTATGATGGGAGAGAAAATTCTGCTGCAGTCATTTTCTAAGCACCCTTTTTACCTTTCCTTATAACTTTTACTTAAGCTTGAATTTGCATGTTTACTACTACAGTTATATGTTTAATTACTGTCTCCCTGTTAAAATGTAAGCTTCATGAGAAAAGGGATGAAATCTGTTCAGCAATTATCTCCAGAGCCTGGACAGTGTCTCAAACATATAATAAAGATGTTGAATAAATGTGAATGATTAATTAACTTTATAGGAGTACTTTAGTTAAGCGAAACCCAGGTAGGATAAGAATGTTCCAAGTGGACAAGTAGCACCTGAAAAGGCAGAAGTTGAGAAGAGGACACTTCAAAGAGCCACCCATGTTTCAGCTTGGAAGGAACTTAGAGCCAGAGGTAAGGCTGAAAAGGAAATCGCCTGGATTATGAAGAACCTTTATGTTATGCTAAGGAATTTGGATTTCCTTACTAATACAGTAGGGATCTGTTAACAGATTTCAAGCAGGAGAGGGACAGCCTCAGCTCACGTTTTATAAGGCCTGGTCTGGTAGGATTGCAGCATGGGTGAGAGAAGGGCAAAATAAAAGCTGCTGTACGCAAAGGCCATGCACATGAGGGTTGAAAGGAGAGGGTTTTCAACAAGCAAGAATGATCATGTGTGGAAGATGCAAGGATCCACCACTGCCTCCCAGATCTCTGGTTGGGCTATTTGATAGAATTAAAAGTGTGCTATAAAATACTGTAGACAGTTTTTCTGTTTCTCAGGGAGTATGTTATATTGAAGTTCTCTTGAAACATCCAAATGGCAATTACATAATTTGAGTTCAATAGAGAGTTTGGGAATGATTATACATAGATAATAATTAAAACCAAAGAAGGAATGATTTCCAAAAAACTCATATGTAGAATGAGAAGATAAGATTGTCAAAGAATAAGAAGAGTGAGAAGATATTTACCAAGAAATTAAGAAGAAGCAGAGAGTTAGAAACAAAAACAAAAACATAAACAAAAGCCTAGAATGGAGCAACATCATGGAAATTATGGAAGGAAAGAATTTCCAAAGACAGAGCATGCAAGAGCAAGCAGTTAACTGTGTCAATAAGGCAGAGTGGGAAGGTAAGACCAGGGCTGAGAAATCTTTATCATTAGGTTTAGAATTTAGGTCATAGGTGATTTTGAAGAGAGCTATTGAGAGCAGTGAGAAAACCGCAAGCCAAAAAGCTGTCTTTTATTTCAGGGCCAGCTCTACGTAGTGTAATATTGTCTATTTATTATTCTGAATCAAGTTTTCCCTTCACATAGATGGCTAAGTATCTGGGGAGAAAGGAAGTGCAAATTTTATGAGTTTCAATGAAGAACGATAGTAAATATTTTATTTTGTTTCAACAAATATTTATCAAGCATCTGTTATGTGTCAAGCTCTGTGCTAGGTGTCAGAGACACAAAGATGAATAAGCCATGATACCTGCCCCCAAGGGGCTCAAAATGTAGTTAGGGAAACATAGATACACACTTCAATATGGTAAGTGCTGTATAAAGGTATACATAGATGCTACAGTAACACAAAAGATGAAATCGTTGGTTTTGCCTAGGCTAGTCAGGAATGGAGGCTGCAGAGAAGAAAGGGCACTTTTTACAGGACCTTGAAGAATAAATAAGATGATATGGGCACACCTTTGTTTAGTGCAGAGTGTATGTTTCTGAAAATGAAGGAACTACTGAATGATTAAGCAATATGAGCTGTCTTCATGGCATCGTCCCCATGGAAAGGCATACGAAGCATCACACACTAAACCAGCTGTGGAATTCCGTCTTTAAATCCCCTTGAGCACGACGAGTTTCTAGTCATAATTTTATTCACATGCTAGTCATACAAGAGCCCATCAATCCTCCCTTGCTGTAGGAATCTATATGTTGTCCTTTATATGATAAAAGGAATTCTTCAGACTCTTTCAATTTAAAGTGTGGCCATTTGATAAAGATGTGATGAAAGGGTGTATGTGTGAATGAAGTGCATGACTTTCTGTTTTGTCTTTAAAGAGAGATGATATTCTTATTTCTTCCTTTCTCGCATAGTGTTGTTTGAAAGTCTAGTTAATGCCAAAGAGTTTGGGACCATTTGGTAGAGCAACAAAATGGGAGAAGCTTGGATCTTTGGACATTCTTGTGGAATAAAGCTGTCATGTTAGCCATGGATTTTCTACAACAAGATTGTTATGGGAAAGAGAGACATATATAATTCCATATTATCCACACCATCTTTTGGAGGGGGTCTGTATTTTCTGCCAAACCTATGTCTTAACTATTACAGAATTTAATACCTATACTGGGATAGCCCCTATAATAAACTGTAAAATATAAGGTGATGAGAAGATTTCAAATATCAGAGTCTGAAAAGGTGATGAGTCTTTTGCTGTTTTAAAAAAAGTGTTCAAACTTCACACTGTGGTACCTTAGAAGGTAGATGATGTCCATTAGGATGCTCAAGGATGTAGCAAAAGGGAGAAATATAGGGAAAATTAAAAATGGTGAGGTGCATTGGTTACTATTTCTTCTCACTTTCAGCAAAGCTCTATAGCAGAGAGATAAATTCAAGCTAGACCTATACAGTCTGCAAGGAGAGGTAGAGAAGAATAGAACTCTTAAAAAAAAAGTACTTTCTGCCTATTATCTCTAGTAAAAGTAGAGTTGGAATCTGGTTATTTGCAGCCTTGCATTGTTTCTACTTGACTTGTTCTGTATAAGAGCCAATTATTTTTTGTTACCCAGATGTAAGCTGTTACAAGTGATAGAATCAAAACTTAAATGTACATGGTTTATAGTTAATTTCCAACTATCTAATACTACAGGCAAGTACTGGTTAGAGCAATAAAAAGGTGTTTACATAAAACATAAGAATCGAGAATAACTTTACCAAAAATATCTAGGATATCTTCACAATTTCTGTACAATCAAATAAAAGGAAAATTGGAAATGAAAATTAAAAAATAAATAACACTATAGAGTAATTCATATGGTATTAACTTAATGTTTTATTTTCACTGAAGAGTTTGCTTTATTGATGCATCGTGTTTGGAGCCCACAGTATAAATTGTAACATTTCACAATACCTAAACTCTGATGAAATTATTAAAGTGTCATAACAAGTCAAGTAGAAAAATCGTGGAGAGACTATTAACGATTTAATAGTTCTAGTTCATGGGGGAATGCTAATCCCACTGAAGTACAGAAGTTATGGTTATTATGATTAAGAACATATAAGAAAAGAAATGAGAAAAGGGAAATTCATATTAAAAATATGATATAAAATGCAATTATTACAAATTGACAGTGAGTCATGCAGTAAAATTTAAGCTAACTTTCCCAGGAAACAATTACGTTGTGAGTCTGAACATTTGTATAGATATTTGTCCCACAGGGAGAGTACTCAGCACTCCCATTTTGATTAACCTTACCAATGTATGATCCTTCAGGAAGAAGGAAGCACTGTAATGGATCCTCTCAGTTCCCTCTGAATCTTCTTACCATTTCAGAAGCCTTCCCTGTGTTTTTTCCTCCTTCTCGTGCAACTGGAGTAGATTTGCCCACAGGCACAAAGAGCAGAAGTGCTGGGAGTTTATGACCTGAAGGAGGCTCTTAGCCAAGGACTGACCCGAGAAGGTGGATGAAAGCACAACTCCCTGGCATTGCCAAGGGGATAACTGATGCATAACTTACACTTGGAGGTGCCATTGCTGAATGAGACAGGAGCCGCCCTACACAGTGCTTGGCCTGAAATTGCCTCCTTTCTTGGCTACTTCCTTCTTTCCCTGTTCATTTAGAACCCCTTACTTTTTGTCTTTCTCAATAAATCATTTTCACAAGAATCTCCTTTTCAGGGATTGCTTCTGGGGAACCTGATTTAGGACAAAAGGGCTTATAAATGGACTTAGCCTGGACAACAACAACAAAAGTAAGTTTGAGGTGAGAATTAGGAAAACAAGGTTATGTTAGTTTTAACAATACAATAATAACATAAAATGTAAATGATTAGTCTAAGAAGAACTAATAGAATAATTAATGAACTGCTATTAAAGCACTTGTAGAAAAATGATTATAAAACTGAATAAAAACGATTTAACAGAAAACAGTAGTACAGCCTTTAAGTAGTCGGTTACTTTGTGCTATAGGTTGGTAACTTATTCCTAAGAAAATTTATATTTTAAATGGTAGCATAGATGTGGCTGCACCCCACAAAGCACTACACAATAACCAGCCACCTCTAAAGCAGTGTTTCTCAACCTCCACACTATTGACATTTTAAACCAGACTATTCTTTTTAGTCAGAAGGTGCTGTGTGCATCATAAGGTGTTTAGAAGTGCTACTGGCCTCTACTCACTAGACATCAGTAGTACCCCACCCAATCATGCTAACCAAAAATGTCTCCAGACATTACTAAATGTCCCCTGGGAGCAAAATCACCGCTCTAAAGTCACCTTCTTGCCCAAGAAGATCAATCACCTTATTTATGGTGAAGAATCTAGCATATATACATATATGAAATAAAATTATAAAATTAATAGCTTTGTTTTTTATTTCTACCTATAAATTTAAAAGCTAGTCACTTTTTAGAAAATCACATTCTACATGAAGGTATAATAATCTTTGTACTTTATTGGTTCATAAGACTAGATTGTTTTTTGAGAAATCCTGACCTATTAAACAGAAAAGCTACCTCACACAGAATTGCAGAATTAATCATATAGAGATTGTGTTATTTTTTCAAATGAAACCATTGCCAATATAAATTTAAACTCTAGTTATAAAGATATAAATATTTGTCCATCAGTTTCCAGTTACATAAATGGACATAATTCCTAACAGTCTTTTCAGATATAGACTAGACATAAATATGTTCTTCACAGTTGCCTAGTATAGTCCACGAACATGAAGATATAGTATAGTACATGAACAACTTTTTTTTGTAAATAAGATCATCAGATTACTCAGATTTTTTCAGGTGCAGTGGGGTCGGGGAGAGGGTTACCAGAGACACAATTATCTCGATTTCAACAAGGTATACATCAGAAAGAAAAATGTGGGCTGTAAAATACTATAATTAATTGGTTTATATTTAGAAAGTTTATACTATTGATCAATATCAAATCAAAGGGATACAGGCAGTATAAAACATATCGGTGTATATATAGCCTTCTCTCATTCAAGAATCCATCCTAGTATGGCAGCCGGAGCATTCTCTCTAAAACACACATTGGATCACCTCTGTCTCTGGCTGAAAACTTAGATATGGTCTCCTGTAGCTTAGAGGATAACCCTATAGCAACTCCCTCTGCTTCTTTCTCCAGGCTCTCTTGTCACTCATGTCCCATACTTTACTCTCTATTAATATTTAATTGAAGATTGTTTTGTCATTAAAATATTGTTATTGTTGAGATATCTGGTCAAGATAGTGGAGTAGATAAATGCTGTGCTGGCCTACTCTCACGACCACATCAGAATTACAATTAAACTACACAATAGCCACCATTGAGAGTTGCCTGAAGTCTGGCTGAACAGAAGTCCTACAACTGAGGACACACAGAAGATGCCACCTTGAGACTGGTAGGAGGGATGGAGACATGGAATGGGTTGGTCCCACGCCTACATGTGGCAGTTGAAATGGGAGGGATAGCTCAGCTAGAGAGGTCCCCCTAGAAGAGCGAAGGGTCCCAGCCCCCATACCATGCTCCTCAGACCGAGTTTCCAGAGCTAGGAAGAGAATCCCCACAACTTCTGGCTGTGAAAACCAGCAGCGATTGTGGCGTGGTGAGACAGAAGGCTGAGGTAGTCAGACTTTTCTCATAAGGGGCCCACATGTAAACTTACTAGTGGCAGATTTACTCGCTCTGAGCTCCAGCTCTGGAGCAGAAGCTTGAAAGATGCCAAGGGACATATAGGGAGGAACTGAGTTGTCTGACTTTGAGGCAAGGGCTGGAAGGGCAACTTTTCCCGGACAGAAGTGCTGGCAGAATTCATTGTTCTTTCGTTGGGCCCTCCCCTACCTAGCTGTCAGACCCAGGAGGGCGCCATATCTGAGTCTCCATCAACATAGCTAACATTGGTCACCCTGCCTTGGTGATTCCCTGAGACCTTGCCCCTCCCAACTTGTAAGCCCACCCAAGCTGCTTTTAGTAGATTTCCCATACAAATGGCCTGCCTTGGCTCATGCTGCAGACTTGAGCCTAAGTTCACAAAACCTAAACAAGCAGCATCTGGCTTCTGCATGCCCTGTTCCTTGCTGGGCAGCCCCAAGCTCAGCCCTAGCAGAGGCCAGCCTCAGTTTTGGCTTAGCCTCTCTAAGCACTTCCAAGCAATCTGAGGATTGTTTAGTGACTCGTGTCAGGTGTCCCCATTCAGTGCACAGACTGAAGGTGTACTTGGCCCATGGTGAGCCCCTCACAGAAGGCCCTGGCATACAGACCCAGTGGCTACTTTGATCTAAGCCAGAACACCACCTGGGGTCACTTCTGAGGACAACACACCCAAAAAGCAGACAAGGCAGGCACTAGAGCTCCACTAAAGTGAATCCTGCTCTGTAGGATCAGCCCCTGTACAACAGCTCCTCCACTGGTCACGGCCGGTCATCATAATCAATCAGTCAGAGAGTCAGTCCCTCCCATTGACAAGCAAACAGTGACTAAAGCTCAACTACAACAGGAGAGCACACACAACCCATACAAGGACATACCTGGAGCACCAGCTCAGGTAACCAGAGAAGACTATGCTACTGGGGCCCACAATATACCTACTATATAAGTCCACTCTACTAAGACTGGGAGACTAGCAGCCCTACCTAATTCATAGAAAGAAATACAAGCACACAGCCAAAATGGAGAGACAAAGAAACATGTCCCAAATGAAAGGACAGAACAAAATTCCAGAAAAAGAACTAAACAAGATGCAGAGTTCAAAACACTTGTTAAAAGGATGCTCAGTGAACTTAGGGGAAGTGTAGATGAATTCTTGTAGAACTTCAACAAAAAGATAAAAAAACATAAAAATAGAAATGGAAATTATAAAAGGGAACCTGCCAGAAATGAAGAACACATTGTCTGAGGTTGAGGGTATATTAGAGGGAATTAACAATGAAGGAAGAAGAAGATCGAACCATCGATATAGAGGATGGGGCAGACACGGAA
>NW_006442103.1:1967840-1978107 GCF_000325575.1 Pteropus alecto | reverse complement strand
ATATTACTTACACAAAAAAATAAAAATAAAATCGTCATCCGTAACAACATGGATGGACCTAGAGGGTGTTGTGCTGAGGGGAGTAAGTCAGAAAGAGAAAGACAAATGTTATATGTGGAATCTAGAGAACAGGATAAACAAACAAACAACAGAAACAAGCTCATAGATATAGAGAGCATTTTGATGGTTGTCAGATTCGGGGTGAGAGGATGGGTGAAGGGAGAGAGAATTAAGAGATACGAATTGGTAGTTATAAAATAGTCCTGGGGATATAGAGTATCGCATGAGGAAGAGAGTCAGTAGTTTTGTAATAACTATTCATGGTGTCAGATGAGTACTGGATTTATTGCGGTGGCCACTTCATAAGTGATATAAATGTCTAATCACTGCATTGTCCACCTGAAACTAATATAATATTGTATGTCAAGTATAATTGAATAAATAAAAATTTAAAAATTTAAAAATATATATGCTGTTATTTTTTGCCTCCATGAGTTCACTCAGCTCTGTCTGTAATGCCCTTCCCAAATTTCAGGATGAGGCTAAACCTTATTCATTCATCATGATTAAATTTAGGTATTATTTCCTCCAGAAAGTTTTCCATTACTCCCTAGGTTAGGCTAATGTTTTCACAGAATCCCACACCTGGTGTTCAGAGATAGACAATCTCTTCTTTTCTCCATTCCCTCTCATCACACTGTTCTCCATGCATAGGTCAGAGTTAAGGTCCAGTTTTTCTTATTCTTCATTATGCTAGTGGGTGAAGTTTCAAGTGTTCTGAGAAGTGTGAACACTTGGAATTTTTATTAATTTGTTAGGACTACCGTAACAAAATACTTCAGACAAATGACTTAAACAATAGAAGGAGGCTAGAAGTCCGAGAGCAAGGTGTTGGCAAGTTTGATTCGAAGGTTCTGAGACCTCTCTCCTTGGCTTGCAGATAGCCACCTTCTCACTGTGTCCTCACGTGGTCTTTCCTCTGTGCACATGCATTCATGGTATCTCTCTGTGAATCTGAATTTCTTCTTCTTATAAGGACACTAATCAAAGCAAATTAAGGCTCACTCTAATGGCCTCATTTCAACTTAAGCTCTTCTTTAACAGCCTTATTTCCAAATGCATCACATTCTGAGCTATTAGGGGTTAAGTTTTCAACATATCAATTTTGAGGGGACACAATCAGACCACGACTGAGTCCAAGTGGGATTGGTCGATTATTGAACTCTCTTCTTCCCAGAGTCTGCTCACTCAGAGGAAAAGTCTTAACCTCTTTCTCTTTCTCCATTCCATCAAGGTCAAAAGGCTTGAAAGGTGGGGAAGAATCAGTTACTTACTTCTGCTTGAGAGAAGTTCCAAGCCATCTTTCTTGCCCAGAGTTCCCTCACTCCTTTGACTCTTCTTCCTATATGAATGAAATAAGAAGGTCTTCACCAATTGATTCTGCTCCAGTTTCTGGCCCAGTTAAAATGACATATCAAGTAAAATTGATAAGACTAGCAGACAGTTCATTCAACATTTACTTCAACAGGTCTGCTGTGGTAACGTGATTATCTCCATTGCACAAACAAAGAAAGTAATGCTTTAAAATACTGTGATTTTCCAAGATTGCACACTCATGAGTGACAGATCTGGGATTTGAGCTTTAGTCCACTTAACACCAAAGTCTGGACTTTTTCCAATATGTCATACCACCTCTGTGACACCCAGAAAGTCCTTAAACATTTTTATTGAATTGAAAATTACATGGGCTTTGTAGTTCTTAAACTCATTTGATTATAAATAAAATAACATATTCATACTTTAAATAAAATAAACTTGATTACAAATAAAATAACCAAAAACAATAGATCATAAGCTCTTGGCAGATATATATGCCTCGATTAAAAAATGATCTCTAGAATAAACTGCTATTAAAAATTTAGTTCATATGCTTTAATTTTTTGATTTGACACAGCAACTATAGCAGATTAAAGTAGTTCAATCTTTTTTATTTTAATAAGAACAAAAATGGACAAAATATAGCAAAACAAAAGAAAAAGTGAATCATGTTTTATTTTATATTTACTATAAAATTCGAACATTTAAAAATACGAATAATATTTTTTAAGTCTTCCTCTTTTGCAAATATCTTCTCCAAGTAAGGAAAAATGTCACTGAATTCGATCCTCATCTCAAGTGAAGCACCAAGTACATTCTCGTATGTTTTTTTCTCTGCAAAATGCTGTGAAATGCACTTATGAGTAAATGAGTTTACCACAGTTATCCTACAGCAAGAAGAAGAGTGCAAGCTGCATATTAGCCAAAATCTGTAATACTTCAATCACAATGCTCCATACACCAATAACTGTTTCATCTTGGACAGTTCACTTCCTCATTTCTTTAGAATCCAAAAGCTATAATAATATCCAAACATTCTACTTTTTTGATTCAGAAAACTTAAAAACTATGTGATTGTGGTTTTTAAATTATCTTCTTTATAAATATTTAACATCACAAATATATTTTAAAAGTATAGAAAGTATGCAACATAGATCAGCAGTAATCAAATAAACATAAAACACCAATGCAGCATCCATATTAACTAGCAGGTAGAATAGAAGAGACCCTGCATTTTTGCATCAGGTCTTGTGCAATCACCTGGATACTTCAGGTATATGAAACACCATTTTTTTAAAGGTAATACATGATAATGAGAACAACGTATGTAAAAACACCATTTTTTTAAAGGTAATACATGATAATGAGAACAATGTATATAAATGTGAATATAGGTCTTAGAAAAATTTATTGTCAGCATAGATTTTTTTGCTTGGAATAACGTTATTTTCTTGGGAAAAGTTGAGTTACTGGCTTGGAGGGTAGTCAGCTATGTTAATAGTTTAGTTCTCTCCATTCCCTCTGAATCCTTAACAGTGAAGCCTGTCAAAGAGTTGAAGATTATTTGTACAAATAAGAGTATCAAAAGATGCTTAAAACAAAGCAAATAAGAGCACAGATTTTGGATTTCCAATGGATTTATTACAAGCTTTCATTTATAGGTACGGTTTCTCTGTCTTTGTGTCTCTGTCTCTGTCTCTGTCTCTGTCTCTGTCTCTGTCTCTCTGTTTCTCTGTCTCTCTGTCTCTCTGTCTCTCTCTCTGTCTCTCTCTGTCTCTCTCTCTGTCTCTCTCTCTGTCTCTCTCTCTCTGTCTCTCTCTCTCTGTCTCTCTCTCTCTCTCTCTCTCTCTCTGTCTCTCTCTCTCTCTCTCTCATATGGTAACATAACCTATTTAGATTCCCCAATTCAGATCTTATTAAGACAGACAGTAGCTTCGGCTGTGGTGGTGATTTATTTGGAATGCTTCATGAGTATGTTCATTTTTCAAACTCTTTTATATAGAAGAAAGCCTGCTCAAGCCTTCATTAATAGACCTGACTCCCCTAAAACAGTCTCCATCTTGGAGTGACAATCTGTTTTATCTCTGGTTGTTCCTCAGGGTCAGTTTGATCTCTATGGAGAGTAGATTTCTTTTGCCTTCAAAGTTCTCCGTTCTAACTAGTTTGTACTTACCTACAAATAAACATACTAATTCAGATTCTTAACAGTTTATAAAACTTTAGTTGCTCCTTTTACTCTCTTTGCAATTTAACTTGGAAGGTGGCTTTTCTGTTTTCAGATCAACTAATCAACGCAAACTATTGTGTTGCATATTAATAGACCATATAGACTGACCAAGGTCCCTTCTTCTGTTTGCCACAGTATTACAGAAGTTATTATTAATATTTTTTGATCAATAAAGATCATTTTTGGACCTAAGATTTTTCTCACAGTTGATTTGTAGCCAAGGAGAAAGAGATCTTGAGATAACTTTATTCCATGGAAAAGAAGAAAGAAAAAAAAGTAAAGGACTTACCAAAAGTTTTACTTAAAAATCTAGATTTATAATTTATGCCACTGAACTTAAGAACATAAGAAATACATCTTATGTTCTTGTGTCTGCATGAATTAAAACCTGAAGCCATTCCAAATTGTTTTGAGCCATGTTTTCATGATGTTAATTTATATAAGTTGTTCAGACCTCAACTCAGATCACATCCATCATAATAATGGTAACACTTAAATCTAGGACACAATTTGTCATTTAAAACAAATGCATTAAATGCTATATTTAAGACACCTTATTTTAAATTACAACAAATCTCTAAAGCAAATATCCCCTGCCCTGGAGCTACATTTGTTAATTCTCCATTAAAATGCATCCTTTTCTCCCTGTTCTAATGAGCACACCCGCCCATTTACCATGAAATCATTATTAAATATTGATCAGAACCCTAGCTTCAACCAAAGGTATAGCATGTAGTTAATCATAGCTTCAAAGAGAAGCTTTTGTATTTTAAACACGTTTTGGAACTTTCTAAGCAAATCATGTAAAGATTAGTCCTTAGATTTTAAACTATGCCTTCAAACTTTGCCCTTAGCAAAATGAGATTTTTTTAAGCATGATTTATGCTATCAACATATAAAAATGGGACAATCCCAAGAATATATAAAAAGAATTTTTTAAAAATCAAGAATAAAAATTTTTCTTCTTTTACTTGTTAAGGAAAAAATTATTCATGACACTTGTTAAAGATGGGAAGAATTTATTCATAAACAGGGGACTATTGTGATAGTTATAGAGATCAGTGCAAAGGAGTCTCGAAGTAGGGGAGATAGATTGGGTTCAACTCCAAACACAATAATTAAAAGTAAAAATTTATAGTCAAAAGCTGGGACAGGGTAGGGTGATGGGTCAGTGGATGAAAAATTATGAAGAGGAAATATTAGAGGTTTAAGAGATTTTAACTAAAGCAGCCTAACAGTATTTTGCATGGTGATCAAGTATGATCAAGGATGGTGCAGAAGGAGGAGCCCAGTTAGGTACTAAGGATGGTAAACTGGATTAGAAGAATTCTAAACTGGATTAAAAGGATTCTTGCCAAAACTGGGCAATATAGAGATGAACACGGAAATTTAGAAGTCAAGGCCTAGTTGAAAAAAAGCTCAGAGGAGACTGATTAGAGCTTGGTCAAGGAGAGAATCTTTGTCAAAATCAGGATAAAATTTGTAAGCATTTGAGACAAAAATTATTGCATTATTTTTCTATTACATCCCATTTTTTTTTACCTCTCTTACTCTGTATAACCTTTCATACTTATCAATTGCTCAGAATGTCTCTCTGCTGTTGGTTTGATTATAAAATCTTTTATCACTACTAAAAAATTAAAACAATTCCAAGATTCACTTTCCAGGAAAAGAGAAATCAGCCTGTTGACTGGAACAGAGAGAGGGGATAAAGCAGCATGTGAGGGTTGTGTGGAGTTTCCTTTATTGGTCCCTGTTGCCCTTCATGTCATGTAATCAAGCCATAGAGTATAGGAAAGAATATAACAATTTGAAAATTATTCTCCTTTCCATTGCTTATCATGCATTCTAGCTACACAAACAAATAAATAAAAAACAACTTGAAATTTCCTCTAAAAAGCAAAATATACTCAGGGACCAGAAAGGAATTTTTCTAGAATATAATTCAGTAGGGTCAGGGAAAGTTTTTTACGCCAATGGAAAACTACGTATTATAGAGTTTTCCAACAAAAAGCTATGTTTATAGACCACCTTTTTCCTTTTCCTGATGTTGGAACTTAGCAGGTATTTTACAACTCTATAAATCTTGGGTAACTGACAACAATGTAAAATTTTTATCCATGGACATGCAAATTATGTCCTGTCTGAAGGTTCCCTTATCTTCTCTCCCATCCTGTGGCACAACCAGCTTTATCTCCATCTGCATCCTCATTTCAATATTTTTGATCTAAAACTTTATCTGCTCTTTAGCGTCTCTTTTGAACCAGTTATATCTGTCTGGTTTCCTTATTGAATGAATTAAATAAATTTCTTGACACACATTCATTTTTATACTTGTATTACAATTAGAAATTTTACTGTTCTTTTTTTTAAATAAAATTATTTTTTCACAGATCTCAGCATGCTTTACTCTGTTTAAACCCATTGGCTGAGGTCCTCCATGGTCCTATTCCTCCTCCTGCTGGTTCTTGCTCAATAGCACTGAACTATTTACAGTTGTTTGAACACTCCATGCTGGTTTGCATCTCTATGACTTTGCACAGGCTGTTCATTTGTTTCAAATACCCACCCTTCTTTTCTTATGTGTAATTGTCTGCACGAGAAGTTTTATTTATACTTCAAAAGCCTGCTTTTACATTATTATCTCTTTCAGGAAACCCTTGCTTTAACTGATGTGGCACCCCACCCACATCAGCAAGACACATGTTAGGAACTGCAGTCCATTCAAGACAGCTTAAGCAAAGGGCTGGGGGTGGGGAGAAATGCTGGGAGATACGGTTAAAAGGTAACAGGCACTGAGTAATGGATATAGCATGTCCAGGTGAACAAAAGTGGAAGTTCCACTCAACTCTGTAAGAGAAGAAAATTTTTTCCCTCTACCCAGTTTCCCTAGCTGGGGCATCTAAAATTAGACTGACAAAAGATTAACAAGAGAAAAACAGAAGTTTATTAACATGTTCATCATACATACACATGGGAATATACAGAGATGAGTAACTCAAAAAGGAACTTGGGCTAATTCAGCATCTTAACAAAAACCAAAAACAATAAATCATTAGAGAGGTGACAAGCAAAGGAAAAAGACTTTGAGTTTCTAGGGTGGCAAATTGTGGCAAGAAAAATATATGGGGAACTAATGGCAGATAAAGGCTAGTTTTAGCAAGGATTTTATGTAAATTCCTCTGGCACAGTCTCCAGACTGATAAGTATCTCTGGAGATAAACTTCTCTCTTTCTGGTGGAGAGGGGAGCAGGAGACACCTTTACAAATTTATATCTTACATTTAGCTAATTAGGGGGAGGGCAGAGGGCTTTGCTTATATCTTGTTCTCAATTGCCTTTAGCTCAAAAGAATCCTTATGTCAATGGCATTCTTTGGGGTGACACATGGTTTATCTCCAAGTAGGTCAGGAAGCACCTGGAATATGTCCTCCGTTGGGTACATACTTCAAATGACATAGAAAAATCTCTGAAGTAGCAATAGGTTAATGAGGGGCTTAAATACATGCCACAGGAAAAACCAGGAAAATTTCTCTTGAAAAATCGGAAGGAAAAGAGATAGTGCTGGCTCTGGAGCCACATGGCTGGCTTCAACTCTCCTGCGATTTTTAAGCGAAGGCAGCATAGCCACATGACGAAGAGGTTGAGGGGAGAGGAAATGGGTTAAATTGTAAATGCATTCTGATCCTGGACTTCTAAATTCTACCTCTAGGCAATTGCTATCGTCCAGGGAGCTTTCCTGCTCAGTGTACACGTTTTATGTACTCATGTTTACACCTCCTTCTTCTCTAGTTTGAGTCCTTAATGATGAGAGCGCCATCAGATTATTTCTCTTTCATTCCCTTTGTAAAGTAAAATGATGAATATACTTCCATTATTATCTAAAATTGTAAGTCTGGAGTTTCACCATGTTCACCCTCTAGCTAGCTGGAAAGATGTCAAAAGAAAGGAACGTGAAGGTGGCTGACTCGGCAGAGCATGTAGGAAGATGTAAGAAGCGAGAAGGCGAGTGGGAGATGTTGAGCATATAGTGAACATACTATGAATATGGCCTGATTAATGCATTATGGATTCTGGGGATTCATTCATTCATTCATTCATTCATTCGTTTCTGCAACACATGTTTCACTAAACCCCTTCCATGTATCAGGTGCTCCTGATGAAGAAGACATACAAAGTACCCCCTACACTCATTAACTTACAACCTAGTGGGATAGTGAGTGTGGTAGGGTATACAATTCAGCTCCACTGACATCCGCCTGCCTTTTTGCCACAAGCGAGTAGCCACTAGTGATAGAGTTTAACAAATACATCAGCCTTAAGTAATTATTATAGTAGCCTGACTCCTGCTTGTAACGTTATTGAGTCTTTGAAATTCACTACACTATAGCCAAATCATCAAGGTGTCCTAAAACTATGCTCAAAACTTTCCAAACCTGCACTGAATTGTTGAGAGCTTCTCTGAGAGACAGTAAGAACAGTCGTAAAATTATAAGTAGTTTTCTTTATAACCTGTAACTAAATACAGACTGTAACAATGATTAATTTTGTTAATATTCTTAGTGTTTCAGGACTGTTATATTAACAAGAACATCATGCATCACTGTTGGATTCCAACAGACCGATTAGTCCCTGTGCCAGGTTAGTGTAATTAGAGCCTAATGATTTACACCATTAAAAAAGCACTAAATATTTTACTAAACTGAATACAGTATATAAAAATTAATTTAAATGTCTCCAGGCTTGAAACAATTGAATCAATGATGAGAAAAAATTCTTTCATTTTGAGTAAGAAGCAAAGGCACCAAAGGGGATTAAAAAAAAAAACTGAATTGTAATAAAAATATAAAGATATTTAAAATAAAAATCTGAACAGCATCTTGTCATATTTCGATCCTATCTTTTAAGCAATATTCATTAAGTCAGAGAAAGGACAAAGTTTCTAAACTTTACTGTGGTTTCTAAAACTGCACACTTTAGGATCTTTTTTCTTTTATGTGGGTGTGATAATTCATTTGTGAGAGATTAGAGGAAACATGCATATACTAATGGTAAGATGCACCATATAATATATACTTCACAAACAGACCACAGTATTGGTGGACTTTTAATGGTCTTTTATGGACTTAAATGTCAAATACTTAACAGAAAAATTTCTTAGTATGGGAGAATATAATAATATTCAGTAAGTACAGGTTTATTGATTGGACAGTATGTGTGAGGAAAACAAATAGGGGAGGGGAAGGTCTCACTGTGATATCAAATAAGGCTAATTACAAATTATCTTAGCAATAAATATAATTTTAAAATATAACAACATTTAATACGGCAAAAAATATAGTCAATGCTCATCACACTTACTCGAGTTTATTTAGTTGCCTTGAAGATTCTCTACATCTTTATCAAATACTTGAAAACGCTAAGATAGAAATCTTTCTTTCTCTTCCACAAGAAGATTCTGTCCTTAACATCAGTTTTCTTACTACATGAGATGGCTAATGTTATGTATCAGCTTGACTGAGCCAAGTGGTGCTCAGATGAAACATGATTTCTGGTGTGTTTGTGAGAGTATTTGCAGAAGAGATTATCATTTGAATCAGTGGACTCAGTAGATGGCCCTCCCAGTGTGGGTAGGCTTATTCCAATCTGTCAAGGGCCTGAGCAGAACAAAAAGGCAGAGGAAGGAGGAATTTGCCCCCTTTGCTGCCTGCCTGGCTGTTGGGCTAGGACTTCTGTCTTCTTCTGTCCTTGTGCTGGGATTCAGATAATTGTCTCCTCTAGTTCTCAAGCCTCTAAACTGAGACTGAATTATACCCCTGGGTTTCCTGGATCTCCAGCATGCAGACAGCAGATTGTGGGACTTCTCAGCCTCTGTAATTCCTCATAGTTATTCTCTTCCTATACATACATCCCATTGGTTCCGTTTCTCTAATATACTACAGCCTTGTCACTGGACAGTGGGGTTCCCCTCTCGGTGCCTTGTCTGGGTTCTTGATGTCTCGAACAAAGAATTGAGCAAGACACTGAAATACAGCAGAAAAGAAGAGCTTTATTAGAGGGGAAAGTAAAGCAACACTACACTTCCAGATGTGGAAGTAGCCGGAGCAAGAGAAGAGCCGCTCAAAAGGCTCAAGGGCTCAAGGGCACAGTAACACAGCCTTTGGGGTTTTTATCCCTATTTGCTGTGGGCGGTTACTTTTCTTAGAGGAGTAGGCTTCCTTGATTGACAACTAAGATTGACAGGACTCAGTGACTTATCATTTGCTTTCTGCACATGTTCGTTCTCAGAATTCATCTGTTATAACGATGTTAATGAACTTCTGGGCATATGCATCATGTTATGATCTTCCTATAATGAGGCTCAGGTGAATTGAAGGTCGTTGGGGTCTTCACTGTGCAGGTGTGAGTGACTGGCTAAAACTTGTACCCATTTTCCTGCTCACTTGTTTACTTGTATGAGTCACTTTTAGCCCAAAAATGCCTTCTGACTTGCTCAATGGTGGGAAGACTTGGGTGGACCCTTTCTAAAATAGAATGACCTCAGCATCTTTGCAGGTGGACCCGAAACCCCCTATCTAACTTTCCTGCCTAACCCTTTTCTAAGAGCCATGAACCCCCTTTTTATTAGTATGGATGTTGAGGGACGCGAGGTCTCTTCTTCTGT
>NW_006442103.1:1964506-1967811 GCF_000325575.1 Pteropus alecto | reverse complement strand
AGCCCCTGCCTATTAAGGTTTCATGAAGCTCTCTCTCTCTCTGCCTTAGTCGGGACGGGCCCTTGGGTTTCTTGCCAAAGTGCTGCCTCTGTCCCTAGACATGGAAAAAGATACAAACTTGTTACTTGAATCACATATCTAGTTACATTTCTATTATTGATTTGTCCATCAAGTGGGTAAAAAGAAATCAGCCTTGATTAATATATTTAGTAAAAGAAAGGAAAAAAAACTTGGGTAAAAGTTCCCCTCCCTTCTTGGACTCCAAAGGCCCTGTTTCAGCCTTAAGCCGTTCTCGCTTTATAATGGGCCAAGGAGAAGGCTGAGTTTCAGTGATTCCTATCAATAGCTAGAGGACCTGAGTTACCAGTTTCAAGGTTATTACCTAAGTTTGAGGAAGAGGGTCTTTCTCCAAAGAAAGGAGAAAACACTTAACTAGGTTTACTAATAAGATTAAGAATTTTGCAAGTGATGGCCTGTATCAGTCTCACCTCATTGAAAATCTGGTTCTCTTATTCTGTAGAGTTTACCAAAGTTAATCCAATATATTAATTTGTAAATTAATATATTGCCACCTGTCTGGCTTAGGACATTTCAAATCACAATTCACCTTTAATTATTTACTTCGAGGATCATATCTTATTAATGTTTCTGTGAATTCAAAATAGCTCCCATAGTATGAGTGGGTACCAGAAATGACAGACTGCGACTGCCTTTTTTATACCTAATTCAGTTGCTAAAACCCTCTACAGTGGCGGCTCATTCGAAGCAGTATGGTCTTTGCAGCATTAACAAGGAATTAAAGCTTGTTCTTCAAAGAGGAGTTTCAGCTCCCCAATACAGAGCTGGGAGGAAAGTTCCAGGAATTTTAGGTCCTATCCTGGGCTCTTTAGAGAAAGAACAACCTAAGCTTTTTAGAAGTTAGTACCGAGAAGCTTATTGAACCATCTTGGTCAACTACAAAAACTCTTTCCAAAGATAGCACGTCATGCAGAGCATCCCTCGTTTTCTTTCAAATCTAATGAAAAAAAGCATACAAGTTGCAGTCTCTACTGGAGCAATGGTGTTGGGTGATAGGGAAAACAATGCCCAGAGCATTCCTACTACCTCGAGCTCTTATACTCACCCTGTTCCTCGCTGGCTGCAAAGCACTGTGGGAACCCCTTAGCTCTGCTGGGTCACCTGTTCAGAGAGAGCTTAGAGGGAGCACTCCCTTAGATGGAGCACTCTGTCCCTCTAACACATTAAAGGATATGAAAAGATGACTCTACTTAAGATCTAATTAAGTTTTTGACTATAATTGTTCAGTTTTATTGTCTTCACTGAAAACCAGTAAACCAAAATGTACTATCATATTTATCATATGTTCTATACTTCTACGTTGTTAAAGCTCAGGATAAATTAGAATGTTGAATTTTTTTTTTAATCACTTAATGATCTGAACTTGTTCTTTAAGAATAAATTTGACCTATGCAAAACCAGTTTTTATTAAAGTAGGTCAAAACTCAGATTATTACCATGGAATTGAGATGACAAAGTATAACTTATTCATGTACCCTTTAAGAAAAATATTCAGAGGTCTCGTGGAACCTCACACTACTTCCAGCTCTTTTCTTACCAATTCTTTGTTAGGCTCCCTTCTAAGCAGGGCTGACTGAGAGGGACGTGCATCACTCCTCAAAGCCATCAAGACTGCACTTCATGACTGAGGATGGACCATTCAAGACCAGTATTTGTTGATCAGATTTGAAAGAAACTTATATAATAGATTAGAGAAAGGTGTTTAAACACCTGAATTCACCCTGTATCTTTAAAGCAATAATCTAATTTTTAGCAACAGTAGCTCTTTCACAGGTGTAGGAAGAATGTTTACTTCCATTGAACTAATTTGTTCTAAATTGAGAAAACATTTAGAAACTTAAAAAACATAGATGCTCCTGTTTTCCTAGGACAGGAATAAAAAGGAAAAGGAGAACAAGATTATACCAAGCAGCTTAATATTACAGCCTTCTCTCCACTGAGCTGACTAAATGATGTCGATTTTATTTTTTTTAAAGCAATATTCCCAGGTATGACTAAAATAATATATATATGTATACATGTTTATTTTGCTAACGAGTAATTAAAGATGTCATATGCTGATAAAAACAAATGTACATCTAAAATATAAAGCTTGTTATTTTTGGTTAAAGAAATATTTTTGCATACCTTATTTAGAGAGATGGTTATTATCTTAATACATCAGGAGAAAACTATCTCTGAATTAAGAAAGAACTCGCCTTTCCTCCCAAAGAATTTTAAAGTCACTGCTTCAATTGTTTTTAATAATTTCTCAAAAAAAAAAAAAAAAACACTCCATTTTCTTTTGTAACCGCAACAGTTACGTAAAAAAATAAATTACTATGTTTAGGCATCTATCTCCGTAAACAACATGAGCTTACAGGAGTGAGCTTTCCATTAAAAAAAAAAAAATACATCTTAAAGTGCAGGTTTTGTGCCTAATGATTTAAATCGAAATTTAAATAAAATTCACTGTGTTCACATTTCCTTATCCCTCTCCCCTCCTCCCAAAATACTTTTCTTCATGTGAAATAACCCAAATCTCTTTAGCTTTTCCTCAAAGGACCCATTTTCTAAACTAATCATTTTAGTCATTCTCTTTTGATCTATCTCCACGTTTTCTACATCTTGCTTCAAAGAAAGGGCCTCAGATTGGACCCTGTACTCCCATAAAAGCCTGATGAATGCTGATCATAGAAGGAGCACTCATGGTTACTTCTTCTCATAGAAGAAAATAGTCTCGATCTCCCAACTTCCTCAACCATTAGAAGCTAATGCCACCTCTGACTCAGTTATTGGGTGATGAGGTATTAAGACCTAATTTTCTGCCTTTCCATTTAAACTCTTCAGTCATAATAATAGTAAGTGCAGCTATTTCTCAAACATCCTATCTGTGCCAAGCCCTGTGCTATATATTTTAGCTGCTTTTTAAAATAACAAAACATTGTTATTATCCTCGTTAAGCACAAGAGGTTAAATAAGCTCCCTGAAGTCACAGAAGCTATCCGTGGGAGAGTTGGGATTCAATTATAGGTTTAACTGATTCTAAAGTCCAGTTACAACAAATATTCTTCATGGCCTCCAGTTTAGAAACATAAGAATCATACGAGAAGCCCTCACAACTCAGGGCAGGTGCCGACTCTCTCCACAGGGCACTTTTGTTGCGCCTGAGGCCACACATAGCAGGAGCCTCAGAAACACAGAGGCCAAGCACCTGAGCCCTAGTGAGCAGATCCAAGAGCAGGAAT
>NW_006442103.1:1946409-1964182 GCF_000325575.1 Pteropus alecto | reverse complement strand
AATGAGCAAACGCTGTCTGGCGCCCTCCTGTGGACAGTGTCATGTGCGGCGACACATCCAGGCGGAAGTGTAATCATCTAACAGTGACTCACCAAACAGTTCAGATACATGCACAAGAACTCCAGGAGGCAACTTAGCCAAGGACAACCGACTATCTGGGTAACCTGGTCAACAAGTTAGTTTGTTGCCATTTAAGTACACGTTTCTTTTCGTTGCATTTTTTAATAATATGTATTAAAACAATTATAATTAAATTTTTAAAATGTGAAGATTCTCTGAAGCACCTGGAATAAAATTTAGAAATCAAAATTTGCCTCCTTTAAATGAGGCATCTGATCACTATTGACATGTTTTGCTTATCGGTGGCTCATGATATTTTGAGTTGTGTATAATAAAGGTAAAAGATACTGATAAAACAAGCATAAGCCAATAGTATTTTAGAAGAGAACTATTGATCACTTAAGTTTACAAACAAGGTAACCTAAGTCATGAGTCATTAGAGAGAATTTACTTTCTTTATTCTTCATTGCTCATTGTATACACAAATATTTATTCATTCATTTTATTTAGAGATTTAACTCAATAGAAACAACATGATGCCTAAGACACTTTCCAAAGAAATTCAACATAATGAGTACTTTTAATTATATTATAAATGATTTCAAGATTCTCATAAAGCTTTTATCTTCTTTTTCATAGTAACTTAAGTGTTACTGATAACTTAAGCACCTTAGTTCTTTTTTAAAATATCAAATAAACTTCTGGGTAACAACTGATAAATTTCCAGGTTCTTGTTCCCCTGAATGATAGATGAAACAGCCACTCAGAAATTTAGGACATATCTATCTACTTTTATCTGCAATATCACCACGGTGATGTTTATTTTAATAGAAAAAGGCTAAGAGTGATTCTCCAAACTTGTCTCTCATTCTTAATTTCTTTAGCATGTTATATTTTGTGTTCTCTTTTTAAATTCCTAAACTCCTTTGATCCAGAGTCACTGTTTTCATTATCTGAAGTTGACAGAGTTAATGACTCATGATAGAGGCAAAAGCTACTTTCGGTTTCCCTGTTTGGTGTAGGAACTCGACCTGATTTATAAACCATCGAGACGCTGCCATTGCCAGAAGTCTTCCGTTGTACTGCCATTCTCCATTTGGGGATTATTGTTGCCTTCGATCCTCTCACTCTTCAAACCCATTCCTTTGCAGTCCTCTGAACTTCATTTTTCTAAATGGCTACTCTCCACTCTCCAATAATACTCTTTCTCTAAGTTATCATGGTTCTCTTTCTTTGTGGCAGGAGAGCTTGGTGTTTAAAAGCGGTCCCTGGAAATAATAAAACTGTCTGAACTCGAATTTAGTTTCTACCACTTTCTAACTGTGTAACCTGGAGACATTTCTTTAATCTCTCTTCGCTTCATTTTCTCATTTGAAAATAAAAATAATAATAGTACCCACCTCACATGATCGGGACAATAACATAAGAATTTCATATGTTTAGTAGAAGAATATTGACATATGCTCATTGTTCAATAATTCTATCCATGATTATATTTCTAATTATTCCTTCTCAAATAATCAAGAAACCAATGGGCCTTTATATAACTACTTTTTTAGTTCATTTTTACTCACACTTCAAATTTCTGTCACCCCAAAATAAGCCCCCAAGGTCCTCTGCGTGGTATGAATTTAAAAATAAACAAACAAAAAATCTTTCAGAACTTTGATTTTTACTTAGATTTTCGAAAAACTACTGAACTGTTTGGGCTTAAGAAAGGGAATATATTATTACCGCAGAGCAAAATGCCTTAAAATTCCTTTCTGTCCAGCTCTGTCATGCACAAGATCATCCCCATGAATGACAGATGTTCTCCTCAGTCTTTTCTCTTTACCATCGTATCCTTCCAATCCTCACAATTCCTTAAGCCTTAAAATACAAATCTGTTGGTTCACTTCACCAGTCCAGCTTTTCTCCGTTCCTTTTATTTGTTGTTTTCCTTCCGTTTGTTCAGTTGTTCTGAATAAATACAGGAAAGGTGTGGGGGTGTTTTAAATACTGATTCCTTGGTCCCATCTCAGAAATCCCAAAATGATTGGTCTAGAGCATTGTCTGAGCACTGAGGTTTTACAAAGTTCCCTGGATGATGCCAATGTGCCTCCAGGGCTAAAAGCCACTGGTCACCCTTTTTCCTCTCTCTTCTGTGTGAATCTCCTAGCTTCTCTCTTTCTTCCCACACCAAAGCTCTCACGTGATAAAATAAAGTTCAGGAGCTGGAAGGAAAGAAATGCGATTTGTTCAATGTCAGAAATTCCTTTAGGGGGATTGAGGAGAGAAACATACTCTGGATATTTATTTACATGTGACTTTTGTTGCTCTACTTCTCTTCTCTTCTTCGCTCCCTGAAGACCTCAGCTCTTTATTCTCGTATCTCTGCCACCTCTGTTCATTGGTGGGAGCTTTCGCACAGCCTTTATTAGCTGAAGCATTGTGTGGTTTCCCTTAGGGAAACGTATGCTGGTTGGCTCTATGGATAAGTGACCCGCATTCATAATGATGCTCAGTTATTTTAAAGTCTGTGTATGGAACCAAAGTATGTGTTTTGAAAAGTGGCTAAGGTGCAAGGTCGAAGGCTCTGTACTGGAGTGAGGCGAGGATCATGACTCACTGTTTCACTTATTATCCATGTAACCTTGAGTGTCCTCTGTAAAATAAGGTTGATGACGTTTTATCTACTACATCACTGTATGGCAGAGGTAAATTAGATCATCACTTTTGTGTCTTTTTCTGTCTTATTGTGCCTTACTTTATGTCTTCCAAGATAATTTACTGCAAACTTCGATTGGTCTTTACTATAAAATCACAGATTTGAATTTGCATCAGCCTTTAAAAAAAAAAAAACCTTTTGCTCAAGGTTACAATTACGTAAGTTTCCAACACATTTCTTGAGGAGAATGTGGCCACCAAATGAGATTCCATGCTACTTTAGTCCCTAAGCACTCAGAACAGAGCCCGCCTGGGGAATCAGGAAATAGTGTGGAGTTCCAGAAACATCTGTGTCATGTCTGTGTCACACTGTCATAATACCCCTCACTACTTCCAATCTTGATATCCTTCCTTGTCCTCTGGGAAATGTGAGACACACGGGGTTTGACTAAATGTCTCCACTGAAATGTCACCTCCTTATAGAGGACTACTGTGATCACCTATCAGAAACAAAAGACCCTTTCACTCTCTATCTCCTTCACTTTATTTTTCTTTGAACACCTTGTTAGCACCTGAGCGTGGACATGATGATCCACGTCCCCCCACCCTCCACCCCCCACCCCGGGGTCCGCGAGGACAGCGGGCGGTGGCTCTGGCTCGCTCCTTACAAAGAGCTGCTGAGTCCCAACGTTAGAGCAGCTTGCCGCATGGCAAGCGCTTGACAAATACTTTTTTAAAATAGAAAAATACCTTAAATTCTAAAGGTAACTATCATTCTAATCGTCTGAGTGCCTTTCGTTTTAAGCAGAAGACTGCGGCGCAGAGAAGTTAAATCGATTTCCCTGAAGCTCCAGCCAGGAGTCCGCAGAGCTGGCGCCCACATCGCTCTCCACCAAACTGGCTGTTATTATCTCTTCTTCTTATAGACTGGATCCTATCAGCTATATACGGGTGTCTAAAAGTACTCAAGTCTGAAAATGTATTGCATGGAAATTTTAGCTTTAAAAAAAATCCCTGAACAAAGTGAAATTAATCTAATTAAAAATCCACAAAACGTAAGGTCAACTACTCAGTCAGCTTGTTGTTCAACTGTTCCTTGACTCAACTCTTTAGAGAGAGAGAGAGACAGAGAGAGACAGAGAGAGACAGAGACAGAGAGACAGAGAAATTAAGTTGAGCCTGAGTTAAGAGTACATTAAAATACATTTGCTATAATTACGGATGGGGAGATCTCCAAAAGGAAAATGCCTAATACCACTCGTGCCTGTTAAGATAGTCGAGGGTTGGAGGAGTAATAAACAGTGGTAGACTTTACATCAAAATAACTCTGAGGAAAGTGTTTTTGCCTCGAGGAACTTCATGGATTTGGTATTAACAGATGCTATTCCAGTATAGCGAGAGGCCAGTCCTCCTGACAGGAGCATGCGGAGCACCCTCACCAACACCCACCTCAGGCACAGCTCAGGACGGGGAGTATCACTTGCCCAGCTCTTCAAAGACCAGCCCCTGTGGCAGTCTCATGCCCACCGGGGCAGTGTTGAGGGAATAGAAAGAAAGAGAATAAAAAACATAAAAGATGTTCTTTCAAAGTCCCCAACACCATTTCTTTAATACCTTTTCAGTTTATGAGATTTGACAAGGAAATAAAGGCATTGCTTCAGGCCATTCCAATCTCACAATGTAAGAATTCTCTTAAAATTGCTACATCTAAAAGAGCTTTTATATTCACGTCATTACTCAAGGAAAATTGTGAGGATATGGGGAAGGATGTGAGGAAAATCTTATTAAAACATTCACACACACACACACACACACACACACACACACACAGACACACACACTCGCATCTCCTACCTATCCATCACTTATCAAAAATGTCATGAGACATTAAATGATTAGAATACTTCCAAATGCTTCGAAAAAATTATGGTACATAAAGGGAAGGAAAATAGAGCACTTTGCAGTTGTAGTGTTATAGTCATGAAATACATATTGAAATATGAGTATATGATAAACCCATGAGGGTACATAGTTGAGAGAATAGAAAGTGAAGGCATGGGTTTGAGTTAGAATCCTGTCTGAAGCCATGAACGGAAATAGTCTTCTGGAACCAGATGTCACTAAAAGAAAATTTTACCAAACATTTCGTGCTGGTTGACAGAAAAAATTATATGTGTGTGAGCATGTATGCATGTCTGTGTCTATATATCCTTTTGAAGCTCTTTAAGCAAAGTGACATTTAAAAGTACGCAAAAACATAAATATCTTTAGAGATCAAACAGTAAAATTATATTAGATGAAAATATTAGGGTGGGAGGTCAGAAGGCAGCAGAAACAAAGCTATTTTAAAAGGAATGTTTATATTGATAATCTTATCAGCAATGATGAGGTAAGGTCTTCAAAACTCTAGGGAAAATGTTTTTGAATTTAGAGTCCATTCTCATTCAAACTGGCAATTAAGGAGAGGGGGTAAAAATAAATATTTTAAGCTAGTCAAGAAATAAGAGATTTTTACCTTCATGTAAATAAAATATTGCCTGAGGGTAGACTCTAACAAAATGAAAAGAAAGAGGAAGTCATAGGGACAATATGCAAGGTAAACAAAACAAAACAAAACAAAAAACTGTCAGAACAACAAATCCAGAAAACTTCAAACCACAATCCCAGGAGACCTGCCCAACACCTAGAACATGACCAGCGAAATTAGAACAGGCAAGCCACAGACCGTGACCAACATCTCCTTGTGGAGAACATAGTGGAATTCAAGCAGATAGTTTGTTTAAAAAGCAAAATCTTAGTGACAATGTGAGAACAGCATATGCTTATTTCACTGACCAAGAAGAGACAGTTAGAAATTTCAGAAAAAATTTTTGAGCAATAAAATAATTTCCCAAATAGAAAACGAATAGAAATGTAGCATAAATTGAAAAGTTACCTAATGGAGAAAATGACCTTCATTTGACTTTGAGGCTTCAAGAAACTTCTTTAAGGCACAAATTCTCATAAGTAGCTCAGGCTCAACAACTATGACATTTCCTTCTCTAGAGGTCAAACCATTTACCCGAATAAAAATAAATATTACTTACCTAATCATAAGGTCACAAATGCTTTTTATAAGTTTTCCATTTTTAGAATCAACCTCTAGACAACAAACGGAAGACTGATTTCAGATAAACAGAACAGAATTTCACATAAACAGAAGAGAAATTCTTTTGACACAGAGCTGGCAGCAGTGTGGAAGCGGGTAGAAAGGGGTAAGGGGGAGGGTAATGCACAAGTACTAATTTATTCATTTTGCAAAATGAAAATCAAAAAAAGGTGTCTAATATTTATTTTAAAAATAGGTATGCTAGTGTATTTTAAATTCTAGTAGAACTGTTCATTAAGAAGTAGTAACTATAAGTTATTAATCAGAAGAACTATAAAAATAACTATGTGAAGTATATGTGACAAGAAGAAGTTTGCCCCGGAACCTTCATATATTCTAGGCAATGAGCTAAAAATTTAACATTTAATCATTATCATGCTGATAAAGAATTTGAGGCTTGAAAAGCTTAATTAACTTGTCCAAGAAACTATTGAGAAGCCGTAGATCCAGGCTTGAACGCTTGCTTGCCAATAAAGCCCAAGCTCTTAACCATGCTATAAGGCTTTCAGTTTTATTGAGGAATTACTACTAAGTGCCAGGTATTTCTAGGCGCTAGGGAACACAAACATTAATAAAGACCCTTCCATTCAGGAGATAGAACTTTGTAAGTATCAGGGTCCTTCAGCGATACTACTTTCCATTCAGTTACCAAGATTTCAGCAAAACAAGACAACCACTTAACTGTAAGGAGGACTATTTAAGTCATGTATAATTGTCCAGGGTAGAATTTGACTTATTAACACCTTTTCATTTGGCAGTACCATTTATTCTAGAATCTCCAAATGGCTGTTCATGCATGATTAAGTTGGCTCAATCCTCTAGAAAACCTTCTCTGGTGAATAGTACCAGGGACTGACAGATGAAAGATGCAGCCTTGGGTACCAGGAAACTCAACTGTAAAATGTATACACTTTCCTGAGCAGGGCTGTGGCACCTGGTACTCAGCTACTGAATTACCTCTAGCAGAAGAATGTCATAGAAAGTCACTGAGAAAGCCAGGACAGAAAGTTCTACCATGGACAAATAGTCAATAGTCCCAGCAATGTTCACAGATTCTACCCAGGTAAATTTTCTGCCACGTGACTTGCCCATATCCACTGCTGCTCCACTCAAAACTCTTCTCCACACAATGGCCAGAATGATATTTATAAATGAGTGTAAATGTGTACTTGGAAATCACTTGCCTAAAATCTTCAGAGGCTTTCTATGTCCTTTATGGATTAAATTTGCAAGACTATGTTGCAGAAGCAACAAAAGCTCAAACGCTCAGGACTTGTTCGGCAAGTGCTTACAATGGGTGTCACTCAGATGGAGCCTTCCTCTGCAGTCTTATCTCAGGTGACCCTTCTCATTGCTCACCACATTTCTATCCTTCTCTCTTGAAGGGCTTCTGTGCATGTTACTTCTGAATTCATTTTGTCCATCCACCATCCCTAAACAACTAGGCTTGGAGTTGGGGGGAGATTTTACTGCCTCCACAGATCAAGTTAAATTGCATAAAATGTTCTCTTGGTGGGGAAATGTCCCTCATGTTTCTAAAGAATCTGAACTCTGCAGCCTCTCTAAGCACTCTCCATCTCTTTCATAACCTTTATCTCAACTGACTGGAATTTAGCAGTCATTCTTGAATTTGTTGAATGTTGGTCTCCCATGATCCATTTTAATTTGATGAGAATAGATAACATATATCTTGTTTATTATTAAATTCCCAGTGCCAGGCACAGAGTCAAAAAATTGTTTGTTAAATAAATGAATATTCACTGTAAAAGAATTAAAAAGACTGTGTTGATCCCATATGATCACTTAAAAAGGTACTCTTTCTTCTTGCAACCCCATCACCCCTTGCAGCTTTCTGGGCTCCATTGAGATATTTCCTCCTAAAAGCACTGACTTCAAAATATCTTGAGCTTGAGAACAGAGAGATTTCACCCTAAGTACAGAGACAGGCAGCATCCTCCTCTCTCTAACAAGACTTCACTTGGAGCCTTCTGTATGCCTGGCGCTCGTCTAAGATCTGAGCATTCACAAATGAAAGGCATTTCCTGTCTTCAAAGAGCTTCCTGTTCAATGGGACAAATGGAAAAACTAACCCAATGATAGCCACATGGTGTGGTCATTCTGAGAGAGAACCTCAGAAGAGGGACACCTAGACCACCAGGAAAGGTATAAGAAGAGGTATCAGGACCGCTTCCAAGTAGTAAGGCCAAAAGAAGATTGTGCCAGGAGAACACATGGAAAAAACCATCCAAACAATGGGAGCAATTGGTGTAACATCCAGGAGGGCAGGGGAGAAAACATAGGTCAGCAAAATGCCAGAGTCTTAGAATTGGGTGCTGGGTGATTGACAGACCTGGGCAAGGCACGGAGCACAGAGGATACTTAGGGACCTATCCTGAAGGTAATGAGAAGTTGTGAAGGCTTTTAAATCTGGAAATGAGAGTAAAGAAATCAGATTTGCATCTTAGAAAGAGGGCATCAAAACAGTGCTACGGGTCCAGGAAGGGGAGCTATAAATAAACAAAGATCCAAAAAGGATTTCACAGAATATTTTTATATTTAGTGGTGGGAGTTAAAATTAAAAAATAATTATTTATGTGAGTTGAAAATGGATCTACTCTCCTAGTATTTGAGAAAATGTTTACATACATCGTTTCCCTTGAAATAAATTAGGAAATGAGGATAATGTTTCTGCAAAACCTAAAGGCTGCTGATGACTCATTATCCCATTAATTGATATGAATAAATTGGGTGAATCAAGCTAAATGAGAGTCAGTCACTGCACACAAGTAGAGAGAAAGCTGAATAAGTGGAGTGTTTTATTTGTTCGTCTGGGTTCTCCCTTTTTTTTTTTTCAAAATAATAAGAGCACTCTGTTGGGGAGCACTAAGTGGGGCACGTGCACGGAGCCCCTGACCGTCTGAGATAGGGAGGGCAGGGGATGGTGCAGATGACATGAGCCTTAGAGGTAGAGGTGGTTAGGCGAGGCCATAGAAACCTCTGCCAGGGCCCTGAGACCCACTCACTACTGTATTATTTTTAAAACTTTCTGTATTTCTTATATATTTATAACCCACACCATTAAACAAAAATATACCTATAAATCTTTTCAGAATAGGCCCTTTCTTCCCTCCCTGGGTCGTCTTCTTCTTCTTCTTCTTCTTCTTCTTCTTCTTCTTCTTCTTCTTCTTCTTCTTCTTCTTCTTCTTCTAATTAATTAATTTTTTATGGTGACATTGGTTAACAAAATCTGATAAGTTTCAGCTATGCATTTTAACAATGGGTCTTCTTTGAAGCTGCTGTAGAGCAACGTTCTTGAGATTCTCAGGAGTCCTATTGTTGAATGGAAAGAGGGTACAAGGCATACCCTTAGAAGCCATTTTGTCCCGTGGAAAGAATCTTTAATGTGCTGACTTAAATGTGTCTGAGGTTTTAATAAGGGATTCTACTAGCCATAATCTTGGCTTTATTTTCTCCTGATAACACCCTGGAATTAATTTTTGCCATAGGTTATTTCTTATTTTGAGAACCTTCTGCTAGCTGTAAAGAATATGGAGCCTCTACATGTGTCTTTAATAATAAACTCCTTATCCAAGCTCTTATAATTAGGTGGGAAGAGCCAATTGCTTTATCTGTAAGACCACCAGTTTAACCTAGACCTTATTCTGATTTTGTTTTAAGGAGATTTTGAAATGTTTAGTAAATAGAGACCGGGCAACAGAGCTATTTCTCATTCGTGTTTTTCTTTTATGTTAAATCCCCTGGTTCTGGCTTAAGGCTGTTTAAAGAGAGCAAAAGGTTGAGGTCACTCTGCTTCAGGATCTCTTCTTCAATGCTGTCTAAAGTGTTAAAGAGCCTATTCCCGAAGTCACTGATAGACTCATCCTTCCTTTGCTTGTAGGACAAGATTACAGTGCCATCTATCTTCACAGAGCAGACTTTGAAGATGGCCTCTTGCTCAAAGTCTCAGCTTTTCTAACCCCTTCTAAATCTCTATAATTCAGGGTCTTTTGGGTCATCCTAAGAGTCTTTGCACATTGACTTTTCCATTTAGCTTTTTGCATCTGAGATTCCTATTAATATGAACCAATTAATTATAAATTTAGGATTCCTAAATTATTGATTCTTAAAACAATTCTAAATTCTTTTGTAAATTTTTCCTCTATCATGTGTGTAGGCTTTAGAAAGTGGTTAACAATGGCTCTTAATTCAAAGGTCGGGTTTTAAAATCAACCACAACAGAAGTTGATTTGTTATGAATTGGATTTAACTTTAAGAAATATTTGAGATTTAGGAATTTCTTGTTGACAAGAAGGGAAAGGAAATGGATGAGTCAAGGTGGAAGAGAGGGTAATGTAGGAGTCTAGGAAGAAAAAAGAGGAATAAAGGAATCAAGCAGTTATATTTAGATTGCATTTCATGAAGATCTAAGAGAGACAGGCTTTAAGTTTTTTACATTTCTTATTTATCTTGGCTAAGGAATCTTTCAAAGTCATTCATTTTGGAAACTGGATTTCTTTTGGAAGATTTCTTATGCTAATGAAACATGCAGACTATTATTTTTTTCAAAAGTGCCTCTCAAATAATTTTTTTTTTTCAAATTGAAAGTTTGCCAAAATAACCATTGCAATTCTAAATTATCTTTGGTGAAATTATGCCATGTGACTGGATAAATAAATTATAGTGGAAATACATGTTAGAAGCAAAATTCCCAAAGTTCTGCAGAGATCCAAGAGTAAGGTCTTGACTTGGGAAAACTTGTCATTCTAGGGTCTCTCTGACTGCAGTGAGGCATGAACTTAGACTGAGACACCACCATGACAGAAATGGTCTTCAAAATACGTTGCTTGTACACTTCATATCTTAGGCTCCTGTATTAGTCAGCTCAGGCTGCCATAACAAAATGCCTTAGACTGGGTGGCTTCAACAACAGAAATATATTTCCTCACAGTTCTGAAGGTTGATAAGTCCAAGATGAAGGTGCCCACCAATTTAGTTCCTGGTGAAAGCTCTCTTCCTGGCTGTAGACAGCTGCTTTCTTACTGTGTCCTCACATGACAGACAGAATGAACTCTTTCTTGTCTATTATTATAAGGAAACTAATCCTATTGGATCAAGGTTTCCTCCTTATGAATTTATTTAATCTTAATTACCTCCAAAAAGGGCCTATCTACAAATATAGTCACATTGGGGGTTAGAATTTCAACATGAGAATCTGGGGGTGACACAAACATTCGATCCATTGCAACCCCCACCTTAATCATCAGATGTCTCAAATAAATGCAAGTAGAAGATTTAGAACAGAGAACTTGCCTTGAACCAGATTCTCATAGATAAATCAAGATAAGTCTGAGGAAAGATCTCATAAGACTTTCACAGGTAACCCATGGTAAGATCTGTCCTATAAGGAACCTGGTATGAGAAGACCTGAATGCCTTAAGGGATAAATGTGTGAGAACTATACCCATCCACCTTTTTTGATTGATTATCTTCTTACATACTTTCAACAGAAAGTGTTTTTAGTCACAAGATCTGTTTTCTCCAAGGAAAAAAGTTTTAAATCTGATCAGATCATTAGAGAGTTTCTAACAAGGATTTATTATTTCTAGGAGGCATTTGGGAACTGAAAATAAAAAAGCACAGCTCTGACCGACTGAGGAGTGTGTTACCCCGCTCAGTCAGAGAGATCCCAGAGAGGAAGTTCAAAGGGTGTGCTATGCTCTTCCAATTTCAATGTCGTAGACACCATATTTTGGTAGACTTTTAAGAATTTTCTACTCTGAATTTCAAAAAGAACACCAGAAAATTCTCTTGATGAAGCAACTCTAAATTTATTAGATGTAACATAGTAAAGACTATCACTTCGATAGAGTGTTGGTAGTGTCTACGATGAGAAAGAGGGTGTCAGAGAAGAATATTTATAAGATTTATTGAGTGATTTATAGGGAGGTCTTGCAAGGAGGCATATTAGTTGGAATCTGTGGATTTTATGATATTATAGACTTGGATTGGTGGGCACCGTGAAGTAAGAGTTTTGAAATAGGTCCGGATGAGCAAGCTGTTCTTCTTGATAAGTAATCTCGTTTAGTTGGTTCAAGTCTTATCTTTTAGTAGCAGGTAATCCCTGGAGCAAGTAGTTAAATTATGTTTGCCTAGCCCCAGTATTGTTTGGCATAGAAATAGGAAAAGAAGCTTGGTCAAAGAATTGTTTAGCACAGGGAGGAAGGTAGGTTTGGGCCAGTATTCATTGCTGTGAAGAAAAGTTTTGAAATATTCACATTTGAAGATTCTTTCTTAATAAATTTCTTTAAATTAAATCTAAGCAAAATCTGCAAATCATTTTTTTTACATTTTTATTTGATAGTGTTAACAAGCTGAGTGGCAAAGTTTAAGCTGTTAAAATAATAATAATAATAATAACAAAAGTAGCAAAAAGAAGGCAAGTGCTCTCAACCTTAAGAACACATGATAATGCCAACTTTTTGACTTACAAAGGAAATAAGATCATAATTTTAAAAATCTGTTGATCAAACATATTTTTGATTTGAGAAGCAGACTCCAAGAAAATTGTATATGTGAGAGAGAGTGTGTGTATTTGGGTGCGTACCTGTATGTCCCTCCTATCACACATGAGAAAATGCAGTGTGTGTGAACACAAACACTTCTCTGCAGATAGAGAGTTGGAGTGAGTGTTCATTTTCTCATTAAACCATTATAAAGGGCACAGGCTAGAGACCAGGCCCTGTGGCAAACATTCATAATACAGAAGTCCCTGGCCTCAAAGAGCTCACAGTGGAGGGGGAGATTGACCCATGTAAATGGACATGTAGAAGAAAACATGGAAAGTGTAGTGGGAACCCTGAGGAGGGAGTGGCTAAGTCTTGATGGAAGGATCAGAGACTACTGACATTGGGGCCCAGCCTTGAAGGTCAAGGAGGAGAGAGCCAAGCAGAAGACAGGCTGTGTAGGCAGCTGTGACATGACCATGCAGCAGAGATGTGTGGGAACCAATAACCCTCCTCAAGCATTCACAGGGTCCAGGGCAAGAGTACATGTGGAGGCCCCTATATCACATCTAAATATTTAAAAATTATAAGCCAAGCTTTAAAAAGCTGAAACAAAATAATTCAGTCTCCTCCCTTAAAAATACTTCTTTATAGTTTCCATGTGCATCTGTTGGCCAATAGAAAGAATTGATATCACACTTCACACATGCTACATCTAAGCCTGTGTGTAACAAATTGAGAATAATGTGAATTGTTTAACATTGCAAAATGTTCTTATGCTGCCGTGGATGACTACAGTAAGCACAACACTCCTTCTTGTGAGTGCTTCCAGAACTATACGCTGGAACACAAAGAGAAGCAGGAAAATGGGTGCTCAGAATTCGTGAGCAACAGCACTTCTTATGGAAGACATTACTGCATTTATGCTGTCTGTGAGGACTGATCTGACACATTCAACATGGGGGTTTCTGTAAACAGAGGTCCAAGACACGGGTCCCAGAAGATAGGGCAGTTCTAAGAATCAAATTGCCAAATGAAAGATAATGGTGACCAGATAGCCAAAGGCCTCATGAGCCATGCTCAGGAGAGTCATGACAATGACCTACCACTCAAGGAAGAGGATAAATATATGGCGGCCCTCTTTCATCATCTTTCCTCCTACAGAAGTATCATCAGCCCCTCTCTGAAACAGAAATCTAGTTATCTATTCTAGAGATAATCAAAAGTCCATTTTAGAAGTATTCTGTGGAGCCCTGCACCCTCATGAAAGAGAAAGAAGTCAAAGGATATAAAAGTTTATGTCTTTTAAGAATCTCCTGTATTACCAGAAAAAAAAAAAAAATTACATCTGGGAAAAAAATATACAGACTTACTATAGAACCATACCTCATTTATATTTTACCTCCATGAATGAGTACAGTGTTTAGTATACTGTAAGCGTTAAGTAAATTTAGTTACATGGAATTGAAATTTATTTTCACTTCTAACAGGGAAGGTTAACATACATCAACTCCAGGGCCAGACTGGCTGAGATCGAATCTCAGCACGGCCACTTAATCATCTTGGGAAAGCCACTTGAACTTGTGCCTCAGTTTTCCAATCCATGAAATGTGTCTGAAAATAGGTGTTATCCCATAGATTGTTGTAAAAATTGAATTACTTAATACATGTAAAATGTTTAGAAGTGCTTACATGCTTGGTCAACATTCAATAAATGTTACCTTTATCTTTATTTGAAACGTGTTTCTCAAAATCTTTTTTTTTTTTTCAGGACAACTGGAACAAATAAAATAAGTTCTTTTAGTATCTCTTCTCATGTAACAGTGATAAACTTTAGTTTATGGCAAATTTGCGATTATCTTGGCACTCGCCTCTTTTCTAATTGGGCACACACACATAAATCGTGACTTTAGCTGCTTGACTGTTGTGTAACTTAAGGAGTATGTATATTGCCAGTCTGTGCCACTTGGCAGCTAAAAAAAATTTAATTTAATTTAATTTAAAAAGGGAGAAATGCAGTACATGTGAGATAGTACTATGTAAATATGCTTAAATCTATCCCCATATGTTTTGTTCAAAATGTTGTACACTGTTCAGTCAAAAAAGAAAACAGAGCTGATCATATATAATCTCCCTGCTCAAAGTTTTTCTATAGGTCTCAGAATAGTAAGTTGAAATACATCAACAAACCATCAAAAGAAATAAAATGAAGAAGGGCAATGAAACAATAATTGGAAAACACATAGAAAGGAAAAATAATCATATACAAATCAAGGTAATTAGTAATCAAAGAAAATCAAATCAAATCCAAGCTAGATCTTTTATTCACCAAGTAGCAATGTTTAAAAAAATGAATATTCAATGTTGGCAAGAATGCAAAGACATATACACTTCTACAGACCACAGCTGGGAGGGCGACTGGGTTCCAGCTCTCAGGCAAAGAAATGAGAAATAGGTGGCAAGACTCTTTAAAAACTTTATACACTATGGACTTAAAATTTCTTTCCTAGAAATCACATGAGGAAATAATCAAAAGTTTTTCAAAAGTTTAGACAAAGTTTTAGTACAGATTTTCATTATGGTATTACTTACAATAATGAAACATTAGAAATAACCTAATGTTCAGTTACGTTAATTTGCGTTACAACTACACAATGAAATATTATTCATTGTACATAAACAATGTTTATATACATAAACAATGTTTTAGAAGCATATATGGTGACATTAGAAAATATTTATATTTTATATTGATTATATAAAAGATGGTATATAAATGAATGATATACGTGATATGTAATGCATATGTACATACATGAATATATGTTGTGCACATGAAAGGAAACACATTAAAATGTCAGCAACAGATCACACATAAGTATTAGGGTAAAAAAGCTGATTTGTTGTTGCTATGCTTTTCTTCTAGATTTATGAAATTCTCTACCAGGGCATATGGTATGGTTTCATAATCAGAAAAATAATCCCATCAAAGTTAATAAGAAAATTTTCATGTTGATATTAAAAATTCACAATTCAGCACAACCTATGTTACTATAACACTAAATTCCAGTCAAAAATGAAATCTATTAGAATAACAGGATTGAGAGAGGTGGCCAGGCTTCTTCTTAAGTTCTGCACTTACTTGGCAGAAAATTATTTAGACACTTTGAGTCTTGGTTTCCTCAGCTGTAAAAGAGATTAATAATTTCTGCTTATTCCACAAAAGTTATTGTGATTCCTAAATGAAATAGCATACTACATTAGTAAGTGTTCAACCAATATCTGTAAAGTAAATAGAGCGGCTTAATATATTAGAGAGATGTAGAAATATAAGCAGTTACTACAAGTGTTAACCAAAATAATAGATAGTAAAAATTAAGCAGAAATATTAAATATGAAATGAGTGATTCATACTTAGGTCACCAAAACCAGATGATTTGATCTTCTCACTCTCTTCTGTCCAGTCTATAATAAATGACCACTCTTTGTAAACTTAGTGAACAAAAACTTATAATAACTTTTAGGAAAGCTGAAAATGTCTAACATTGTGTTTTCCAGTAGATCAGGGACATTCCAGGTATCAGATTTTCTCCGTGCATGAAGCAAGTACAATTCAAATTTTTTGTTTCAATTTGATCCATATTTTTTTCCTGAAGAGCCAAAACCAAATATTTGCCTTTTTTTTTAGCATACTTGAATTGGGCCTTTTGATCATTTTTCTCAGTAAGAATACAGTACATTTATTTAGCACCTTTACATATGTCAAAATATTTTCACTTAGAATATCTTAACTGATTCTCACAACCACCCAGAGAGGTGCCGTTAGCAGTTTTCTTTTAATTCAGTGGTTTCCCCAAAAGTCCACTAGAACCAGCTCATACCAGCCAGCTAGAGCCAACTGTAAATTGTTTTAAATTTTGCAAACTGATTGTTAAGCACAGATAATATTAAAAACTAAATTATATAAATTCTATGTATAACCTAGGTATAAACTATATTAAAATTATAAGTACTCAAAATTAATCATTTCCTAATTATTTTATTACATAATAATAAATTATCTATGTTCTTAAGTTTATTTATGCCTACTGAATACTTGCAGTGAAACTGCTATCTAATCGTGTGCTACCAACTCCACATTCAGTGACACCACATTGGTAACTTAAAATCAGCTATAATGGGAGTATCTACACCACTAAAATTGGCAAATGTTACAAATCATGGCTTGATTTATTGTACTGTCTAGACTTTAAGAAAATTGTGGCAAAAAAGTTAATAATAAAGATTAAACTTAAATGTGTGCTGTGTCTATAGCCATTATGCTGTGAATAGCACGAAACATTGAGGAAATATTCTTCCAGTATTTGAAATCTATTATCCCCTCTAGCGAAGAAATCCTTTGTGTCATTGAAAAATGAGTGAATTTCCAACATGTTTTTATTGTTCCATTTTTGTCTTACTCATTGACATAAACGAAAATATCAACTAACATTTTATGTCATAACTACTTTTATCTATCAATTGCAACCACAGATTGGCTACTCTACAACATTTGGCAGAAAACCAAGAAAGCATTCTGTGAGTATCAGTTGGCTGTATGAAATTAATAATAAAGAGTGTATGTGATTATTATTTGTAAATTATGTGCTATACATTCTTTATGTGAGTAAGATTCGTTATAAAGTCATGTATGTAAAGATATACATACAAATATAGATACATTTTGGAAAAAATTAGTTGATAAATATTTATCAGCACAATACCACCATTTAATAACAATAACATAGAAAACACTTAGATAGAAAAAATAAACAGAAAAACAGTGTGTTGAGTGATGACCTCTATCAATTACGACCTTATTTTTATTTAATGCTTTGTCACGTTGGAAAGCATCCTAAAATATACCCTTCTCAGACTTCAGCCTAAACATCAAATATATCACAATTGTGTGTCTACCACTTTCCATAATGATCACGAGTCCCAGTAGTTTGTCTTAGGTATCAGAGAGAGTATAGGTACAGACTTTGTGTGTTTCTCATATTTCTTCCTCTGTCTCTCAGATCCACCATAGTCGCCAGCCACCTATGAGCACATCTCTCCAAATTGAAGCCTCCAATCTGAATGGCTTTTGTGTCCCACATGCCAAACCTATAGATGCTGATTTGCCCCTACACTTCTGGATATGTGTGAAATGCCACACCAAATACTGTAGGATCTGGTTTTCTGAGCCATCGCTGAGGGGCTAGATCACTCAACTCAGAACTGAGTCATCAGTGAACCTTGACCGTAGGAAACAGGAGATGGGATGGAGCCGTACCATCTTTTTTCTTTTATCTTTTACCTTTTCACGAACTACCACAAGGATCCTTCTTGAACTCTCTAATGAAGTCCAAATGTGCGTTGATACACCTGCTGA
>NW_006442103.1:1940790-1946394 GCF_000325575.1 Pteropus alecto | reverse complement strand
CAACATGTTATATCTCTTAGCAGCTTGTCACAAGCAGTAGCCAGTATGGTAACAGGTCACATTACATAGTGACTCATATCGCCTTACCCTTCCTGTACGTCCTATTTGAGCATCCACACTCTAATCCTCACCTTAGGATCTGTTTCCTAGAGAATCCAGGCTAAGACACAAACCTTTAGCTAATTAATAACATCAGAAATCCAAATGTATTCATTTCCTGTGACTGCTTCAACAAATTGCTCCTAACTTATAACAACAGAAATTCGTTCTATCACAGCTCTGGAGGCCAGAAATCCAAAACCGATGTGTCAATAGAGTTGCACTCCCCCCAAAGATTCTTCCTTGTCTCTTCCAGCTTCTGGTGGTTTCAAGAGTTCCTTGGCTTGTAGCCACATCATTCTAATCCCTGCCTCTATGGTCGCATTGCCTCCTTCCCTTCAAAAATCCCTCTGCCTCTCTTTTATAAAGATACGTGTGATTGCATTTAGAGTCCTCCCTCATAATTTAGGATAAACTCCTCCTCTCAAGAGCCTTAATTTAATCTTTACTATATAATGTGATAGTCACAGATCCAGAGATTAGGACCTGGATGTGTCCTTTGGAGGTCATCAGTCACCTCACTACACCATGGGGGGAAAAAATAATTTTGCTCATAGTCACAAATCAATGACACATTAGGTAGGAAGTGAAAGTATTTTTCTATACTACATATTTTTTGAAAATTGTGCAGAACATGATACTCATGTGACAGCCTAATTAGATATATACTTATTCAAACAAAATGCAGAAATCAAGCACAAGAGAGTGGCGATTGAACAATGCAAAAGTTTTTATCCTGTGATTCATCTACGAAAGCATTAGGGTCATATCAACTGCTCCAGCATGCACAGAAGACAATGACTGCCTTTGAAATGCAGAATAAGTGTTTTGAAGTGCTACTGGTTTGGAGGGAAAGAATTTCTAATTATTAAAAAAAATCTTTTTTTAAAATAACTGCTTAGGATTTGCCTTCTGCTTTATAGTGTTTTTTTTCTTTACACAAAAGGTTTTGGCTTCATTTCTGCCTTTTTTTAAAAATTGAGGGAAACTAGCGTGAAGGGTTACTGGAGGGGAAGGGAAAGGAAAAGGAGGAGGCCGTTCTCTGTAAAGTGAACAGCTGGGGTGTGCCTGATCTGAAGGTGGCTGCTAATATTACATTGTACAAGATCCCAGAGTGAATTCCAGCTGTGATCATGTACTCTGTTCTTCCATCTACAGTGTGTACAAAAGGAATAGTTATCATTTGCATATTTGAATTTCACATGCATTTTTATTCATTTGTGAGTGTCTTCAATTTTTCTTCTCCAATTTGCTTTATAAGAATAGGCTCTCTTCTCTGAGTTGGAAAAAAAATCTTGGCACGAAATAATATGATGTGTTTATATTTGAGTTTCTAAATATAATTCATACCATTCTCATCTATCATTGTCTCATTTATCATTTATTCTTTGTACTGTAGTTACAATTACAACATCCAGGAGAAAGGCAGGTTTCTGACACCTTAAATGCCTCTGGGTCTTTCCTTGCTCACTGAGCAGTTGTAAACTAAATACATTTAACTCATGGGGTTGTAGGTTTCTGCAGTGCAATTTTCAGTTTACAGGTAAATCTAGTCATCATTAGAAGCTGATAAAAAAACTGTATAAGCAGAGCCTTTTAGGAAAAAAAATGGTTCCATTTTGGCAATCTTTATATTAATTCATAATTCAATAAATATATTTTATGACTTAAGTTTTACCTAAGGTGTGTCATGATATATTTACCTAAGATGACTATGATATAAATGTCTTACCCTTTCCTAACTCCTAGAACCCAATTCAGCCTTCCTGAATTGCCCTCATGAATGTTTGGGGTACATGGTTTCCAGGGGAGTGCATCTTGTTGCACAACAATGCACCCTACTTCTTTAGCAAAGGTCATATTTGATTATTACTATAGTTGTACATTCAAAGAGAGTTCTAGGTGTCTTTGGTGGTATACTGCACTATATATGCTTTGATCTTCTCCAAGAAAACATAAGCCATTGGAAGACGGGGATATAGTCATGCGTCAATCACTGGTGGGAATACGTTATCAGAAATGCATCATTAGGTGATTTCGTCATTGCGCAAACATCATAGAGTGCACTTAAACAAACCTAGATGATGTAACCTACTACTCACCTAGGCTGTACGGTATAGTCTCTTGCTCGTAGGCTGTAGCCGTACAGCATGTTACTGTACCAAATATCATAGGCAATTGTAACACATGGCATGTATTTGTGTACATAAACATATGTAAACATAGAGAAGGTACAATAAAAATATGGTATAAAAGATAAAATATGGTACACCGGTGTAGGGCACTTGCCATAAGTGGAGCTTGCAGGACTGGAGTTGCTCTGGGTGGGTCGGTGAGAGCTCAGGGCCAGGACATTCCTGTGTGCTACTGTAGAGTTTGTAGACACTCTCCTGCAGACCCTTCCCCTGCTTCCTTCAAGGTGATCAGAAACAGAACATGGAAGCTGTCAGAGCTGCTTTATGAACAGGGATGTAGGCTGGATTTATTGGAAATATGGAGGAGAAACTGACTGGGCGAGCTGTAGTCACCATGATAATGACTGTCAGGAGGGTCTGGAACGGGGCTGGAGGATCAGTGAGAAAAAGAAATCAAGGTGGTGAGATAAAGGAACATAAGGAGTTGTCAGATTAAGGACTTTGCAATATTTATATAAAAAGAGTGTGTTTAACACAGAGAAAGTGTAGAACTGAGGAATCAATATTTTGACCTGGAAATTTGTTTTTGGTTCCATTGACTCTATCTAGCACAAGATCTCTCTCTAGCATTAAGCCGATGGAAGAAATAAAAGATATCTATGCTTTACCTTATTACAACATGAAAGTATTTCCAAAGTACAGGGACAGACGGACTCCATTCCACCACAGAAAGCTTATACTAAAGTAGTAGTGACACTTAATATTCATTAAGGAAGCTCCTGTGGACCTGTCTCCTTGTACAGGATTTTCGGTCCTCAACAAACAGTTTACAACAATGTACTCTGAAGACCATCAAGCTAGATCTGGGAGAGCTGTAGTGACCTCTGAATATGTAGCACTAGGGGGTCAGTCTCTGTGCCGAAACAGGTCAGTGACTGATTAATTGAGGTATAATCTATACACTCAAAACTTAGGTGCTATGAGTGAAGAGAGTCATTGCCAAGCCCCACAGATACTGTTCCCATTAGAGGAAAAAAAATTCCTTCTGAACCACATAGTCTTTCATGTCTTACAGGAAATTCAGCTCTGGTATAATCTTATGGGACCAATGTGGTCCGTCTTTGATCAAAAATGTCATTATGTGGCACATGACTATACATCATTCAAATGTGAAAATACCATAGTGTTTTCCATACAGTAGAGAGTAAAAGTGTTCGTTAGTGGCCATACAGTTAGGAGACAGGGAAGGTCAATTATGCACAATAACTGCAATGTTCAATTAATTCCTTACAAAAGATATTAGCTAATGAAATCCATATTCACACATCACTGCTGGAAGACAATTCCTGATGATCTTACTCAATCCTAAACTTTTAAAATCTTGATTTAAAAATTACATGCTATAAATGCATTCTAGGAAAGTTAACAGACAATAGCAAAAATACAAATGTAAAAGGATTTCAGTTCATCCACTTCTCTATAACCTCTTCGGCTTTTGTCAACCCAGTATCTAAACAGTGGAGTGCTCTGGTTCGTGGACCTCTTCCTTACATCCAAGTATGCATCTTCAGTTGTCTCATTCAGTATTATTGCTTGAAATAGCATCCAAATATTGATAACTCACAATTTCCATGGCCAACTTTGATCTCACCCTTGAATTCCAGAGGTGTATATCCAATGACTGCTCCACATCTCCATTTGTGTGTCTAATAGAGATTTTAAACTTAACGTGCCCCCAAATAAAGTCCCTGTTGTCTCTTTCCTTTCAAAACTGCTTTCTTCATAGTTTTCCTCACTTTAGTTAGTGCCAACTTCATTCTTCCAGTTGCTTATGCCATATACCTTGCTTTAGCTCACATCTGATCTGTCAGGAGATCTGTTGACTCTACTGTCAAATACACTTTTTACCCACAAAACTCTCATCACCTTTCTCTCTAGAATCATCATCTGTCACATGGATTCATACAATAGCTTCCTAACTCACTGTCCTGTTTTCGACATTGCCCCTCCAATCTATTATTAGTACACTGAGTAAACATGTATATATGATCTGTCTTACTTCCTTGACCTGATCTCCTATTCTTCCACTTCCTCAAAACTCCGCTCTGGTCATGCTGGCTGACTAGCTGTTTTTCAAACACGTGAAGAACACTCATTTCAGGAGATTTGCGCTTACTCCAGATATCTACATAGTTTGCTCCCTATTGCCTTCTTTCCTATTTCTCTATCAGGACTTTCATGAAGTCTCTATTTAAAACTGGAGACAGACCCTGGGCCCTCAAAATCCCTAAGTATTCCCTCTTCCACCTCCATTTTTGTTCCTTCCAAAGCATTTATCAGCTACTAATACATTTTTCAATTTTCTTATTTTATTTATTATTTATGTCTCCCCCTCTAAAATGTGAACTTATTACAGGGATCTTTTTCTGTGTTGTTCACTGCTGTAACCTGGGCACCTTGAAGAGTGGCTCACTGTAGATATTTAATAAATAAGTAAGTAAGTAAGTAAATAAATGAATTGATGTTGACCAAAAAATATGGAATGATATTGTGTTCTTAGTACTATAAATGGATAGATTTATAATTTTAATTCTCATATCACTGTGAAATGATTTTTAAAAAATGGTATGCTTTAAGATTTAAGGATATCACTTATGTAATTGTTAAGTTTTAAATTTTGAATAAAGATGAAGCAAAGTGCCACTGCTGAGTTTAACACCAAAAAGTACAGAACTTTCTAATGGAAGAACCATTGGTCCTCAAACTATTAAGGGCCCAAGTGAGCTTCGCTATAATAAAACAATATGGCTATTCCTGGTGTAGTCAGATGCCAATAACTTTTTCCCCCCTTATTTTGAACCTGACATATAAAGTAAAATGTGGCTCTAAGGATTTTTTTCCTTGAGTATATAGCAGATACAAGTACAATAAGACAGAAAGCAGACAGACAGATCACAGTCAAGGGAGATATCTTTGCTTCACAGACTTCATTCTTTTACCTCAAAATTATATCTGTAGGTATACTTTCAATTCCACGACATAAAAAAAAACTTTACAAACAAAAGCACATGTCAACATTCCATAGATTTAATAATTTACACTGTCATAGCTACTAGTAGACCTTCTCATCCACCCTTCATTTAGCTTATTTTAGAAGTCAAAAAATTGACTAATTTGGGTGGATTGTATTATTTTTTGGAATTTAGATACACATTCATACTTTGCTTAGTCCATCAGACACTTGATGATAATGTTTGTATTTGCTGGGGGTGTAGCAGGCAAGATAAAACAGCAATTTTTTTCTTACCTTCCAGGACAAACTTGATCAACACTTCTGATGTCAGCAAGTTGGCCTTAAAAGTCTTCTTTG
>NW_006442103.1:1930652-1940773 GCF_000325575.1 Pteropus alecto | reverse complement strand
TCTTGTTTATTTGGCTTGTTAAAAAGCTCCTTTCCTCTCTGCCTTAATATACCTGACTTTAATCTTAAAAATTGTTTAATCAAAATTATTTGCTTGAAATAAATATATCCATCTATTTGAATACATTGAATAAGCTATATTTCTTTTTTTCTTTAACAATTTCATGTTTTCATTAGAATTAAGGCCTTTTTTTTTTCTGACTATAAATCTGATATCTCTGAGGATAATTAAGAAAATTACACCTAAAAGAAGTAACATGCAACACTTTTGCCTTCATGGATCCCATAATTTTACTTAAGCCCTCCAGCTTATTTCCCTTACATGTGTTTCTTTTAAAGAAAATAGTTTCTGAGCTAAAGGAGGAGGATAAATATCATATTTCTATGAATTTGGTAGTAGTTAAGTACAGTGTTATCAGTTTGTTAATTAACAGGATTGCATTAAATTAGTTTTATAAAAGCTTACTGGTGGAATCTACATTAAATAAATGTCTTTAGTGTTGCATTCAGCATGCAGAGAACAAAGTTTTAGCCTCCCTTTTCCCACAGAGGCCTGGTGGTTGAAACCAGGCTTTAGACCTGTCTCAAATCTCTTAATGCCGATCAGTTGCCTATGATATTCTTCACTCTCTTCTCCACAATTGAGTCCCTTTCAGTAACCCTAGTTCATTGGTAGAGATGCTGGAGTCCTGCCTAATTTTTGCCAAATTCCCTAGAGATATAGCCTGTTCTTGTATCCTTGGTCTTTCCTGGGGTTTGGCCACATATGAATGAAATTCTCAAGGATGGTTACTAGGTCGCTTGACTCCCAAACATTGACTGATATCAGGATGTTTTTTCTCTATACCAGTCCCACAGATTAAACACCGTTTCCAGAATCAGCACTGAGAATATTGTATTCCTCATACAGTATGTTAAACACATTATGCCATCTTCTCCAAAACTATCTGTGATAGCTGAGTCAGTGCTCCCAGTTTTCCTCTTGCCTTGGCGAGGCGATCTGTGGCCTCCACTGTCCTCCCTGTATTGCTAGGATACAGCATTTCAGTTGCACCATGCCATCCAATAACAACTATGCTTCTTAGTTCTTCCCAGAGACATACCAGGCTTAGTGCTCATCCTATATCCATTTTTCATAGATCATTTGGCTGGCTTCTTTTCCACTTTTCACCAAGTATGTTGGTGGCTTTTAGGCTTCTGTCTTTGGCCTCTTTTCATTCTCCTTTGGTGTTTGTACCTATTCTCATAGTTTTAATGATGTCTTAACTGCCAAATCTTCTTTAGCTTAAATCTGTCTCATGTGCTTCAGATATTATCCAATTGGCTAGAGCCATTTCTGCCTGGATCTCCATCCCACCAATGCAGTTCCCTGAATTCACTGTGAAAACTTTCCTAAAGCTGATTGTTACACCTTTTATGGTCAGGCTGGTAAAGAATGGTGGTGTTAGGGATGAAGAGTTTAAAACAGTCATGCGATGGGGAGGAATTCTCACATAACAAATAGAAAGTGAGTGTGGACAGTGTAGTCCAACTATATGCTGAGACAAAGATAATTTTGCTCATATTTCACCATTACTTTGGTAATAATTGTTAGAGCTCAGTAATAAAGTAGGTTATTTATAAGAATTTATTAATTAAATTGAAGAAAATTGAAGGGCTAGAAACCTAACCAAATACCAATATTTTAAAAATGCAATTAATTTTTATACTTGTAACTTATTGGATTTATAAAATTCTCTTTGATGGTTTATCAAAATATACATTTATTAGAAGAAAGAACAAAAAATTATTTTAAATATACACTATAAAAACACTGCTAGCAAAATAGCTATATGTAAAAAAAATTCAGACATTTTGTGAAGTGTAAAAATGTCCAGTCATATTCTCTATAATATTTAGGATAGCAGCAGAATTGACTTGGCCATCTTGGCCCTAATCCCAGAAGCCGAAACTCTACTTTATTATTATTATTATTATTTTTACCAAATATAGTCTTTAGGAAGTCACTTAACTTATTTAACCCTCAGTTTTTCCATCTGTAAAAATATCTTGCCTAGATCTTCAGGTCACTTATAGTTCTGAAATTCTTTCACTTTAAGACCACATCAACATAGAACCAAGGCATAAAGCCATAGGAAGTAGAAGGCCAAGTTGAGTTTCTAAATTTACCTGCCTGTCTTCTGTTGCATTCTCTACAATCTCCTGAGAGATTAAAAATGAAAGAGCATCAGAGACTAAAAGGAAAGTGAAACTCAGAGGAGAGGACTTACAAGTTCTTTTAAGTATTTGGAGCTTCAAGGCTGAATCACATTTGAGTGAGCACATTGTGTGGAAAGTTATTATCATGCCCACAAATGGGAGAAGATGAGTAGCCTCCAGTCACTCTTCCATTCTTCCTTCTTTCCCATCAGGGACAAACTGCTTATGACCACAGGCCTGAGGCTATAAACAGCTACTTCTTTATAAAACCATGTGGGCTAGTTATTAAAGGTACTGTTTTTCAACTCCAAATTTACCCTTTCAGACTCTCTTTAGTGATGCTAGCGTTTGGGACTCTGGAAGGTATATTTCTTCTTTGCCATAGCTTCTCCAGAGCAGCAGTCCCCAACCTTTGTGGTAACAGGGACCAGGGACCGGTGCTCCTATGAGAATCTAATGCCTGGTGATCTGAGGTGGAGCTGAGGCGGTGATGCTAGCACTGGGGAGTGGCTGCCAATACAGGTGAAGCATCACTTGCTCACCTGCCGCTCACCTCCTGCTGTGGGGCCTGGTTCTTAACAGGCACTAACTGGTACTGGTCCGCAGCCTGGGGTTTGGGGACTTCTGCCCTAGACGGTTTCACCAATAGAGAGCACTAGACAGAGAACAGAATGTTGGAGGAGAGGTAAAGAAATTTCTTTTTTTCTGTTTTTTTGCTACTCTTATTAGCATTTCCTCAGTAATATACTTTATTCCAGCTGCAGTCTCCTGCTGCAGCTGGAATAAAGTATATTGGTTTCATCACTAGGTTTCATCACTAGGTCCTTTCAGTAGTCTCAGAACTAGTCCTATATTGCTGCTTCTGAGGTTCCCCCTGGAGCGATGCACATCCCTCCTCAGAGATCCAAGCTCCAGTTCTTCAAAGCTGTTAGCTCTGGCGAGTCTATTTTCTTTCCTTTGTTACCTCAACCCAAACAGTTATGCTTCCTATAGCTATCGTCTCTGTCTTTCCTCAGTGTTTCATTCTGCTTTTATTTCTCCAAAACCTTTTTAGCACCCCCTATATTAAATTCCAATTCTTGAAATACTATGGTTTTAGTTTTCAAGACGTGGCTCTTGCTCGCGTACCATCTTTGATTTGAAAATTACCTTTACTTGTTTTGCAAGCAAGGAAGGTGGCTACGAAAGTAAAATCCTTGGGTGCATTGTGTCTTTCCAAATTCCGGGTTTATTGAGTGGAACGTTTTCAGATAAACCAATCGGGTATCCATGCAGGTTGACAAACAACTCACAGAGCGGGAAAGTACAGCGTCTTACATGACAGAACGGAGCGGAGATGAAGTCCTTAGCGTCTCTATGCCACGCTCTATTGACTGCTGGTTCGGGTGGGTTTGTGTCTGTCCCAAGCCAGCAACTACAACGGGCAGAAGGTCAGAGTCTCCTGGCTCTCAGAGCACTCATTCATGATGCTCTCAGGTCAGGCCTGAGCATTGTCTGTCTGAAGTGTTCAGCTGATATGGTACTTACAGGATAGAATCCTTTGGCTTATCGACTGCAGTCGTGGCTGAAATTTCTGTGGTTTGGGGCTTTTGGGTAACAACTTAAGGGTGTTTCTACCAGCTGATATTACTGTCAGGCTCCCCATGGAATCCATTTTGTAAAGTCCAAAAAATCCTCCCTTCCTTATGCTCTGTACAACATGTGAGTTACTTTTTTTTTTTTTTTTTTTACCACAACCAACACTCTTAATAAGAGAAGGATGAAGAGACACTCCCACTACCAACTTCAGAAGACCCGTGAAGGGTCATGATCAGATTCCCCCTCATTAGCACCCATAACATTTATCCATATTTATTATCCTAAACTATTAACATTTATGACTAACAGCTTCATATCTCTTGGCACTTCAGCTCTCAATGCCTACTATAATCAATGCAGTTCAATAGGAGACAAAGGAAGGACTAATTTTACTGAGGGGAAGAGTCTACATGTAAATAGATTTTTCTAAAGTTTCAGAGGAATTCAGTGAAAGAGTAAGAAATCTAACTGAAGTTTCCGTAATGCTAGGTTAAACCATATCAAATTGCTTCAAAAGTTAATTCGTAAGAATTTTATAACAAAGTTCAGGGAAACATTTTCCAAGTTTTCTTGAAAATATGGGAACAAATTTCAGTATATATTTTTAGTAACATTAATTTACATAGATACAGTTAATAATACACTTTCTATAGTTAATAAAATACTTTCTCAAGTGTATTGCCATTTACTTAATCTCACAACAGCTCTAGGATGCTGACAATGTAGAATTATAATCTGCATTTATAGAACCTGAGATTACAAGAAGTTAAAGTGACTTAACCAAGATCGCTCATCTAAAAAGTGATAAATGCCAACCCATGTAAAAAGTAAATAGCTCTTTCTACTCCAAGTCCAATAATCTCTCCAGTATATTAAGCTTCCTAGTAATATCATGTATGTTCCCACTGACAACATTAATGCAACTCATTTTATTCTCTGTATATATATTAAAAAAAAACCATCAACAATTAACAAGAGTGATCAGCAATGAATGATATTCTTCACTGAATTATTTCATAGTCAATATTTTAACCTGTCAAAGCAGAAGAGCATCAAAATTGAGTTAAAATTACCACAATGAACAGTAAAAAGTTACTCTGTTATTGTAAGAAATCATTATTAAGCAAAATAAATTATGAAAGTAAGCCAAGTCTACCAAATCTTTTTAGAGAATAACCTTCCTTTGCCAGGACCATATGATATTAGCATCTGAAAGAAATCCAGGATTTTGTTCTAAGCAGGAGATTCAAAGTTAATGTGCAAAGGATACTGCCTCTTTGTAATTCATTCAATAACACAATACTTTATTGAATAAAGAGAGCCATTTAGACTTTACATATTGAGCAATTGTTCATCTGCAAAAGTGTCAGAATGCCAAGAAAGCAAAGGAGCAAGTTACAAAGGATTTCCAGTTTCTTAGATAAGACCTTAAAGCAATATACAATATCATTCATATGTATATATTAAAAGCAAAGTCGTACTGTTCCCACTTCAATAGTGAAAGCTAAATCTGGAAGGCACCTCAGTTTTTATTTTCAGAAATTCAGTATAACTGTTTAAGAGTCGATGCAGGTCAAATAGCAGCCATGGTATTTTATTTCAAGACATTGTCTATGATAAGAACAGCATTAGGAGAGAAAAAAATCTTATTATTTTAAACCATATAAATAATTTAAGTAACTGAAAGTCACGATCAACATCTGTGGTAGCTACAGGTACATTAAAGAGTGGGAATTTTTTCTGCCACAATTTATCCTGTGATTAAAAGACAATGCGGACTATGCGTGAAATTTCCAGCCTTGAGTGACTCCAGGGTCCAAATTAGTGGTCCAGGGTCCCTAATTTTGAGCCTTAGCTACTACCACTACATAGCTGACCCCTGAACAATGAGGGGATTGGGAGCTCCAACCCTGGCACAGTTGAAAATCTGTAACTTTGACTCCCAGTCATCTGTCCCCTGGTATGCACAGGAGATTGACTCCAGGACCCCTGAAAGTACCTAAATCCACAGATGCTCAAGTCCCTTATATACAATGACATAGAATAGTACATATATTCTGCCCTCTACATTTGCAGATTCTCCAGCACAAATCAAAAATGCCGTTCTCAATTCATGGTTGGTTGAATCTACAATTGCAAAAACCAGGGATACAGAAGGCTAATTGTATGTTTATTTTAAAAAGTCTACATATAAGTGGACTTGCAGAGTTCAAACCTGTGTTGGTCAAGAGTCAGCTGTATATCTTTCCTTTCCTTGCCACAAGCCCTTTGTAGTATGCTATTGTCCAATCCAGGATGGGGAAGGGGGTCCCCTACCAATAATCACTTTAAGAATGTGGCCATGAGAAATCCCCCTCTTATTCCCCACACAAGCCTTACCTGGAACCTCTGCTGACTGAAAAATTAGAAGCAGCTCTTCCTCTCCAAATTTCGTGGGAGGGGAACACTGCTGGGGAAACTCGGGAAATCTCTCATGAGATTCTACTTGGTGTGGGCTTTGGATAGGAACATAAGTATAATAGTGTTCATTTTCTATTTACGAGAGCAAAACTGTGGGGTGTGGATGTCCGTGGGGCCAGGGAGTGGAGTGCTGCCCTCGGTCTCCTCAGGCCGAGTGGAGAGAATGACGTTGGATGGCCCAGGGAAAGCCGTAGCTTACCAGTGTTATTTCTGTGCTGTGACCTCATTTGAGGTGGCAGGGGGGACTTATTGATATTCTTTTCAGAGGGCTCTCCTCACATCCTGAGGGCACTTCAAAAGCTTACCATTGAGGAGTACAGGGAATACTCCATCTCTCTAAGCACATTCTCAAAAACTGGAGCCTTTTCTAAAAATAAATTAATTATTTATAATAATAATAAGTCAATGTGTTGACCCAATTAAAGCTAATGAGAAAGATGATAGAAGAAAGTGAGACCAGGAGATTCATAAAGAAATGAACTAAATGGTACTAAATTTTTTAATTTGCTTACCCCACACCAAATTATAAGACAAATTTTTCCAAACCTGACCTCCCGGATCTCCCATCCGATGTTAGAACCAGGCTAATCCTCCAGAATATACCCAATGGTCAAGGTCTGAGAATAAGGCCCATGTGCGAAGTTCTTAGTGTGGATGTTTGGGTATTGGAGGAAATGAGTAAGGATTAGAGTGGGGAGCAATTTCTCAATTGCTTAGGTTACAAACAAGGTTGTGAGCCAGCCACAACTTTAGAACATCTGCTCACACTAAGCATGTGAGATTCGCGCCCCCAAGATTCAAAAACTGGACATTTACCTCCCCAGCCAGGACGACTGGGTTGGAGTTTTCCTTCTAAAGGTAGATTCTTTTCGCAAGTGAAGAATCAAGGTAGCTTTGAATTATTTTCCTGTTTTCAGGCTGGGATATACTAGGGACCATGGGTTAAGAGGTTCTGTGATATGGTCATACCAGCTAGACTTGGGTAGAACAAGAGAAAGAATATGCAAAGGAAGGTCTTGGAACTCAGGTGGTCTTTGATAATAATAAGAGAAGCAAAAACATCTAATCTTATTTTTCTTTATCGAGTTCTTATTCTTTTCTAGCCACAATGCCAAATACTTTATGGGTATTTATTTTATAATTTCATTTTCATAACCATGAGGGAAGATTTTTTTTATCTCTATTTCATCTGTAAGGAAACAATGGCACAGATCCTTCAAAATCACATTAATGGGAAGTTGCAGGAACTCCAATCTTTCCAGCCCACACCCTTAACCTGTACTTCTACTTCAGTACCTATCACCTCTGGGAGAGTGACAAGACAAAATTGATGGGGATGGGGGAAGGGCTTGCTAACAAGAAAGTCGAGGTTATAAATTCATAAATTGGGCCTGCTAAAAGTGACATTGACAGTTGAACTTGTAGTAAGTTTATAATCATGGACTGAGATAAAGAAAAAGAGAGCCAAACTGAAAATGTTTGTGGTGGGGAGAATACACTGATTTGGCAAAGCTTGGTCTTGAGAGAGGAACTAGCTCCCTTTTCTGCAAAGCCTAATTATGTCCCCATGGTGGGCTCTCAGAAGCTGCCACACTATATTAGATATTATGAAACAGTTTACAATTACTTAAAATTACTGGTAAAATTGTTGCTTCCAGAAAGATCCAAATCAGAAAGCAATTTCTAAGTCCCTCCGAAATTAATTCACAAATCATTGTCCTGAGAACTTTTATGAGGGAGATTCTAATTTGTCCCCATTTGTATTTTATAAATGTGCAGGTTGTTAAAATATTCATGGCTCTTTTTGTTCAATCTCTTTGACTCAATTAAACAACACTAGCTCCTTTTTTGACCAGGTAATTCGTTCTTGCCAGTAATGGTAGCAACTTCCTACTTAGAGGAAATCTTGTGATTTACATGCCGTTACAGGATAAAGTCACTGACTTTTTGTTTGTTTGTTTGTTTGTTTGTTTGCTTGAGATATTTAAATCTTATGGAAGCTGGCAACTTTTTAATATACTGTTTATTTTAACTTTATTTATTACAATTTGCAGATTTGTTTCTCATTCTTCTTGGACTTTACCTTTTGAACTAATTACCAAGTTTCTTACTTCAATCACCCAACCAACTCAAGTACATTTTGGGGTATATTCAGCAAGATGGCTACGATTAACACCTGGAATTTTCAAACATTAAACAATATCTATATCAGAAGCCATAGGTATTACAAGTTTCATTCTATCCTTTCTTCTCTGTCAACCTCTCCGCCTAAGGCCCTGGGGCTATATACTGTTATGAAGAAGTTCAAGGTATAGACAACTGCAAGCATCACGTTCAGAATGTGATTCACTCCGGGCGACAGGTACATTTTCTCTGGGTACTAATGGTTACAATTCAGAAAAGTAAAAAATTGTTCCACTTTATCTCTCCTTAGATGTAACACACCGAAATGACTGACAAAACTAGCCACTTTGTAATAACAGCATCCAGAGGTCGCAGAGAGGTGAAACTGTCATCATGACAGGCACACTGTGGGGGCAAGGCCACTCTCAAAGGTGCTCGTTTTTTGTTAGTATTAGGATGGAAAAACTGCTAGCCAGCCACATTCCAATTGAAAGCTTCTCCAAAAACACAAATCTCTCTGTGACTTTGAGGAAACACATGGAAACAATGTTACATGTTCCAGAACCACACCTATTAAGAGTAATTTCTTTGGACCACAGTATACTGCTACTAGTCCAATTTAAATTTTCTCTGGCACTGCAGTTAGTTATGCAGTTAACTTGGGTACAACTGAGACAATCACCTATTTGTGCTCTTCCTCTAGAATTGCTCACATGAATATCAGGAAAAAAATGGGTCAGCAACCATCCCCAAGGAGCTCTAAGTCTAGTGTCCACAATACAGTTGTATGCAGGAAGCAGCCTGGTGAACCCAACTTGGAAGGTAGCGTTCAGGGTTAGAAACTATGATGATGGTCCACAATCAAAGTTCTCTTTGTTCTGTTTGGACCAGTCACGGGCCAGCATTGCACAGCTGGCTTCATAGCATATAAGAGCAATATGACTTATTGCACAACCTCTTTGTTTTGTGGAGACAGAAGAATGATACTTGAGTTCCTGTTGGCCCTTGACACTTATGCTGGAAAGGAAGGGGGCTGAAATCACTGAAATCTATCGAGTAGGTTCAGGGCTCTCTAGCTTTGGGGTGAGAAGAAGCTCTAGTGGCTCATGTGGTTAAGGCGATAAGCTAATCATTCTGGAATATGGGTCCTGTGCTAGGATGAAACTTTACAAGTGTGAAAGAATATTTCTTCTGGAAATCTCAGTTGTTCATGGAAAATCCTGGCAATAGAGAAGGAAAGGGTAGAGTATATAGGATGTATAAACCCCAGGCCAATTTCTGGAGGAAGTCTCTACTCTCCTTCACCGCTCCTCCCCCCGAATGGCAGGTGTTACTGCTCTTTTCTGTCTTCTAATCTAAGCCTGTTTCAAAAAATGACTTGGATCTCACTCATAGTTGAAAGTAATATAATGACCTAAGGGGTCTCTTTCTCTCATATACATATACGCCCACTCAAATATGCAGCATTTGTATAGGTAAACCTATAAGCTGAAGCAATAAAACTCTTACAGTAGAAGCTACCGTGATAAAACTTTTATTGTAGAATTAGGTATCGAAAGAAATAACAGAATTATTGTGTATGTAACATGAAGGCAGTGGAGAGGGAGAAGGGGTGCCAAAATCACGTTATATTACACTCTATCTTTTGGAAAGTTCCTTTCAGCCTTGAATCTTCTTTCTTAGCAAGCATCTCTCTCTGTGGCTATTTCTGTTCTTGCCCTGTGAAATCTGTGAGGACAGCGAAGTGGATCCGTCATTTCC
>NW_006442103.1:1920780-1930641 GCF_000325575.1 Pteropus alecto | reverse complement strand
TAGAACTAAAACAGGCCATAGTACAATTCTGTTGAGTAAATGGGCGAATAATCAAATTAAATTTTCATCCAGAAATTTGATTACCATTAGAAATAATAAGAAGGAAACTTCTCAAACCCAGTAGGTATTAAATGGTTATCCTTACACACTCCTTTTGTTTCTCTGTTTTGTTTTGTTTTATTGCAGTGTGTTAAGGTCTAGCTTCTGACCACTCACCATTGTGTACATTGGCCACAAAAAAGGGAAGAGGGCAAAGGGGATCAGGGAAAACTGATCCCATCGCAGATCAGAGATTAGGCCAAGGGGTATGTAAATCTCACTGTTTTGTTCACATGAATATCTCTAGTCTCCCTTCATCTGACAAAACATCATGGTACTCATTCATCCCGCAGCCCATCCTCGACATGAGCACGTTATGTGTGTGTGTGTGTACGTCTAAAAATCCAAAGATCGTGTTCACAGCAACATTTGTACCACTATGGTGAGCTGTCTGCATAAACACATTTCTGAAAAACAAAACCATGGCTCAACATGACATCAAATAAGAGTGTCTAGGAGAGAAAAAGAAAAAATAATTTAGAAGCAATTAAGAAACTAATGTTATTGACTTACATTTGAAGAACTTGTTTTGTCTGATTAAAATTAAATAAGGCACTGAAAATCAGGAACATAAGCCCAGTTGCTTCAAGAGTCCCAATTGCCTGCTTTCTTTATTTCAATTCCCACTTCCTCTTCGCAAAGACAAGCTACTGAAAACTTCCATCTTTATTCTCTATGGTTTGAAACACTTCAAAAGCTGTGGGTTTTTGAACCTTCAGTATAAAGTATTGTCATTCCCCAGAACCAAATTCATTTTTTTATATCCTCACAACTGAGTAACGCTGACATAAAATCATTTATATCTGAGCTCATTATCATTTTGCTCTTTTAAAGAGGATTTTAGGCTTTTATTCTGATGCAAACAGTAGCTCTGGCTATCAAGGCAGATGCAACACAGCTCTAGAGATGAGCATTAAGTGCATTCAGCACTTGGCTCTGACATGGAAGGAAGTCTGAAAAAGCAGAAGAGCTTTTTCCTGGGGCAATCTTAACCTCACTCCAGACCTCGGGCACACATTGAAAAACATTGGAGCTAACAGGGCCTGGGCTCTGGACTCAGGAACCAATTCCATCCCCAGAGATCCTTGGTCAGGCAAGCTAAAGAGGAACCAAGAACACCTTTTTGTGCTTGGGGCAAATGAATTTTAACTGTGAAGGGCAATGAGGTTCGGCTGCATCCAAGGAGAAGCTCAGAGACAACCGAACTTCTTAGGTAACATCTCCCCTCTTTGTCTACAGTGTGGTTTATGGATTTAAAATCAGTGCAGAATCTTTGTGAATATGTCATTTCCCTCTCAAACTCATCGAACAGTGGATTTTCTAAACTAACTATGTCCTATGTCAGCCTAGGATTCTGCAGGTTTTTACAGAAAATACACAAAGTGACCTCTATTTTCCTAGACTAGAAATATTCTTTTCAGCCATCATGTATGGCTTAGAGGATCCCAGAGAATTGTCAGAACGAGGAGGGCCAAGCATGTGGGAGTGACATTATCTCAGCTGGTTTCAGAGATTCCTGGTCATAGTCTTAAATCTACCCTGACATGCAAGCTCAAAATGTATTTAAAAATAAAACTGTGTTGACCGAATATAACTTTAGGTATGTTGTTATTTTTTAAGAAAACAGAAAATGATAGCACCATTATTAATGGTGATTATAATGATGATAGAATGATGATGATGGCTATATTTTGGCATGTCTTCGTGATGTACTTAGACTGCACTATGCTCCTTACATGAATTACCTCAATTAGTATAATCAATAAGTCTACAAAATAGTTTCTTTATTACTCTTCCTCATTTGCAATGAAGAAACTGAGACCTAGAGAGGTTTAATGACTTGCCCAAGGTAAATCAGCTGGTAAATGGTAGAGCTATGTTTCTAAGTAGAGCTAGAAATGATCTTAGAGATCACTGCATTCAGGGCTCAGCAAACTTCTCCTGCAAAGGGTCTGATCATAAATATTTCAGGCTTTGTAGTGTAACTACTCAATTCTGCTGGCACAGCCCAAAATGATCCATAGATAACGCATAGACGAGCGGAAGCTGCTGTGTTCTCAGTAGGTATAAAACACATGGTTGTCTGGATTTGCTGACCCCTAATCTAGTCCACACCACTTCTTTTGTGTATGAGAAAACTGGGGCCCAGGAAGCTGAGGGCATAACTGCTGACCAGCATTAGAAACAAGATGGAAGTTGTCCTGGGCCTCAGTCCTGTAATCTTTTCATTATACCAAATTCGAGAGGTTGTATCAATGAATATGGTAATACATTTTAATAGCATATATATTAAAACAAAGGTAGATGTACTTGAAACTATGACAGTCCCTTAAAGATCTTTATATCCCATAAAGGCTGATTTTGAACTGAGACTTTCTACTTTATCTGGTTTGTATTGACGTGGTACACACAGCTTTAAGACCAAGCAAAAAAACCCAAAACACATCTTATTACATCAAATCAAAAATTAGGGGAAGGCAGTGTTCAAATTGTTACAGACAAGATGATGAAACTAGCTGAATAGTCTCACTAATACGTATGCAAAAATTCAATTGTGAAGAAAGCAAGACACAGACCCTTATTCAGTTCTTTACCCCTGCAGCTGCTCTCAAGATTTTCTCCATGGCTTCATGTAAACCTGTTAATACATTCCCTAATTGAAAATGGCATATTTTTCTCCCACTAGCTCTATGGTCAAAATACACGGCCTCCGAAATTTCATTGAAATACAGTTCATCACAAATTGAGTAATGATTGTTGCAAGTTCTGACTCTTTGGAACATTTTTCACCAAATTTAACTTAAAATTTTGTTAAATAGTAGAGCCACCAAGAGAAAAAAAATATTGTGCCATATCAAAGAGGCAAAGGATTTGATTTTTGACTGATGAAATGACACCTTTAACAATAATAACTAATAACTAATTAGCAACTAACATTTATTGAGTATTTATTCTATACCAGGCTCTGTGTTAAGGATTTTATATTTAATCCTCAAAACCACAAATGAGGACACAGAGGCTCAGAGAGGTGACATAATCTACCCAGCATTGTACAAATTGTAAGTGGCAGGACTAGAATCCAGGCAGCTGTCCTGAGAGCCCAAGCAATTGACCTGTCCCCAGAGCCTAAACCCAGCAGTGAGGTTGCCAGACTCATGCCCTGTGCCTCTCTCCCCTTACTAGCTGGGTGGCTTTGGGCCAGTCAAATTCTCTGAGTCTCAGTTTCCTTATCTGTGAGAGAAGCATTATTATGGCACCTCCTATATAGTGTTTGTGTGTATATTCATCCAAGTGCTGAGCAATGTACCAACTTAAATCTCAAGGATTATTATAATGATCAATATTAAGAAATTTCTTTAAATATAGAAATAAACATTTTCCCTAAACAAACCTTTAAGGCTAAACAGACCTGGCTTTAAATTCTAGCTTCACATTTGGCCAACTATGTGATCTTAAGTTAGAAAGTTAAATGTTCTTATCCTCAATTTCCTGAAATCCTTTTTAGTTTCTCTCAGGAATGCTCTGAGAATTAGTAAGAATTAACAAGGCAAGAGAAAATTTTGCAATGCCCAGGGAAAAAGGAAAGCATAAGAAAAAACTCCGAGGCATACAAAGCAGAACATTCAAGAAACTGAGATCAGTTTCAGTATGGCATTTTAGAAAGATTATTCCAGGTATACCCTCTTGGGTTCTATTTCATCATACAATGTTTTCTCCTCACCATAAATAACCAAATTCTAATCATCGGTACCATTTATTTAACATGTAGTCACATATAGTTTATTATTTTAATTTTAAACATTCTCTATATTTTTGTGGTTTACTTCTTCATATCTTTCACAGTTCTCTGCAGACAGTAAAGTTCTCAAAATTGTTCACCTGTCTCATCACTCCCGAAAACCAGGTCTATACCTTATAGTCCTTTTACATCCCCTAGAGTATCTAGCAGAGTTGTACATAATTGAGTAATAATTATGATGTTCTTCTTGTCTTCTTCATTCAAAACTGCCCTCAACCATATTGTTTCTGAGAATTTTAAACATACAATCTAAAAGGGAAATAAGTAAACAGAAAACATATACATTTCTTCACACAAAATACCTTCACTGTTAGCTAAGAGGAACTTCCTACTCAACTATTTATCATCACTATGATTTATGAAATTCATAAAAAATTGAGACTATTAGCCTAGAAAGTCATAAAATAAAGAGGGGAAGGTGTGCCACAGGAAAGCAGGAGGCAGGTGGGCAAGCTCCTTAAGAAAAATAAAGAGTATGACAGATCGTAGTCTGCAAATGATGGAGTTAGCCCTGCTCCGTGCAGAGCAGGCTCCTCTGACAGCTCAGTGAACAAAAAGGCCAATTTCATCACCTATTAGAGAGATACTTCTTGGGAAGGTGGGTGAAAGAGCTGGTCATTTTCCAATGAAAGGGTTAATTAAAACATTCCACAGAGATTGTGACAGCAATTGACATTTAGTTGCTTGTTTGAAAGTATAGAAACAATGCTAAGGAAAAGAATTTGTCCTGTGAGAAAGGCGTGAATTGCCCAATTCTGGTGTCCTAGTGCCATTTCCTAAAGCAGTTCAATGGAGTAAACATAAGTGATGCTTTTGTAAGTCAGCTCTTCAATGAGGTATGAAATTCCTATTTTCCCCTAAATAGTTCTCTGATTTAATAGGTAACTTAAATTTCTCTTCAATGACTCATAACAATGCTAACAGTCAGTCACTCTGAACATAAACTGGAGAGGTAAGAGCCTCAGCTCTGAAAACAGCGTACACCCGCTACAGATGGTGAGGATACAGGCAGACTAGAAACTCATTCAGGTTTTGAGTTGTGAAAGGAAGAAACTCATTAAGCTGCCTCAAACATCACTGTAGCTGTAAAGACTTAGTATTCTTTAATAAGAGAGGGCCACAAATATTCTATGCAGAACTTCAATGACTCTTCCCCTTAGAAATACATTCCTAGGAGCAATCAACAGTCAGTGAGAAACTTGTGACCATAAATCAAAAACTGTCATTAAAACCATGTTAGTCTCAAAGTGATTGTCCCTGTAATGATAAACCCTGCTGGGATATCTGTTAGTGAATCAGCTTGGGCATTAGGGAGCCCAGAAATGACTTCTGGGAGAGGAAGAACTAACCATGTTAAGAATCTTCATAGATGTCAAGTAATCAAAATACAGGATTCAATTTTCAGTGACTTAGTAAATGAGAGTGAAAGAATAGGAGAAAGCTTTGCCTGGTTCAGGTAAGGCTGCCATAGTGAGTGTACCTTTGAATATATATACCTCACACTCTGGCAATGTGCGCTTTAATAGAAGTAGAGTTTAAAGGATGGAACAGAATGATAATGATACTGATAAGAACTATCACAGTCCTAGCGTTAATTGCTCTTTGGTTCCGTATTCCTTATATACTTATGACTTCTTATTCTCACAAGAACCCTCAGTTTAAATGATATCACCTTCATGGATAACCACAGAGCCCTGGAGCCATCAATTATTCTTTCTGACAAATTCTTTTCTAAAAACAAATACTCTAAAAGTGGCAAAGGAATTTGACAGAGCTGGTAGAGACCTAAATAGCTACAGGCAATACCAGGAAGACCTCAGTAACATCTTTTGGGCATTGATTGGTTCTATTTTGATGCTTAACTGGGTGACCTCCCATTTGCATATTAAAGGTCAACATCATAAATTGTTTCCATTCCTCATACAGCAACAAATTGGACACCACTGTTTTATAACGCCTTGTCCGTGGTTCAAGGCAGAAGTAAGGTGAGAACTCATCCTAGTACTGTTTGGCCTAAAACAAAAATCACGTTTACTTCCCTTCAAAACTTTAATATTCGGGTATCTCTAAACTTCTGAATAAGCTAAATCCATCAGATGCTCTCATGTGAAGTCGTTCTACTTTAAATCCCACCAGCTTGGTATCTAGCCTTAAATGTCAAGCTTCTTGCCATTTCTTCCTCTCTGGTCATTGATTTTCCTTTTCTTGCCTGCAACCTCGTGGCACATATTATCTACATCTGTTGTCTCCAGTCCATAGCCATCAGCCATATGTGGCTATTGAACACTTGAAATGTGGTTAGTTTGAATTGAGATGCTCTGTAGGTGTAATACATACACTAGATTTTAAAAACTTAAAGTGAAAAATGAATGTAAAATATAGCGATAATTTTTATTGCTTGTAGAAAGGATACTTTTTAATACATTAGATTAAATCAAAATAGCACTAAAATTCATTTCACCTATTTTTTTTTTTTACTTCTTTATATGACCACTAGAAAATTTAAAATTACATATGTGGCTCACATTTCTAGTTCAAATTACATTTCTATTGAGTAATGCTGACCAATATCTTTCCAAATCAAAGTGTGGCTCACTGTCCAGCTTTATTTGACCTGAGAACTTGTTACAAATTCAGAATCTCAGGCCCTATTCCTTACCAACTAGTGGTTTTTACCACTAATTTTAACACCTTTAGGACCTATAGCCACAGGTCATCTGCATTATGTACACACATTACATCTCAATAAGATACATTTTGGTGTGAAGACCACAATTTTTATTTCTTGTATAATTTTCATAGTACCTATATAATAGTAGTAGATACCTAGGAGACATTGCATAAATTACTTGATAATTTAAAATTATTCTTTATGAAGTCAAATGGTGCCACCATTTTCTACATCAATTCTCACATGTGTTAAATTTAGACCTGTGTTTAAAAATATTTTATAAGATGGTGAATTAAATATTCAAAAAAAAGAAATAAAAATGGAATGGCTTAGTTATCATGTTCATCTTACTTATATACTTCATAGCTTTCAAAATTTACATACTTTATAGATCCCCAAACTTTGGAGAACTGAAGGGATTTCCTAAAATCTCCTAATGTCACAATTGGCTTCTCTATATGGGAAGTCACATTAAGGTACATTAACAAACATAAAGTTATTTTATTCTTCCTTTCTTAGAGTGTCCATCTGAAGTTAAATCTGCTCCCTTCTTATCAATAAGAAAATTATTATAGAAATGTACATTAAAACCTGGAGTAATTGTTAACAGAACTTTAGTTGCTGGTGTACTTGGTGTATATGACAAGAACATAAGTTCAAATCAATGACTTTTAATACAAGGACGTAGGATGTGGTTCCATAGTATAGCGGTTAGCACATCTGCTTTACACACAGAAGGTCCTGGGTTCATACCCCAGTGGAGCCACCATCCATGGTCTATGGCCATGCCACCCTGAACAAGCCCGATGTCCAATCTCAGAAGCTAAGCAGGGTTGAGCCTGGTTAGTACTTGGATGGGAGACCACCTAGGAAGACCAGGTGCTGTAGGCATAAATAAGAATTTTTTTAAAAAGGAAGCTGGAGATGGGGATATATTCAGTGCAATTTCCCACAATGTTTATATACTATTGGACTATAAAGAGGTGTCATAGCCTCATTGACAATCAAATGAGGTAGAAGATGTGAACTTTCTTTGAAAGGATTAAAAACTACACATCTATGATATCCCTGGTGGAAAATGACATTCAGAGTAATGAGCTTGACAACTTGGCCACAATTAATCATCAAGTAAAGGTAGTCACTAAAGAAAGAAGGTCAATGTTGTAAGTTTGAAATTATAGTAAAAACTGATTCATTTCAATTAAATCGATATTGATGGGAACATCCTTGTTCTCTGAGCACGCTATTTATTTGAGGTTTTCCATCCAAATGTTGTATCTTAGATTCTTCAAGAGATTAGGTAGTCCATAGTCCATGTTTTATATTTAAAGATTTCATGTTATTCTTGTTCTGAAGGGAGCCTTAGCAGCTAACTTCAAAAGTAGTTTTGATGTATAGTTATTATTGCTGTACAATCTCAAAACAACTAAAATTTCCATTAGCTTGTAATGTATCATCATAACTCCTTCATTTATTAATGTAATTTCCTTAGAATATCAAGATAATATAATGAAGATACCCTCAAATTGTTTGTTGAATAGAGACCAAAATGGTTGAGAAATCTTTTACTACCCCATAATTCCCACTACAGCCATGAAGGCAAGCACTGTAATATCTGGAGCCCAGCTTACAAAAGAAGACTTCTTTTGAGGTATGTAAAGCAAAGACCCTTTCCTCCCAGTATAATACCTGTATTTCCTTATCAACACAAGAAAGAGAAAGCAAGAGTTGGAAAGTGGGAGAATTTGGTGATTCTCTTTATAGGCCCCATATATTCTTTCTGTGGCCTACTGGCATCATAGTATTTCACTATAATATGTGCAAATAAATATAATTTCTCTCAAGTCCTTGGTGCCAAGAATACCATTTAAACCTGTATATATTTAAACCTGGTAGAGTAAGGTGAGCAATGTAAATTTATATGCCCATTTAGCAAATAGGTATCAGGCAAAGAACCTCATCTTTAACTACCTGACTATGGCCTAATCACAGTGGGCCCTGTGAGAGGGCCCTCCTACTTTGAGACAAGAAGAAATGCAGACCACAACCAGCTGGCTCCGCCTTAGATAGTAGATGTTGAGTGTGAGAGGTGTTATCTGCCACTTTCCACCCAGGGGCACAAAGAAGAGCAAAATGCAAAAGAACCAGTCAGTCAAGTTTAGGCTATCCAATGTCCCAAAGACAACTTCTCTCTTATAATTCACCCCAATTTTACTTTCACATTTCCCAGTTAGAACTGTTCAACAAAATAAAGGATGAATATAAGAAGAAAGAGTTCGGGGAGAATTACTATCTCTGGAATTTGGAAAATGGAATTAGACATATTCCAGTTAGAGAACAGATAAAAGATGGGTGTATTGAAGTAGGAGGAGAGAGATCATGTGTAGGACAATCAGAACTATGGGTTATAAGGGATAGAAAGCAATGCGGGAGTACTAGTGTTCATTCTAGCATTGTACTTTCCTCAAGGCTTTTGGCACATTAAAGCCAACAATTTGAGGCATGTTTTGCAGCTTATAAATACCAATTGCCATTGTGGTAGTAACAGAGGCAGGCAAAGAATTGTGGGCCAACATTATCTGTTTTAATGCTGACTGTAATTCTGGTCTTTGGTAATTATTGCTTTTTTTTTTTTTTTTCTCTTAAACTGGCTTGTTTTCAGCAGCACTGTGCATAATTTATTGCCTGTGGCATATCAATTGGAAGAAAGCAAAAACTTTAAATACTGGCTAACAAAATGAAAGGCATTTTATTACACAAAGAAAATTAGCAAAAAATAAATACAATTTACAAGGCTAGTCTTCCCTTTTGTATGTTTGTAAACTACTTTCAACAGCTCAGGAAACTCTCCTAGGTTTATAAGACCATTACTCCTTCACCATTTCTATTCCTGACCTTGATAATAATAAGTGATCTATGAGCTTTAGTTTTCTACACAACTAACACCTCCCAAATATATAAGCCTCTAAAATCACAGCCCAGCATGCAGATTGCTTTTCCTACTTTTGATCTATCAAAGCCAATTAAGTAGTTAAAGGCCATTTGCACAGCCAAAATCTTAGCTAAACAAACAGCATTTCCACGGCCCATTTCAGCCAGAATGAGTAAGAAGAAAATGTCCCAAAGATAAATATTCTTTTGCATCTAGTATTATGGATACAAACAAAACAGTGGATGAAATATTTAATGTTTTAGATAGCCTTCTAAACACGTAGATTATGCTGGCCCTCTGGTTCAACACTATAAGAAAGGTCACTAGGAAACCCAATTAGTAATCAAAATTTATTTTCTG
>NW_006442103.1:1904258-1920739 GCF_000325575.1 Pteropus alecto | reverse complement strand
ACTGCTTCCCCTAACACTCTCTTAAAGAGTGTAAATGTTATTTCATACAGCTCTTGTCTTATATGTATATATGCATAAATGACCTCTGTGCTTTTCCCTGCTGCTCTGAAACCAGTTTTCCATCCTCTTCTCAGAGAAATCCCTGGCTTTAAATCTCAGCAGACCGTGTCACCCTACGTTTCATTATTCCTGTCCATCCAATGACAATCCCCACCCCTATCCCAACACACATACACCAAGTTCATTTTTCCTCATTTCTAAAAACATTTTAGATCTTGGCTCACACTCACTCATGCCAGTATTTATCCTGCCCTATTTTTTTGTTTGTTTGTTTGTTTGTTTGGTGCTTATGCAAATGATTTTTCTAATGACATGTCTTCTCAATGCTTTGAATTTCTTTCCTTCATTGATCTTATACTCAGCCTTACCTAACCACTGTCTTGTGGTCACAGCCTATCAATACACTAACAATAAAATCTCTCTGTAATCCCAGTTTCACGTCTCTCACTCTGCTGACCGTCCTCATTCTCACCAGTTATTTTTCTCCTTTTAGTATTTCAAACCCAATAATTTTCCAACCACATTAGGGCCCTTAATAGTGATGATTCTACAAACTTTCCATGAGTTTCAACTATTAATTTCTTCATTTTCCTCCTTATCCACTTTAAAGTCCCTCATCTGCCACTCTGTTGTAAATTGCCTGAACTCCTTTGCTCCTCATTCCTTGCTTTAATATACTCTTCCAACAAAGCCTCAGTCCTGGTAAAGTCAGCTCTCCTCCTTCTTGACAATGCCTGTACTCGTGTAGTTGAATGTTGGTAAGGCAAAATATGCAACTGCTCTGATAGGTCTCAATGTTAATTCATAAATTTCAGTGGTCCCTAAATGCTATATATAAAACATTTATTTATATATGACAATATTGTATATTACATTATGTGTCCTATCACATCATAGATTATATTAAAAATTTGTATATCTCAATCAGGGATAGGGATATTATATATCCCTAGTTCATTCATTCATCTACTCCTCTACATGACTATTTCACACCTTCTTTTCTATCCGGAAATTTAATGTCCTCTTCACCATCCTCTTTCTCCGCTGATGGCTCTTGTTTCCTACTTCGCTAAAAGTCAAAGCAATCAGAAACAAAGTTTTACAGATTCCCATCACCACATTTTCCTGCCTACCAGAATATGCCTTTGCATCTTGATAAACACCCAAGTTCCTGTCCTAAGCTAATACTTCCATCTACTTTCAGGACTTAAAGAAAATGTTGCAGCAATTCTTTCCATCATCTCCTACATCACTGTGTTATCCTTTTTACAGGACTATTACCATCAGCATATAAATGTGCCATTATTTTGTCCCATCTTTAAAAAAAAGGAAAGAAAACTTCCTTTATTCCACTTTCCCTAACAACTCCTTGTCCGAAAGCAAAATTCCTTGAAACAATTTTACATATTTTCCTCTATTATTTCTTTTGCCATTCTTGTTTTAAAATTACTCCAGAAAGCGTCTTGTCAAATAGTGGAGTAGATAAACACAGTGCTCGCTTCCTCCCACAACCACTTCAAAATTATAACTAAAGTACAAAACAAACATCATTGAAGACCACCTGAAGTCTAGCTGAACAGAAGCCATATAACTAAGGATATAAAGAAGAAGCCAACTCAAGACTGATAGGAAGGGTGGAGACACTGAAGAAACTGGTCCCACACCCATGTGTGGCAGTTAAAAACTGGGATGATATCTCAGCTGCAGCGGCCCCCGCTGAGAAGTGAGGGGTTCCAGTCCTATACCAAGCTCCCCAGACCAGTAGACCGTGCCAGAAAGAGGAGCCCCCACAACATCTGGCTGTGAAAAGCAATGGAGACTGTGGCTGAGTGAGATGGGGTGGAGGTGGGGGGTGGTTGAAGTACCAGGCACTCTTCTTAAATGGCCTACCCATGGACTTACTCACTGACTCATTCACTCTGAGCTCCAGCACTGGGACAGCAGCTTGAAGGACATCTGAGACATATGGAGAGGAACTGAATTCTCTGGCTTCAGGGTGAGGACTGGAGGGGCAACTTTCTTCCAGACAGAAGTGCTAGCAGGAGCCATTTTTCCTTTGGTGAGCCTTCCCTTCATCCAGCCTGAATATACAGGTGGGTGAAATATCTGAGTCTCCATGAACCTGGCTAATATCATTCACCCTGCCCTGGTGATTCCCTGAGACTCTGCCCCATCCGATTTTCAGACCCACCCAAGCCTCTTCCAATGGCTTTTCTATACAATTGGTCTGTCTTGGCTCATGCTGCAGACTTCCTAAAATCCCTCGAAGGTTCACAAACACCAAACAAGCAGCATCTTGCCTCAGTATGCCCTACACTTCTTGCTAAGCAGCCTCAAGACCAGCACTAGTGGCAGCCAGCCTCAGTTCACAGCTTAGCCTCTCCCAGGCACCTCTAAGCCCAACACAAGTGGCAAACATCTACAGATTACTTTGTAGCTCATATCAAATAGTCCCAAGCAAGGCACAGGCAGTGGCTGATCTTGGCTTGCACCAGGCCCCCCACAAGAGGGTCCAGAACCAACACACCTGGTGGCCAGCTTCAGACTACACCACAGCACTACCCAAACACCTCCACAAATGACACACCCAAAGGGCAGACTTGGCAGACATCAGAACTCTGCTAAAGCAAATCTTGCTCCATTGGGTTAGTACTTGCACAACAGCTCCTCCACTATAGTCACAGCCAGTCCTCACAACCAATCGCCCTGATGGTCAATCCCTTCCATTGATATACCAACAGCAATTAAGGCTCATCCACAACAAGAAGGCGCACGCAACTCACAAAAGAGACACTATTAGATCACCCGGTTCAGGTGACCAGGGAGACTGTGCCACTAGGCCCCACAGGACACCGACTACATAAGGCCTCTCTCTCAAGACTGGGAGACATAGATGCTTTCCTGATACATAGAAACAAACACAGGGAGATAGCCAAAATGAGGAGACAAAGAAACATGACCCAAATGCAAGATCAGAACAAAGCTTCAGAAACAAAACTAAACAAAATAGAGACAAGCAATCTACCATATGCAGAGTCCAAAACACCGGTTATAAGGAAGCTCAACGATCTCAATGAGAACGTCAACAAAGAGATAAGAAACATAAAAATTAAGATAGAAAACATAAAAAAAAAAACAGGCAGAAAGAAGATTACATTAGAGAGAATCAATAGTAGATTACATGAAGCAGAGGTTTGAATCAGAAATCTGGAAGATAAGGTAAAAGAAAACACTCAGTCAAAACAGCAACAAGAAAAAAAAATCCAAAAAAATTTGAAGTTAGTTTAAGGGGCTTCTGAGACAATATCAAACATACCAACATTCTCATCATAAGAATACCAGAAGGAGAAGAAAGAGAGTAAGGAATTGAAAACCTATTCGAAGAAAAAAATGACAAAAAATTTTTTGAACCTGGTGAAGGAAGAAGACATACAAGATCAGGAAGCACAGAGAATCTCAAACAAGGTGAACCCAAAAAGGCTCACACCAAGACACATCATAATTAAAATGCCTAAAGCTAAAGACAAAGAGAGAATCTTAAGGGAGCTCCTATAAGAAGGTCAGCTGATTTCTCAACAGAAACTTTGCAGGACAGAAGGAGTTGGCACAAAATGTTTAAAGTGATGAAATTCAGGGATCTACAGCCAAGATTCTCTAGCCAGCAAAGCTATCATTCAGAATCAAAGGACAGATAAAGAGCTTCCCAGACAAGAAAATGCTAAAAGAGTTCTTCAAAAAAATCAAAAATATGAATAATAAAATGGCATAAGTACAGTTTTATTAATAATTACTTTAAATGTAAATAGATTAAATGCTCTAATCAAAAGACATAGGGTGGCTAAATGGATAAGAAAACAAGATTCTTACATATGCTGCCTACGAGAGACTCACCGTAGATTGAAAGACATACAGAATGGAAGTAAAGAGATAAAAAAAGATATTTCATGAAAAAGAAAACAACAAAAAAAGCTGAAGTAGCAATATTTACACCAGACAAACACACTTTAAAACAAAGGCAAGGACACAGTAATTCCACTTCTGGGTATTTATTCAAAAATATACAAAACACTAATTCAAAAAGACATATGTATTTGTGAGTTCACTGCAGCATTATTTATAATAGCAAAGATACGGAAGCAACTTAAGTGTCCATCAATAGATGAATAGATAAAGAAGAAGTGGCACAGATATACAATGGAACATAACTCAGCCATAAAAAAGAATGATACCTTGCCATCTGCAACAACACGGATGGACCTAGAGGATATTATGCTAAGTGAAATAAGTCAGAGAAAGAAAAATATCATATGATTTTACCTATATGTGGAATTAAAAATAAATAAATAAACAAAACAGACACAAACTTATAAAGAGAACATTTCGATGATTGCCAGACGAGAGGGGGTTGAGAGAATGGGTGAAGTGGGAAAGGGATTAAGAGGTACAAAATCGGTAGTTACAAAATAGTCATGGGGATGTGCAGTATAGCATAGGGAATATAGTCAATAAAATTATAATAACTGTGTATGTATCAAATGGGTTCTAGATTTATCGGTATGATCACTTTATATGGTATATAAATGTCTAATCACTATGTCATACACCTGAAAAGAATATAATACTGTATGTCAACTATACTTGAAAAATTAAAAAAATATTAAAAAATTAAAAGTACTGTTTATATCCTTTTTATGGCAATAAATCAGACTTTATCTGGGTTAAAAAAAAGTTACTCCAACCAGCTTTTATCTCTGCCATTTCACCAAAATTGCTTTGTAGCAGTCACCAATGTCCTCCACATACTTGCATGAAATGGTTAATTCTTGTTCTCATTTACTAAATCGATTAAGCAATATTAAAAGAGATGACCACTCCTTCTTCAATACATTCTCCTTATTCAGTTTGTAGGAAACCACGTTCTCCTTGGTTTTCCTCCTATCCCACTAGCCACTGCTTTTTTTGTTTTTTGTTTTTTGTTGTTTTTTTGTTTTGTTTTGTTTTGTTTTGTTTGTCACCTTTACATTTTCTTCTCTTCTCTTGATCTCTTAATGTTGCACTGTCCTGGAGCTCAGCCCTTGGATGTCTTCTATTTTTTTGCGTATTCGCTCCCCTGGCAATTTCATTTGACCTCCTAGCTCGAAGTAAAATTCATTTATCATCAAGTTTCAAAAATATGTCTCTCTTGACTTCCAGACTTATATATTCAACTCTCTCCTCAACTTGAATGTTATTAGCCATCTCAGATTCGGTATATCCAAACCACACTCTGATCATCCCTAGCCCCCTAAACTGCTCTGAGCAGAATACTAATCCAGTTGATGATAACTCCATCTTTCTAACCTCTTAGCCCAGAAACCATGACCCACTTTTTCCCTCATACTCAATGTCAAAACGTGCTTCGACTTGTCTGTGCAGGTGAACCCTGAATGTGACCACTCCTCTTCGCTTTCACTTCTTCCACCCAAGTCCGAATCACCATTATCTCTTATGTGGGTTACCAAAGAGACTCATAACAAGTCTTCCTTAAAAAGTCCAAAGATCAATTAGAGATCCTAATGGGATTGAGAGATGATTAGAAGTCAAACTACGAAGTAGAGAAGATAGTAAAGGGAGGTTTTACCCCAGGACTCAAGTTTTAGTCCTGTCGACTGGGGCTCCTGGAGCCCTCTTTCAAGCTCACGTGATTGTGGGTGGAATTTATTTCCTTTCAACTGTAAAACTCATGTCAGTTTGCCTCTGCAAGGCCAGCAGGAGGGTGTCTCTATCCTCTAAATGTCTTTTAAAAACATACCTGATTCCATCAGACCTACTCAGGATAATCTCTTTGATGAACTCAAAGTCACCTGATGAGGGACCATAATTATGTCTGCAAAATCTCTTCACTAATGTCTTATAACATAATCCTAAAAGTGAAATCCCATCACAGTCACAGGTCTTGCCTACATTCAAGGGGAGGCACTTACACAGGGAGTGTAGTGTATACCAGGGAGTAGGAATACTGAGGGCCATCTTAGAATTCCGCTGACCTCACTAAATAACTCAATAGATTGAAGAAAAGACCTCTCAGCATTCTAAGATATATGGGGCAAGAAAAACAATGGATAGATAGGGTATAATTTTTTTTAAAAAAACACATATCTGGTCTTTGTTTACATTCCTGTCACAAGAGCTTCAAGAACCCTTGGAAATTCCTGAATAACAGGAGTGTCTTTGTTGTGGTTCAATAGCCAATGGCCAGTGATTTAATCAGTCATGCCTACTAGTGAAGCCTGGATAGACGCTCTTAAACAACGAAGTCTGGCAAGTTTCTAGGCTGGTGGACATACTGACGTGTTGAGACAGTAGCATGCCCTAAGAGGGCACGGAAGCTCTATATCTCAGCCCCCATTTATCTTGCCCTATACATCTCTTCCATTTGGCTGTTTGTCAGCGCTGAGCTGATCGAGAAGGGAAGGTTTCGGTGATGAGACGACCAGTTGGAAGAATGCACAAGGGACTAATATGAGAATGAAATGGCAGGCACCAACTTTATTGCAGGGAACACACTTCTATTGTGGGGAACACGCTTCTGCTCCCCAGGGGACTGCATGGTCTCGACACATATCCAAGTTCTATAATGGCATTCAGCCACACATGCGTGATACAATAAGCTGAATCATGCTTACATATGTTAGGCTCAAGTGCTTACTACACTAATGCAACATTCTAAATCCAGGCTCCTATTCCTAGCCACGAGTCTGGATCACAGCCAGACCTGGGACCAGCCAGACCTGGGGCCCATACTGTTTCTGAGTTGTTTCTTTCCTAATAAAACTGTAATTGCAAGTATAGACTTTTCCTGGGTTCTATGAGTCATCTTAGTGAATTATCAAACCTGAGAGAGGGTCGTGGGAGCCCCCAAATTTGTAGTCCACTGTAAAGAAGTGTAGTTGCCATGGAGCCACCTAGGAGATTACTTCCAAGGCCTCCCCAGACCTCTGTTTGACCAGCTCCAGGTCGCTTATCAGAGCAGGCTGTGGAGGCGAGTTCATCATACTGACTCATACAGAAAAGACGATCTCCCCACCCCTCCTTGTTAATTCCATGTTGCACTTGCCTTCCCTCCAGGTGGCCTGAGAAACAAGCCAAGGCCAAGAAGACAAGATATTTGGCCTCCAGGCTGCAGCCCTCTCCCTGGGGCTGTGGGATTTCTCCCCCATCCCTTGATCGGCCCTCTCCCTATAACAACTCTGCCTGCACTGACCCGGCCAGGTGGCCTTTGTGACAGCAGTCCACAGTCTTCTCAGGGTGCCACCTCTTGAATAAACCTGCTTTCCTGCTACCCAACTCTTGTCTCTCGAGTTATTGGCTTATGAATTATTGGCATATGAGTGGCAAGCAGCCGGACCTGAGTTGGATGACAGCATGACGTTCTGATTTCAGGACAATCCTGTTGCTGTCAACATTGCTTTGTAACTTTCATAAAGCCCTGCTTTTGAGAATGCCCTCCACATTTGTGGGTGTCTAACAGAAGCAAATGAAGGAAGGGAGAGGCTATTGTAGAAGTCAGCGCATCACCCCCGAGCCAAGAAAAGAGAGAATTCGAGAGAAGGTAAGATCAGTAGTGCCCAAACTGGAGAAGCAAAAGAAAATGACCATTAATTAATTATTACAAAGCCCTTTCAGGAGGCATCATTTTATCAAATCTCTTCTTCAAATGGAGATCTAGACATTAACACTGTATTTCAGAAGCTGTGGGCTCACTGCAGAGTGTGGGTAGCCAACCTTCAGTGGCCCAGCCGACTACTTCCAATATTTAATCTTAGGACAGGTTACCCAGGTGTTCCCCACCAGAAGCCCCTGTACTCTTCCCAGGAGTCCACCAGGCCATTTCCCAGCAAAGAGAACACAAGTCAAACAATAAGAGATTCTGATTAGATACCACGGTTGCGTAGCCTGGAGAGCAAGAGATCTGAGACTCGGTCGGCCAGAGGTACTGACTTATAATGTAGTCTCCCATTTCAGGTTCAGGTCTCCCAAGATGAGGGAAGTCGCTGAGGCTAAAGTCATCAAGTGGTTTCCAGGCAAGGGGACAAAAGAACAGGAACAAGCCGTGTCGCATAACTGTCTCATGACATACAACTGATATCTTTGACCTTCCTAGTTGGATTTTATAACCTCAGGTCCACTAGATTAGAAAACAGAAGTTAATGATTCTGGGGCTCAATCTACTATTCTGTGTCACTTTGAACAAGATACTTGACCTTTCAGCTGCACATTTTTGCTCCTCTATAAAATGATAGTAATAACATTTTGCCACCTACCTCTTAGCAATTTTGTTATTTCTGATTTTTTTTTTTTTTTTTTTTTGGCATTCCCACAATGTGCTGGTGAGTGTACAATACTGCTCTGTAAAGTTTTGGTTCATAGATGAGCTGGTTACAGGCTTTAGGGTTCATAGGTTCTCCAAGATAAAAATCAAGAGGAAACCCCAGAAAATTTTCCAGACACATTTTATTAAGTTCATGCTCAAGCACAAAGGAAAGGAAGGCCCCCTGGACTGGCTCGTGAGCTGGCTGGGCTTGGCTGCTTTTACAATCTGGGGATGAGGCGGACTGTTTGGAAATGGTGGGCTTTTTAAAAGTGAAGGCTTTCTTTACCAGTTACTTTGCCTGGTAACCATGTCCACACCGGGGGTATAGGGCCAGTCAGCGAATTGCTCATTAACATCACCCCAGGAAGGTGATACAGTGGTCAAACATTGATCCACTAGCTTACAAAATAGTGGTTTTCGACATCTGTATGGAAGTAAATGGTTAGAAGGAAGAGAATAATCAGCTATTTCTGCATTTTAGTATAGGGAGTGATGAGGTGGTGGCATTCTGTGGTCAGCACAGCCAGCATACCTCCTGGGCACCTGGCATTCCTTCCGATGGACCCAAGTCCCTATGCTATCTCAAGCTAACATGCACGGGACATATACATCATAGTTTTTGTATGGCTGTTCACATCTACAGAGTTATACTGCCAGAGCTACCTTCGTATAGTTCAGTCTGGAGCACAGCAATATATAAATACCACACACACACACACACACACACACACACACACACACGCACACACACACACACACGGCAGTGGTTGCGAAAAGTTATTTATGTACTGCATTTTGTTTTTATTTCAGTTCTTCACATTGAACTAGTCATTCTAGGGAAAAACCTGAACCTAGAAAGCGGTTTAACGAGAAACCTCTCTTTCTCACGTGGCCTTTATGGCCTCGTGTGGCCTCATGGGGCCTCATGTAGCCTGAGTATTCTCATTTTAGTCTGTTCAGGCTGTCATAACCAAATACTGGGTGGTTTAAAGAACAGAAATTTACTTTCTCCCAGTTCTGGAGGCAAGGAGTCTAAGGTCTGCCGATTCTCTTCCTCCCTTGCAGACCTTCTGCCGTGCTGTGACATAGCCTTCCTACGTGTGTGCTCATGGGAAGGGAGAGAGAGAGAGCAAGCCTTCTGGTACCTCTTCTTATAACGACATTAGTCCTATTGGATCAGGCCATACACTTATTATCTCATTTAATCTTAATTACCTTCTAAAAGCTCCACTTTTGTATTCACTTACAGTGAGGGTGAGGGCCTCAACATATAAATTTGGGGGGAACATAATTCTGTCACAGCAGTTCTATAAGAAGCACACTTTGTGAAAGGTTTGGAATAAAGGGAGAAAAGATCTTCATTTTAGAATAAAAGGAGAAAAATGAAAGGTGAGACTCTAGTCCAGGTATGTTCAATACTGTGAGAAATTAGATTGACTAAACCAAAGACTCTCAAACCTCTTAGAGAAGTAGACTCTTACCTTCAAATTAGATTTCACAAGGAAACTCAATACATTAAACAGATAAAAGTGGAGTAGTTCTTTTCAAAGCTGAGGCGAGAGGCTCTTCACTCCAGAACTTCATCTCCACACTGCCTCTCCAAAGAGAACCACAAGAGGTCCACCAGAGCTCTTCCTGGGAAATAGCCCTAAATATTTGTAATCGTAAATATATTACCCAGCACCAACCAAGCACTCCATCTCTTTTCAATTTCTTTTGGGAAAATACCTAATTTTAACTAAATGCTATTCTCTTATTTAGTTTTTTATGTGTCTATCCTTTTCTCTCGATTATGTTGTGATTTCTTGCCAATAGAAGACAAACCTCAGATCTCTCTTATCTTCAAAATCCTATGCAATATTTTAGATCTGAAATATTGGAGAAGGAAATATCTGATGGATAAAGGCCTTCAACCTGATTATATGCTAGCACAGAATCAAAGAATCTTAGAACAAAACAGGATCTTGGAGCTCACCTAGTTAATTAAATCCACTCGTTTTACAGATAAAACTAAGGCCAAGAGAAAATCTCAACCAAATCAGTACCTGAATGGTGAAGAGAATTCACATCTCCACATTGCCAGATCAACCGTCTTTCAGCCAAGGCCCATGCCCTCTCAGAATTCATCTCCTATAATCCCCAGTTTTCAACACAGAGACTCATACTTGGAAAATTTTGTGAGCTAAATCTTACCGGAAGTCCAGAACCTCAGCAAATTCAAAGTAAACCCCAAATGCTCATCCAATGACTTTCATTAAGCATCTGACATTTATCTTATGGAGGCAAGTTTATCTTACCACCATTTTTCATTGCAGTCATGGGAAAATAGCAGCACTTACAGTGTGAAGGTAAATATTATGGCAAGATAAATATTAACTTTCGAAAGAAACCACTCTAGCTGGTTAAAAATCACAAATGGCATCAGTTGTTTAAGGTTTACGCTCTCACAGTGTCTCCATGGACAGTAGAGTTTCTTGAACTAAATCAGATTTTTTTCATAGATTTAATATTGGGGTAAAGATATTCTACTCAATACAAAGGAATTTCTCAGCAGCAACCGACAGTGTGTGATAGAAAAGCGATTCGCCCAGGGTAGTTGACCTCTCTCTATAAGCTTGTCTTTTCACTAAGCTTACCCCTTTTGGGCCTATAAATTTTGAATCTGAGACCTAGAAATCTCCCCTGACTTAATCCCTAACTCAGCAATGTTTAAGACATCCAGAGATTTTCAAACAGTTTTAGTCAGAAGATGATTTGGCAATGCCTTCAAAGCATCTAGACTCTGTTTGCTCCTCCTGGTTGCTTGGGGGGACCAGTCATAACATAGTGAATAATGAGTCTGACCCTCCTTCTCCACCAGGCCCTGGAGGAAAAAAAATGAGGGAGGTCATGTTATCCTTCAAGGGTAGCCGGAACAGCCTATTAACTCTTAATAGAGGCTTTGTAAGCCATTGCATAATAGAGGCTGTTCTAGCTTGTTCTCCAAAAAAAAAAAAGTATCTTGTCTTGTCTTCAGGTTACCATTTTATAAAGGGGACCATAAAATGACTTGAAAGTAGAGAATCAATATGCAAAAGCTCCTGAAACAAAAGGAATCCCCAGTGATAAACACCCCCTGGTGTATTGCTGCTTTCCATGTAGCACTCCGATGCGGGGCTACAGGGAAAGAACTGTGTGTACATGTGTGTGTTTTCATCTGGACCTACTTCAGGAATAACTGGTTCATGGAAAACATTTCAAGTGTAACCAAGAAATTAGGTAACCTATAATACCCTAACTGCTGGAAGTGCTCACTGAAAGGTCAAAAATAAAAATGATCAGCCAAGGAAAAAATGTTATATTGCGAATAAATTGTAGTCATATTATTAAATGAATATACAAAGCTTATCTAAATAACTTACACAATTTTAGACCCACGAAGAACCATGAGAGGTAATTCACTTATTCTGGTGATGATCCTCTAGGTTAAAATAATTTTGAATCTCCTTTTTTTAGAACTGCATCTGGAGACAAGGATTCATTCTTTAACTATCCACAACAGTATAGTTCGTCCTTTGATGGCAAGTTTTATTGTTTAAAAATGATCACTTGTAGTCAATTCTTATAACCAAATATTTAATAGAAAAGGATAATAATATTATTGTCAAACAATGGTAAAAGACTGTAAGTTATGAGTTGATAATTTAAACAACTGCAAAACATTTTCTTGGAAATTGTACACAGACAATTCTTTTGAAATTAAATACAGAAGTTTCAGGAAAAGTTTGAGCAATGGCAGAATTCTTGGAATTGTTACACAGCTTCCAAAAGAATTCTTTTTAAAAGACAACATTCAGTCGTAAGAAAAATGCCTGTTTAACAGGAAAAAGGCCCATAGCTTTATTGTTTTTACCTTATGCAAGTTGAATGAATACCAACCAAAGCAATGATAATTTCACAGACTCTTGAAAGAGCTCTGTTCACAGAAAGACCTTGTGGCAATAATGTTGTAAAATCTTTTGTTTATGTAGGATATTGCCAAGAAATCCAGCTACACAGAAGAAATGCAAAAAGAAGAAAATTGCTTGTCCCTGAGGCGAAGCTGCTGGAAAAGGGGAATGATATGAGACATGAGTCTCCTGAGATTAATGAGTCTAGGAGGGTTCACTTTTGTTACAAACTGCAAACTGGGTCTCCTGTGAGGTAACTTCAAGTTTAGAATTTAGGGTTCCCCAAGGCTTTTTTTCAAAGCACAAACCAACTATGATGACAAATGGTTGAGGGTACTACGTCAAATCATATCTTCATGTGCATGGTTGGGTTTTAAATCACTCTTTCTTGAGGAGAAAAATGACAAATTTTAATTCAATACCACAGGAAATGTTTAAACAGTAATACTAATAAAAATAAAGCAGGCAGAAAACGAGAAAAGAAAAATACAGTTGCATTCTAGATCAGGGTGTGTGTAAGAAATACAGGACTCTCTTGCATCAAGGAATCCTGTTCAGGAAAGAATTTTGTCAATTTAGGGTTGTGAACATGTTCAAATAATAGCTTTGATGTTAAAACTTCTGTTCCATTGATAAATTCCGCTTTCATGGAAGCGGTTTGAATTTAAACTTAAAGTGACAAAGAATTACCCAGGTATCAGTAGTTCTTAGCAATGAAATGGTGACATTAACTATAGCTTGACCAGATGAGTGTTAATTTGGCATGTCTGAGCTGAAGGAAGCAGGAGTATGGTTGCCAGCCAGGGCAATGCAAATTATCTAGAGTTTAACCTAGAACACATACAAAGTAACTTTTAAAACACACCTATGTTTTACCATTTAATTCAGTGAGTCAACATATCTAAAGGATTTTATAGACCCTTTTTTCTTAATTTGTAATTAATTTCCAACTCTTTTTAAGATACAGTTATGCAGCATTAGTTGTTTGATTATAGAAGTTTTAAAATATGGCTTATTGATCTTCATCATAAAATAAAATACTGGTGAGCTGAAATCATTTGAAATATTCTGGGAAAGATTGTCTGGGGGAAACTAAAATAACAAAAGAGGATTTTTTTTTTTTTTTAAATCATCTCATCTCCCAAAGAAATCAAACTCTTCTGAAATCTTCCCAGTAGGAGCCATGCAAAAATGACAGGGAGCTGCTGGTTGGTTTTTCTTGATGCTAAAACATATGTTGTTGTGTCATGTCCTAAACAGAAAACTGAAGCATCCCTTTCAAACTCCCAGCACTACTGACACTTTCAACAAGTGCTTTCGTATTGGTTTTGGTCTTATCTGTTTCTAACAGACAGCCTCATGCCTTAGAAATTTGACCTGAAATAAAAATTCAGCCCCAAGTATCTGCTGTCAATTGCGCAGAAAATAGGAGATGACAGCAAAGTCACTTTTGCATGCTGAATCAGATCTCTTTCCAACATCTTCTAATGTCATTATTAGCACTCAAATACACTGTGTCAAAATGTGTCTGTGTTGGGAGATGGACCGGGCAACATCGAGTTTCCCTCTGAGTCAACTTGACAAGCTATTTACAATACATACCTCTGCATAGGAAATTATTTAGGAGAGGCACCTGGCCAGTTACAGAGATTTCTAGTTGAAGATATTCTAAATGGACCTACACAGTCAATTCAGTTACAATTAGCTTCTTCCTAATTTAGGGCAAGGCAATTGTAAATTGGGCCTTATGGAATCTATCATTGAAAGAAGTCAGCTCAACCCAGAAATTCTCTGACTTCAACAGCTCAGAAATGATGGTTGATTTTCAGGATCTTTCATGATATTTTCATCAAATATGAAGTTTCCATCTCCCGTGTGAATTTGTTCTGTGTATGTAGGATTATGTTGAAGTAATGAGACATTTTATCATTAGCCGGTGTCCTTAGTTTACCATAGGCACTCTGCATGTGTGGTAATGGGTGAATGAACTTTAAGTTCCCTCTAAATTTCCACTACCTCATCCCCAGAGCTCTACTTGCAATATGTTGATAAAATAAACTTAATGACATTATCTGACAAATTACGTATTACGTAGTTTTGATATGAAGGGGAGCGGACTTTGCCAAAATATGTTTAAAATATTGATTATTTTAAGCTGGTTATTTTTAAGAAACAAAAAACTCAGGAAAAACCTTCAAACTTCCCCTAATTGCCTGGAAGAATTTGGATAGAGGACCTATTTTAGGAAAAGAACTATCATCATAGATAACTACAGTTTAATATGGACTAGGTGTGATAGACAGGGAGGGACCTAGCATTGGCACATTTGATCAAAGTCTTCTCTGTGTCCCATTGTTACTGGTGGCCCAGCAAATATTTGTTTACTAAATATTTGCTTTCTCATTTCCATGTGATTTACCTTCTTCCCCTCTGAAGTCCCACAATGGGCACACACACACACACACACACCCTTCTCCTTTGTTCGAGATGACACATAAGCCTCCAACGCCCAATGTACCCTCAGATCTCATATCCTGATGGCATCTCTGCATGTACATCCATAATAAATGTTATCATTTTCTCCTATTAATCTGTCTCATGTTAATTTGATTAATAATCCAGCCAGAAGAATTTAGAAAGTGGGAACAATAAATTACTTTTCCTCCCCACAAACAAGATAACAAGACCCGCTCTCATGACTTAGGAGGAAATCTAGAACGAGCTGACGGAAACGTGAAGTCAATGAAATCGAACGCAACATGAAACGGAATATTTTCACATCCACTCGGAGTCTTAGAAAGGTCAAATAGTTCATTCCAAAAGAGAGCGAGTTTCATTTTATACAAATTAGGCAATTTTTGGATGCTCAAAAGTGGACTGAGCAACAGTAATAGTTCTAGTAATTGAATTCGAATACCCCTTCTTCAACCCTGGGGATCTATGATTCACTTATTCTTTGATTCAAAATAAATCAAGGCCTTTTTTTATTCAAGCAAAGTACTTGTGCCATTTCCAAAATCCCAGAGAAAACATTCTGAAACTATAGTTAATTAAGAATTATATGTCTTTCTGGGTACCTGACACTTGTTTGAAATAATAAAAGCATAATCTGATGTCCTCTTTCCAAACTGTCTGATGCCATCAGCTCTCAGCTTCTTGCCTTTGTCCCCTCTTTACTGTCTTGTGTGTGCCACTAGGCCTGACACCTAGAAGTTGTTCCTGATGCTAACTTTAGCTTCAACTGTTTATTACAACATGAGCTCACTGCTTGAGTTATATCTTCTTCTGGCTGCTATGGGGAAACAAACCAATGAATCCATTCTAATGGCCAGGAATTGACCCTACTGCAGTCCATAAAGGGCCAGTGGTTCTCCTAGGCCCATAACTAGACATGAGAGTAAGAACTTTCATATCTCCTAGTTTACGCAAGATATATTTTAGCAAAAATGTATGTTATAGGTATAAAAAGAATTTTATGTAATAGTAATGTCCAAATATTTTATATTCTATTTAGCTCTTTCTTAAGCCATACAGAAATGCTGAAGCTCATCTTTATTTTCCTCTCTCTTTCTGGCTTCCCCTACTCAACTACTCTACCTCCACATTCACACAAAGAACCACACACATGCACACAGGCATGCCCGTAGAAAAGCACACATGCACACACGTTAATTAGCAAGAATTATCAATCTCTAGAGACTTGATCAGGCAGAGAATGAAATAGTTCTTCACATAACAAGAGAATGTCAAACGAGCCCCTTGGCTAGGCATGTGTTAGGAGAGGTGAGAGGTGGCAGTTAAGTCAAATACTCATGAAGCCAAGAAATTTTAGTTACCTTTGAGCCAGTTGTCCAAGTGGGGCAGTGGCAGGGGGTGGGTGGTGGCAGATCTGAACAAATTTGTGGAAGGAGTTTCTTGTGGCTTCTAGTAAAGACAACAGAACTTTCCTAACAGAATTTGTGTATCAAATGGGCATAGAAAGAAAAGAAACATTTATTGAATATTTATTATGTGCTATCAATGTCCTAGGCACATTTATATACTTTTCTTCATTTCCATCTCACTATGCCCTATCAATTAGGTATAATAATTCCCATTATTACAGATCAAGTAAAGTATAAAACTCTGAAACTCTTTCC
>NW_006442103.1:1902231-1904148 GCF_000325575.1 Pteropus alecto | reverse complement strand
ATTGCTCCTCTTTGCTCAGATTCTTTCCTTCCCTCCTTTCTACCTGCCCTCTCGAACTGAAGTGTTTCAGATTTTCTATTCTCCCTTATCACAAAAGAGAAAAGTGATGCTGAGTCACTTCGGCATAAGTCAGAAGTCATGCGTGTGTGTTACCCATAGGCATGGTGAGTGGAGTTAAGGAAAAAGGTAGTTAATGGAAAAACTGAGGTCAGAGCAAGAAACTATTGTTCTCTGATGGTGTCTAAGAAGGAGAATTTGAGATAACCACTGAGAGCTGAAATAGCAGCAACAGGTCATGAATACAAGAGCAAAGATTTGCAGGTCAGAATGACTGAAGTGATCATTGGTCCCGTCAAATTCTAGAAATGGGGCCATCACACATGGCTCCTCCAGTACAGCTGTGGTCCTAGCTCTTATTTATTGATTTTGTTCTGAATGGATGGAGGTGTGAAAAACAGACCCCATTATCCTTCAGTTGTCAGTTCCTCTTCAAAAATTCCCTAAGTCCTCCCCACTCCTGTAACCCAGGAAATTATTTACTGCATATCTGGTGTTGCAGCATCTCTTTGTATCCATCTCTATAAACATTTACCTCACCACATTGTAATTGCACATTTCTGTCTGTCAGAGCTCCTGTTTGTATGAAACATCTCTTAACCCACCTCATTATAGCCCCGAAGATTATATACCCAACACTCAGTAAATAATTGTTGAATGAAGAGATGTGTGAACGAAGGAACTTTAAAGTTACTCTGTACGTAAATGTAGTGCATCCTGATGGCTTCTCTATAGCATATTATACTTCTTCAATTCTTAAGTGGATATTTATGTTAAACATCTTAGTGTTTTTAAATTAGAATATTTAAAACAAAATGATATAGACTTTAATGTAATGGGTTCTCCAGTTCTCTCCCCTGCTACACACACAAAGTGTTATTAAAATAATGACTTGCCTTCTAGATGTTAGAATCAAAGAAATGGTATATTTTTATGAGTGGGGGAAAGAATTTTAGAGAAGAAAAGTCGAACTCCAGAGAACTATCTCTTAATGGCGGAGTCCTTGGGCCTTGTAGCAGTTGGGGAGATATAACTTGAGCCCTTAAAATCCTATTGCCTGGCCACCTGCCTCAAGCAAAGCAGAACTACCAGAGAAGTTACAGGAAGAATTGCTTTTGCACCCTAATCTGCAGACATGCTCCAAAGAGAATCCTCTCATGTGCATTTTGCAAACAAAATGTAAGAAATAATACAAAGCTGTCAGAAAGTAGGCTCTTAGACCACTGGTTAAAGGTCAATTGTACAAACACTAAATGAAAAACGCAGATGCCCCTTATGAGTCCACAGTCTTCTGTCTGTGCTGCTTTCGTTGACAATAGCAGTTTTCTCCCTATATAGCAATGTTGTTAATATGCCTCATCTCCCATTCCAAGCTGTTTTTCCTAAGGGCTGGGACCATGCCTAATTCCTTCTTATAGCATTGTCAGGTAATTATTAGTGTAGCAGGTAATTATTACATATGAAAACACTGTGCTACGACTTTGCATATTTTATTTCAGTTAATTTAATAAATCTTTACACAGCCTGATTATTATCTCCATTTTATAGATGAAGATGCAATTCAGAGGAGACGAGTATCTTGCTCCAAGTTGCAAAACTAGTGGCAGATTCAAGACACAAACTCAGGTTTAACTGACTCAACGAACTCACTTTATTCTAAGAGATTTAATTCAAGTTTATGTTGTGAAGATACACCCCAAATATTTCTCTGTCTTGAAATATGAGGTGCTGGTGCTTTGTATTTTGTAAGCATCTTTCATTATAGTTAATGTGACATAATTCAAAACATTACTTGAAGAACATATGTGGTATTAGCTCTATGAAGTCAAATTGAATTTCAAACCTGAGTTCATATATATA
>NW_006442103.1:1877558-1902176 GCF_000325575.1 Pteropus alecto | reverse complement strand
TTAAAAGTAGCTGGGACCTTAGAGAGCAGTGAGACCAATTCTTGTCATTGTTTCAGATTAAAATAAAATACATGTTCTAGTCAAATAGTTAGTAGAAATAACATCCAGGCGTAAGGTCATCTCCCTTACTTTTTATCCGACAGAACACTTGGTTTTCATTCTGGCATCCTGTTGCTTTCCTAAAGAGGTTTCTGTGTATAGAAACCTTTCGTCTCAATGCACAAACATCTCTGCATTCTGATTTTATAATGTGTTGCTAAAAACAAAAGATGATTACAAATGACTACTTATTCATCACGAAGTATTAGTGGTTGTAAATCATTTGGAAAGTGTAAAATGCAATTAAAATGTGAACTAATACAATGAAATCCATCTTTCACAGTTTTAGGGGCACTAGGAAGAAATGCAGAAAATAATGAAAAAAATTTAACTCGAGAGGATCTAATAAATTACTTTGTAAAACTTTTGTCATATTTTAATTCTAACAACGATAATGACAAAGAAAGCTGGCAGCATACTGAATACCCTTCCAGCATCCTAGGAGCTTGTTCTGTAACTTTGTTAATGTGCAGATTTCAAAGTTTTTCCACCCCTAAATGCAAAGGACACTTGGCCTTGATCACTCATCAGTGTTATGCCATCTTACATAATTTTGTTTTTTGGTCCTCAAGTTTCAAATGGCTCCTTCATTCTCCCCTCAAAGAGAATACATACCTATTTCCTTTACTGACCCTCTATCGTCCTTTGCAGGTGTGTTTTCCAATACCCTCTGTTTCTTTCCTGAACCTTATTTGCTCTAGCTTTTGTTCTGGATTTTTTTCTCTATCTGACATGCCTTTTCATGTAATGCTTGCCATCAATAATTAGCTATATTCCATGTTCGCTTAAAACCTACCCTGTCCATTAAGTCATCCAAGATTCCTCAGCTGGAATTAATTTCTCACTCTGCAATATCTTCACAGCATCTTTGAACTTCCATTAGAACTCAGTTACATTATACTTTATATTATTAGAAACATTTTTATCAATAGATGGCTCTTCCATAATGCTGGTGGATATTTTATTACTCTTATCTTTTTGTTTTACTTTGATCCTCTACAGCACCTAGATGAGAGAGAGAGAGAGAGAGAGAGACAGAGAGAGAGAGAGAGAGAGAGAGTTTTAAGTGGGTGCTCTCTATATGTCTGTTTTATTGAGTAAAGTAATCTTTGGTAAATTTTACATTCTAAGTAACGAAAAAGCTTTTTCAACACTCAGGTTGTTGAGGTTCGCCTCTTCACTCTACCCTTTTAAGTGGGCCTCAGCTCAGAAAGATCTCTAAATTTATTATTGTTTTATAGCAAAATCTCCTCAGCTCAGATGGTGTACAATTAGAACTGAATATGGTATTTTCTATCTCTTTACTATGTCCTTTTATTGAGCACATGAGACATGCCTGCCCAGCACATCGCCACTTGGTCACTCAGATGTCACTGCACCTTCTGGAGACCTCCACCCTCAGAAAGAAGGCTTATTTGATGTTTGGAACAAGAGACTTGATGTTTGGAACAAGAGACTGTAAAGACAGGACTGAATTCGTTTATTCAACAAATATTTCTCAAGTGCCAATAAGTTTTAGGCACTCAGGGGAATATAGTGCCTGGCTGCCTCTGAATATGTTAAATGTGTGGAATTCGGAGTCAGGTGGACACAGTTCAGATCCTAGTTCTGCTGCCAACTGTGTGTCCTTGGATAGCACTAAAATGATAGCAGCGTGGAGAGAGCTCTCACTGCACAGGTACTGGAGCGACTGGCACTCTTCCCTGTTGTTATGCAGCCACCTCTTGTTACCGTTGTCACTTATGTAAATACGGTCGGTGGCTCTGAATTTGTGTATTTTTACGATGTTATATTCTCCATGGAAAAATAGCAAAGTCTCTGGCATTTGTGAGTACTTTTTTAAAAAGTTTTTTGACTGAACGAACCAGTTGTCAAAATATGAGATAAGAACAGTAAATGTTGAGGAAATTCAGAAGAAGGTTGTTTGCTGTAAGCTGGAGGAAGGGCAGGCAGGGAAGGCTTTGTGTAGGTCAATAGTGTGAGCAGGATTAAAGTGAGCACGGGGAAGTGAATGGATCACAAGCTTGCCGGGGGCAGAACCGTGCCTTTCTGGTTCACTGCATGTGCTCAGCTTCTAGCATACTGCCTGAATACAGTAGACATTTAATAAATATTGGTTATAGGAGTAATGGCTTCTGAGTGTAGGGGAGATTGTTGATAACAATAAATCAAGATTGACTACAGTAGGTATTAAGGAAAAGTGAGACAAGGAGGCAGTCAGATGACCAGCTGGATAGGCGGCAAGGAGACATGGTCAGCAAAGCAAAAGTAAAGCAGGTGTTGGGGAACCTTGACTGTCAAATTAAATGTGAACAGTGGGAAGCCATCTCAGGTTCATGTCCAAAAGTATTAAATGCAGAACTAGAAAAGGGTCAGGAAACTGGACATTAGGCTGTGAGATGATGAAGAGTGGACTGAGTTGTGGCAGAGAGAATAGAAAGGGAAGGTCATAGGCTCCGTGTCCAATGGGATGAAATGAGGAAGGAAGTCAAAGTGGTGGTATCCTGGAAATGTGAGATATGAGGAGTTGTGATGATTTGTGAAGAGGCACGATGTGTTCACAGTTGCTCGTTGCATCTGAGCTGACGGAGGGGCATCTAGGGGATTTGTTATCTTACTCAACAAATATTTTTTAAGTGTCAGTATGTTTGGGGCTCTCTCAGGGAAATACAGAATGAATGTATCAAAAAGGAGGGTGGACTTTAGAGTCAGATGGACACAGTCATAGGTAATGACATTCTTTAGACCTAGAGTCTGAAGTTCAGAATGCAAGTTTCAGATGAGATGTCACAGCTGGATCCCCACTGTGAATTGGATCCAGTTCTCCAAAACAAAAAAACAATAGAAGGAAGCAGCAGAGAGGGATGACCAGGAAACAGGACATGGTTTTCCGTAGCCGTGCCTGGCGGGATCATGAGATGATCCTTTGTATATCTCCTTCTCTTCCTTCATGTCTAGCTTAAATTTCCCCTTCCTCCACAGTATTTGCTTTCTCCAGCACGTATGCACTTCCTTCTTATTACAGCATAGAGCACATGAATACAGCATAGTATTCACATCTTTACTTTGAAAAAGAAAGGTCTTCATCCACCACTATGATTTAGGGCACAGACCATGGGTGTTTTATTGACCATTAAATCTTCAGAACAGTGTGGCCCAATAGACTTTCTGCAATGATGGAGATATTTTGTATCTGTGCTGTCCAATATAGTAGCCACTACCCACAGTGACTATTCAACACTTGAAATGTGGTTAGTGTAAGTGAATTTTAAATTTAATTTATTTTAATTAATTTAAAGTTAAATTTAAATTGCCACATGTGGCTCGTTACTACAATATTGGTCATCATAACTTCTAAATCTACCCTGAAGCCTGTCACATAATAAATATAGATAAACAGTATTTGAATAAAGAAATAAATAAGATACAGAGTAATCTAGCTCAACATTTCATAATGTCATCTCAGCCCTTTCATTGTTATAAAGGCCTTTTAAGGGTAGAATCAGATTACCTTTGCCTTTAACATCAAATAACAGTCCTGGATGGCCGCCTCTTATTTTCTTGCGTTAACATTTGTGGCATTATGCTTGACATCTGTATGTCTCTTGGATCCTTTCTCCACATCTAACACAAATAACTGAGCACTCAGAATTACTAGTTCATGCATAGGAAAAATCAATATATCTGTTTAATAGTTACAGAGATGTAGAATACTCCCTGATCATACCTCCCCGACCACCCACTGCACACACTCATACCTCTTAGGGGAGGAGAGAAAATAATTTCTGGTTGAAACCAGTTCAACAAACATCAAGATTTAAAGGACCAGAGTAATAAAAGTCAGCAAAGAGGGTGAGAACCAAGAAAATGTATTTTTGAGATGTCCAATAACCTAGAGAATATTTTATTATTTTATAAATACCGTATCATCACAGTTAGAACAATAATTGATATGTAAACAATAAATGGAGAATTTTACTCTTTATAACATAGTATAGGTTTTCTGTAGTCAGTGTATACCCTTAACATTCACAGAAAAAAATTATTTCTTTTTAATTTTGTTTTATTAGTTTCAAGTATATAAAACATTGGTTAGACATTTACATAGTTTATAAAATGATCCCCCTAATTACTCTTTCTCTCCTCTGGCTCTCCACCTAGCCAATACATTAATGCTAACTGCATTCCCCATGCCGTGCTCCCCATCCCCGTGACCATCTATCAACTACTAATTTGTACTGTTTTAACACATCACCCCATTCTCCCAACCCCCAAACTCCCTCCCCTCTGTCTTTCACCAGATTGTCTTCTATATTTGTGAGTCTGTTTTTGATTAGCTTGTTCTTTTTGTTCTTTAGATTCCACATATAAGTGAATTTATCTTTCTCTGACTTATTCCACTCAGCATAATAACCTCTAGGTCCATCCATGTCATTGCAAATGGTAGGATTTCATTTTTTTAATGGCTGAATAATATTCTATTGTATATATGAACCATAACTTTCTTTATCCAATCATCTGAAAGATTCTGTTGATGAGCATTTAGGTTGCTTCTACATCTTGGCTATTGTAAATTGTGCTGCCATGAATATAGGGGTGTATAGATCTTTACAAATTATTGTTTTGGTTTTCTTTGGATAAATATCCAGAAGTGCAATTGCAATTTTCTGAGAAACCTCCAGACTGTTGTGCATAGCGATAGTGACTGTTCCAAATAGCAAGCCCATCAACGATGTATGAGGGTTCCCTTTTCTCCGCATCCTTGCCAAAACTTGTTGTTCTTTGATTTATTGATAATAGCCATTCTGATAGGTGTCAGGTGATATCTCATTGTGATTTTAATTTGCATTTCTCTGATGATTAGTGACCTCAAGCATTTTTGCATATGTCTATTGGCCATCTGTATTTCCCCTTTGGAGAAGTATCTGTTCAGGTATTCTGCCCATTTTTTAATTGGATAATTTGTCTTTTTTGGTGTTGAGTTGTATGAGTTCTTTATATATTTTGGATATTAACCTCTTATCAGATGTATCATTAGCAAATATATTGTTTTCAACTTCATTATTCTAACTTTTCTGTTACAAGCTACTACTCCAAGTCCATAACCCCTTACTGAAAATGCAAATAAATATACCAAGTAAAAATAGGTCAGGAATGATGTTTTCTCTATATTTCTGGTTTCTTTTCCAGAATTGTTCCACGTAGGCCCATGCATGACATGGCTAAAATATTGAGATGTTAAAATAAATTTTATTGTTCAGTCAAGTGTAGACAAAAGGTCCAATAACAGTCAGGAAATGGTTATTCTAAAGAAAATTCACTTAGGATTTTTCTTTCTCATCTCAGGTAATAGTCTATACACTTCACCTAAGAGGATCACTGAATACTTTTGCTATAAATTTAGATGTCTAGCCTTAGAATAGAAAGGGTACTAAAAGGAAAAGAAAAGAAAAGGGAAGGTGATACATGATGAATAACTAGGATACACTTGAGTAAAATTTCTACAAATTTTGACCCTGAAAAGGATCAAGTGGACATATAGATGCCTCTGGTCTGCATTCTGGAACGTCAGTCTCCTTATCAAATAGAGCCAGAGTGTCCCAACCAGTTTGCTATGGACTACCACTAACAGTTATATGAGTGCTGAGATCCCACAAGTCCTCTGGGCAGCCAGGCAAGACGTAGAGTAGCCCAAAGTGGGGGGGCAGGAGATGTAGGTAACCAAACAGAGAATCATTTTCTCTGTGGGCTTTGCTATGACCTGGCTTGATGAAAAGATAAAAATGTCATTGAAATGTACCTATATCCATCAGATTCTGCTAAAGATCTTAAACATCAAGACCTTCCTTGGATATCTTTAAATAAGTTAACTGTTTTGCACATAGTCTAACATCACCAGCATTTTAGGCTGACTGAAAAGAACAAGCCAAACACCTTTCTTTCCCTCGGTGAAAAAATAATGATTGAAAAACTTTTCAGACAGGAAAGAGCAAGAAGAGAATATGACTTAGATATGAAGTACAGTTTAGTTAACATTTCCCTTATCCACATGTGTGTATTTAAGATACTCTCGCTAATCTTATATAAATGATCTTTTAAGATTTAATTTCCTTTTTCTTGTTTAAATATGTATCAAACTCTACAATGGACTTACCATAAAAATAAATCAAGCCACATAATGTCAGAAAATAACACTTTATGTATATGAATCTCCAGTGCCATGGAAATCATAATATAAACCCTCAGTGTAATACCTGTTTTATCAGCCCAATGAGATTTAAAATCACGACCTTCTTTTACCTGAAGGATTCAGAATTATTCTGAATAAATACTGAACCAAAAGGAAAGCATTGGAAATTGTCCTGAGTGTAGGTGAACCATTGAAATTCTCTGAGCTTTATTTTCTACATTTGTGAAATGGGGAAAATATATATTTGGTTGGCCTGTTGGAGGGTAAAATGTAAGAATGTTAATAAATTTCCTGACACAAGGGCAGACAGCATGTCAGAAGTACTCAAAAATAATCTATATACAATAGAATATTATTCAGCCATTAAAAAATAATTTGAAAAATCCTCTTGATCTATTAAAACTGTTGTTATACTTAGATAAATGGGAAGTAGAAATTAATTTTAAAAATTCACTCACGGTTAAAATTTTAACAAAACACATCTATGTGAAAATTTCATTTTCCTTTGAATTTAATGAATGAGATATGACTTTGTCACCATGAAGTTGTTTATGAATCTTTCGGTGATGACTAAAGCATTCATACACATCAAACCAAAGTATATTTCCACCTTAAAATAAATTGCCATCGAAGGTACTTGGACTTCAGCCTTCATAGGAACTGCTTTTTTTTATTATTTGTTTTGGCTGTTTGAATTTATGTAGAGTTCTGTCTATGATAGGAGATATAAGCTTGCTGCAAAAAAAAAAAAAAAAATCCAAAATAAACCACACTACAAAGAACTTTAATGGGAAACTTAAAGTGTTAGCAACACAATGTGATCTATATCTCAAAAAAAAAATTAACACCACACACTTTCAGGACATATAGACAGAGATCAATGAAAAGATGTTCTTGCAAATGGAATATTGAAAGGCAAGCAATTGTACATTTCTGCCTTCAGCATCTTTCCGATGAAAAGCAAGTTCAATACAGCGGAGGAGGCATTTCCTTTCCTTTTTTTCCCCTTAACATAGAGCAAGTTCAACTTCCAGGTACTATGTGAACCTCTCTTTAAAAAAATTCCCATTAGTAATTATACCTATGAATACAGTGATTTTTTAAAAAAAGAGTTTGCCTACAGCTTGCCCATTCTAAAAATGGAAGGAAATATTTATTCTCACCCCAAAACACCCTCTCTCACTTCTCTTTGTGTGTGTCTGTGTGCAAGCACACATGTATGCTCGTGTTCATATGTATATCAAGCTCTCTGTAAGAGGAAAATTGTTTCCCTGGGGTGGGGTTGGGGGAGGGCGTGGTTCTGCTGCTTTTCCATCTGAAGACGAATGAAGTGTGCTGCTGAGCCAGGACGGATGGAGGTGGGTAAGAGAGGTGAAGGACAGAGGCTCCTGCCTCATATACTGTTTTTTTAAGCCCCATCATGCTACAAAGGGAATTAATTTATGTCTCAAATCAATTCATTATATGTATTTGTGTCCTTTTTCTGTCATTTGAAGAAGCATTATGCAATTTAGAAGATTCATAGGGATGCTGGTTTTTCATCAGAACGCAGGCAGTGCTGCGCCCCATGCCTGCTTTGTTGTGGAAAACGGGATCTCCTCACAGCGGTTTCTGGATGTGCTGCTGGTGAAGCAGCTGAACATAAGAAAACCTGGAAACCAAGGGAAATAAATAGGTGTAGCGACAGGGATGATCTTTCCGACAATGCAACATGTCTCTGGGCTGCTTTCTTGATCTCTTCTATTAGTAAAAATTTGTGTTCGTGTGAAATAAATTTTTTTAAAAAATTAAACCACCATCCAATTCGCTTAAAAGGAAAAAAAAAAAGAGAACCAGTGAACAAATTGATAAATCACACTATTCTAAAAATCCAAATTGCCTTTTGATTTGTTTTCTGGTAATTGCACTGGGTAATCAGAAGCTTTCAGCACATTTTTTCTCCTGTCAAACACAAAACAAAACTACAAAATGAAAGCACCCTTACAAGCAGTTTCAGGATTTTTTAAGTCAATTATAATTAAAGGGTTTGTGGCTGCTGTTACCTTGCCCAGGTCATTATCAACACATCAGTTTTGTGGATACCCCTCACCACGTGGGGTTTTTTTTTTTTTACCCCCAATCGTCAGGATAAATGTTCATTTGTGGTGCCGATAAGTGATATACCTTCAGAAGAAAAAGAGTTTATGAATCAAATGAAGCTAAATCTTTATTATGCTCATTGTGAAAACTGTCTCTTTTCTTATCCAATTTCTCCATGAACACATCTGTCCTTGGGGCATTGTCCTATTTTCTCTCACTTTATACTCAGCCAACATCCAAAGTACCTTTAATTACAGAAGATTATTATAGAAATCATTTTTTTTTCTGGTTCTAGACACCATTCAAATTTTCCAACTTATAAGGCCTCTTCTATGAAAGTCTCCTGATGATACTTTGATATACTCTCTACGTACTGAAAGGTGAGTCATCTTTTCATCTCCCTGGGGCATGCATGCACTTTTGACTGTACTTGATGTCAACCTAGATGAAGTCTGTAAATGTAGTGTTAGTTTTCTTTTTCCAATAATAATAATAATAAGCATGAGCAGAGAGATTAGTTAATTGCTTAAATCCCCCAGCAGGCTGTTAGACATGAAGCAATGGTGTTTCCAACTTCCGAGTTAAGTTCTGCACTTCACAGTGATGAGTTTGAAGTGATAATGGAAGATGAGAAACGGATTTGTGATTACCGGGATAAAGCGCTAATCTGCACCACAGAACCTGCTGCCTCCATCCCTAACATTTACTCTAAAATGCTTTCAGCTTCTAAATCCACCCTCCAAAATTAGTAGGGGGTTAAAGTAGAACCCATTGGGAGGTTGCATTTATTTAATATTCAGTCCTTTCTTGGATGAAATATTGCAGTCTATCCTCATAGGTATTTGTCAAACCATTAGAGTAATGGTTTATAGCTATTAAATGAAATTGCAGTTCTGTTTGTAAGTTCCATTTACACAGGATAAGCAAAGTGCCTTCATTTAGATTTAAAATACCTGAAATCTTAGCAGCAGCCCATGAAGATTATGGAGACCATTAACTAATTCATCACCATGATGTGAGCACATCACAGATGAACCTGCTCCAGGTGTCTGTGGCACACAAAACCGCAACCAGCGTCACGTCGTCATGTGCCGTGCTGTTCATTTCTTTGGGGTGGAGAAGCTGGCCCTGGTTGATTTCTTTGTAAGCTTACACTCCTGTTTCATAGGATCAAATGAAAATGTGCTTTTAATCATTGTTTCCAGCACAGGAATATTTGATATAGTTCCCTCTGATAATAAATGGAGAATCATGCCTAGAGTTAAAACAAAGCTTTCCTCAGAAACCTCTGTGTGCCTTTCCCCATGCTTTTCACTCTATAAGTGATTTGCACAGACACTGCTGAGTACAAAGGAACTGAGATAAATGAAGTCTTTGGAACTTCACTCTTCTCACTAGGTGATGAGTTTGATTGCTTTCAATAGAAGAGATACTCTTATATTCAAATGATTAATTACCAAAACTCACATTTTGGGTTGTAAGGGATCCACAAGACCCTGCCTTTCCTCCAGAGAATAAGTTAATGCTATGTTAATGGGCCTCCTAGTTTACAGTGTCAGTTTCCAATGGATTCTCATCGGAGAACCCCACTCCTACTCACTATTTGAGGCACACGTATGTACACATACATACTACTACCCTTAAAGGTTCTACGTTTTAAAGTGCCTTTGCCAGACATCGCCTCCTCCCCTGCAGATACACCTTTGTGTGAATTAGACAAAGGTGCCCCTTCCAGGTGTATCTGTTCCATAGGGGCACAGCTTACCACATCTCTTGTGCAGGGCCCAGTCTGCACAATTGTCCAAGGCAGCTCTGACCTATCCTAAATAACGACAGAAAGAATTGTAGTGCCCATGAAAATATACTGCTCAGATTTCATCCTTCAGGAAGCATAGTTGATTGACAGCCCCAGGTACTGCCCCTTTGGATCCACCATCACATTTGTGCCAAGGCCATTCTTCCCCTGGTTTCCCCTGGGAATAACGAAGCTTGGCAGGGTACTCACCCTGATTCATTCCTTTAAGCATCTTGTAAGATTCTATAGAAAAAAACACCTTATAGGAAAGCACCCCTCCAAAGAACAAGTTAGGCTTAGAGATTCCCCATTAGCCTGGCTGAAACTTCCTTAGAACTGTACAGCCATCTGAAACTCTTCCTGCCCAATTCTTCCTCCCTACCCTCCTTTCTCAGGTGTCAGATGAGTTCTCTCTGCCTTCGCTTGCTTCCTCCCCACTATTCTTCACAGGCATATGTCCCGATTGACCTCTTGCTCATCTAATCCCATCTTGATGTCTGCTTCTCCAAACACCCAATGCAACATCTAAAACTTAAGCATCTTCCCAAGTATCAGACATCAAATTAAATGCTTTACCTTTGATTTCTTATATAACCCTCCCCACAATACAGTGAAGGAGATGGTCTTTGCACTCTCTTCACTTTGTGGATGATGAAGTGGATGGAGGTTTACAGAGGGTAAACAACATTTCATGTCACGCAAGTTATGTGAAGTAGAGCTAGGATTTGATGACAGATTTGTTTTTTTTTTCAATCCATTGTTATGAATTACTCTACTGCCTTTCTTTATTTTTTAACTTTGATGGAGCTGATGGAAACCTAGGAAAAGTCATTTTAGAGTTGGAGGTAATTTTTTTGTCACAAAAAAAGGGAAAAGCCAAATATTCCCTTTGTCCCAAGAAAATCACCTACATGGCCCATTTAGAAACCCCAAGGTAACGCAATATATACTTATTATTCTAGGAGAAAACTTTATAGTAACAATTAACTAGAATTCAGATGCTTTTAGACTAAGAAACTGAGTGTTTTGATTGGTAATAATTATTATTTGAGAAGTTGCTGATTTAGAGCAGAAAACTAGCCATGTAAGGATGACCTGTCCCCAAAGTCTAGCAGAGGACCCTGTCATCTACCAATTCTGGCTGCCAGAAAAGACAAGAAGGTTGCCCAGTTCCCATGTTTTAGATATCTGGCTTTTACTCAAACATACACACACATACACACACACACACACACACACACACACACACACACACACACACACAATTACAAAAGAAAATTGTATCACCTTTTGAATGATGATCTTCATGGGTATTGGGAAAGCCTGGGACAATCATGACCTTGGAAAGGAATAAACCACTGGACTTCTTAGATTGTGGCAGATCAGTAACAAACTGTACATAGCATAAAGAAATGAGGACTTTTAGGATGTTATGAAGTGGATCCCATGGGAGCCGTGGCAGTAATGTCAACATGCATATTATGGAAACGCCTTTTGGGTGTAACTTGAACACCCAAAACCACAGAAACACCAGCCCCCACCTGCAGGAGCCGATAAGCATGAGGATCCTATCTCTTAAGGTCCACATAAGCTGAACACCTTAGACAGACGATGCTCAAGCCTGGCCAGATAGCATAAGGGACCAGTGTGCTAGAGCGAAAGACTCTGACCTTCTGACCCGTCATGGCCACTGGCTTTGGACCAAAGTGCAGCTCTCCATGTCACCAGTCAACAGAGCTCACTTCAGAGATACTCAGGACTTCCATCCCTTCGCTCCATCACACGAGACTCTGTACTTCCCCTCTCTGTTACTTCAGTGGCCGCTTTTCTTGCTCTCAACGCTTTCTTTTCTGGAGGTAGACTAGGACACATGAGGTGCAGCCCACACTGTATGGACATCCAGTGACAATAACAACCACCATCTGTTGAAAGCTTATTGTTACCAGCGTAGGAGAGCCTGGGTTCCCCAAGATAAAAATTGAGAGAAATTTCCAGATAGATTTCATAAAGCTTATACTCAAGCACAAGGCAAATAGCATGGAGGAAAGGAAGGTCCTCTGAACTGGCTCGGGGGCTGGCTCTGCTTGGCGGCTTTTATAATGTGGGGACAGAGCAGGCTTCTGAAAGTGGCTTTCTATCTGCTTACATCGCCTGGTAACCATGTTCACACTTGCACTTGGGTGGAATGGCTGGCTGCTCATTATCGCCCCCCAGCAAGGTTGTAGAGCAGACAAACCTTCATCACTGAGCACGCAGAATAGTAGTTCCTACATCCATGTGAAAGTAAATGGTTCGAAGGAAGATAAAATCAGCTACTTTTGCATTTCTGTGTAGGGAGCAATGGGGTGGCCTTCCTTCCAGGCCAAAATGCTTATGCAGTCTCATTATCATGCATCAAACAATGAATTAGGTGCTTTGCTCACATTAAACATGCAGTGTAGAATTTAACCCTTTCTGTGGTCCTGTAAGGTCAGTATTTTGATTGTCATCCCAGTGTCAAAATTTACGAAACTGAGGCTTGGAAATTTTAAACCATTTACACACGGTTATACAATGAGTAGGAGGTAAATAGGACTCAAAGCAGGGTTTTTCTGATTCTGGGCTCCAACTTAATCACTGGGAGATACTTCCGCTGGAATTCAGACTGTCAGAGACTCATTTCTTCTCAAGCAACATGTTCAGAAATTCTGTGCTCAAGGAACCCGAGTGGTATTGTAATAACATCATCCAAAATGAGAAAGAAATCATATGCAATAGAGTTTTCCCCAATGATTCCTACTGTGCCAAGCAATATTCTTCAGTTTTAAGAAGTGCAAAAAACATTTAGAATAAAATGAGGTTCCGTTGAGCATCCACGGTACTCAGACTGGAGTGTGTGTCATAGTCGCTTTATGGGCTCGTGAAAGTACAGGTGGCCGCACTCAGGCCCAGATCTCTTCTTCAGGAAGTCTGAACATTTGCGTTTACAAGGTCCCGGATAATACTGATGAACTTACTTTAAAAACCACTGATCCAGAATCTCCCTTCGCTTCCTGCCACCTAAGGTTTAGTGTTAGAAAAATGACAAAATAACTCAGATTCCTGAACTAATGACAATGATGAGGCAGCCGTTAACTGAACAAAGATTGGAACCCATCCCTGGGGTAGGGCTAGTCCTGAGGAAGGCTGGGGTTTGTGTAAATAATAACATTGTTTTGAGCAAGTAAGACATTGAGATAATAAGAAAGGTATGCTCATGAAGCAATTTATGGTATTTTCATTCTCTTTGCCTTGAGAAAATTTCAGCCAGGTCCAGAAGATTCTATGGACACTTGGCTATTAAGATCTTCGCTGAACGTGTTGACTTCCAGGACGTCTCCTATCAATAATTAAATGACCAAGTATCATGTAATATGCCACGCTCTGCGTTGCATTTAGATTTCAAATTTCTCTCCATTTCTCCAGCTCAGGTCTGCTTCAGCTTGAAGGCCAAAGTGAAGGGAGGGGCACAAAGGACTTCCCTATTTCCCTGCCTAGAAAGTCCTCTAGTGGCATCTCCAGGATTGAAGGGGTCATGAGAGCAGGAGGGGAGATGTGGTGCAGGAAATATTACTTTACTGACACCCGTGTAATCTGCGTTGGTTTCTTCAGGCCCCGGCAGACATTCGAAGCCCTCTCTCTGACACACTCAGGTGGAACACATGATGTGGGCAGTGTCTCTCCTTTGGCTTCTGCACCTGAACAGACACAGCAGCCAGTGTTGGCTTATGTTCCCTCAGTCCTTGCCAGAAGCTCTCTTGGGCTCCATTTATAAATGATCCTAGGCAGATATTTCTACTATAGATTCCTTATCTGGTCCCTGGGAAATGGAAACTCCTGATCTGCTGTCAGGGGAAGGTAGTCCCTTCTCAAAGCATCCCCCTGCTCTGCTACTGCCACAGGTCACTTTAGCTAGTCTCCAATCTATAGATTTTTTTCAAGTTTGAATCAAATATACCAGGCTCTCAGATACCAGGAACCATTTATAAAGCTCTCTAAGTAGGGTGTTTGAATCCTTCGCGCTCTCTCTCTCTCTCTCTCTCTTTCTCTCTTGCTCTGGACTTAAAACAGAAAAAAAAAAAAGGTATTTAAACGTAGTGTTACACGGCCACACAACGAAACTGTCCTCTTTCTCTCTTGCTCTGGACTTAAAACAGAAAAAAAAAAAGGTATTTAAACGTAGTGTTACACGGCCACACAAATCGAAGCTGTCTCATAGGCTACTACAAAAGCCCTCCCTTTGCTAAACTGACAAAATTACTTGTAAGTCACGGTCAGTGAAGCTATCCTTGAAGTAGCTCACTAAGACGGCAGGTGTGAGAGGACAGAGCATTTTAGCAAATGGAATCTGTAAGACAAAGGGACACAATGATTTTCCGGAGTTTACTCCTGAGGGACTGGTGCTATCCTGAAATATCAAGTAAGTATAGAAAACAACAGTTTCCTATTTTTCCAGTAGTTAAAGCAATTTTACTTTTCTTCAGTGGCTGTGGAGCAACCTTAATAAATAATAGTTTTCTTGGGTTTTAAAGGACATGAACTAGACCACAGAGAGAATAGTTTTCTTCTTCATGATAGCTGACTAAACACACGTTTACTCTCCCCTCGTAAAATTCCAATAAAATCACAAAATAAATATGAAAACAAATCCCAAATGGCACTGGAAAGCTAAGGAATATGTGGGACAGAACAAGAGAAGGAGTCAAAAAAAAATAGGAATATGTAGAAGATATGAGAAATAAAAGAAGTGGGAACAAACTGACAACAAAACCCACATAGACAAAGGAGAGGATGATGGAGAGTCTGCCAGAAAACCGGATATTTGAAAGATTCCAGGTAGTACAGGCAGAAGATTAACTGTGTCCTGTAGCTACAGTGAAAGGTTGAACAGTGCTGGCCACGTCCTTGCTCTCACAGCAACAGATCCCATTTGGTCTTCTAAAGTGTGGCTTCTGACACCGAAGACTGACAGAGAAGATTCTGTGACCGGAAGCCAGTGTCCCTGTTGTGGCTATCATAAGGAAGGAATAGGGAGTTCCTGCACCCAGAAGACCAACTTCCATCACACCCCATAGAAAAGCCCACCCAAGAGCACATCAGCTCTTTTTCTAAACAAATTGTGGGTTAAAGAGGAAATCTAAATTAAAAATAGAGACAATTTAGACATCAATAACAACACTACATAGCAACATCCATGGATGCTTCTGTGCCTTATCCTAAAATTAGTACATGGGATTTGTCCCGAGTTGATGCTGGAGCCCAGTTTGTATTTCTTTGACATACAAAGGAGTTAGATCTCAAATTTAGCCCTAAGATGAGGTATCTCTGTAGATCACAGGACTACAAGTTCCACTCCCCACTCTGAAATCTCTTCATTTCTGGCACTAGAGATGTCCTTTTTTGTTATTGTGTTCACAAAGGTATTTTAGGATGTGAGGTCAATCTGGCTGTGATATCTGTTGCCCCATTGATCACCAGGGTTGACTTCCTGGTCTGCTGGCTAAGTAGGTGACCACTTTCTCCCTCATGGCTGCATGTACATCCCTCCCAAAGCTGGCGCTCAGTCAAAAAGAACAATTTCCCTGATACAGAAGGATTGTTCTTTGGTCCAGGGTTTACGAGTAGCTCTGCTCCTCTGCTAGAACCTCCAAACAAGTCTCAAGAAAGTACTTTTAAAAACACTACATTTATTTACCTTGGATTGGGAACTTTCCATATAGCATCTCATCCTGCCCTCTTAAAAAGAATCTCTGAATTTATTTCCATTCAAAAATGTACCTAAATATGCTTTTATTATTTACTTCACCATGCCTAATTTCTCACTGCAAACACTCCAACTGTATTGTTATTTCCCAAATCATATTTTTATTTTTTGTGTCATTTCTCTATTCTTTACATATGGAAATTATATATTCATCTTTCACAATACTGTTCAAGTATCCCCTTTCCTTTGAAGCCTCTCTGGGATTCGTCAGGAGCTGGCAGCTCCCTCTTCTGTGCCCCCATCCCAGATCCATCATCGCTGTATGACAGCACTTCTCCTTTCATTTGTAATAACTTACGTGCCTGCGTTCTCTTTAGGCCATGAGCTCCTTTTGGGGATGGACGAGATCTCTATCTTTTGTTGTTGTTGTTCTTACCACCAGCACCCAGCATGGTATAAAATGTAGGTAGCCACAAACCCGTGTAGAATGAATAAATGACTCTCTAGGTAGGAGTAACTAGCTACATAAAGGAAAAGTATGCCTTGTCCACTTGACAGGAGGAAAAATTACTAGCAAATAACAAAAATTGGTTGGAAAAAACTCGAATGCCTAGGGTCAAATCCACAGTGTATCAAGATGTCATTGCAATAATTTAGTCAAAGTAGAGCTTGGTAATACAGTTTCTTATAGAAACATTTAAAATTAATTGGAAGGAAGAAAAGGCTAAAGGTTAAAGGGGTCAGTGAGGAGGAAATAAAAAAATGCAGAGTCCCAAAGGAAGAGGTATAGGAAAACTCATGGTTAATAAACTTTAATAATCCTTCTGACCTCCTCCTACAAGCTCCACAGGATACAATTACCTTTCTGTTGGTTCTACCTGGAATCTTTGAAATATCCCCCGTTTGCCCATGGGCTGTCAGGTTTTGAAGTGTAGCAATGACTTATAAAATCATCCAAGAACAGTTATTAAGTGTGGATCTTCTTCTTTCTTTCAAGGCATACCTGCCTTCTTCATGATTTTCCCCATACTGCTCTTGGCTTGCCATTCCGAATGATATTTATTGGAAATTCCTAATAAATAGAGATGTTTTCCCCATCAATACAAATAATATTGCATTCTAGAAAAATAATTACCTAACTGCTGCTCTAAATATAGCACTTAATTCATTGTTCTTTACCTTTTAGATGTCAACATTTGAAAACTACCTCTAGCTAACATAGTTATATGTAGGTGCTTGGTAAATGTCTGTTGAATTAATGACTTATTAATATATTTCAGTGGTGTTAGATGGTCTCAAATTTCAGCTTAAAATATTCTGAACTACATACCCTATTCATACTTTAATATAATCCATGCACAATAAATATTCAACCTCTAAGAAACAGTTTCTTCCAGCTATAAACAATCAGTTTAATCAATAATTATAAATTCTAATTTTAAAATACTTAAAAATCATTTATCTTACTTCATATTCAAGTGAATTAGCAAGGTCAGAAGTATCATATATAGAGTCCCTGAGGGACTAAAAATAGATTATGAAAACATACATGTTAAATGATTCCATGAGCAAAATAATTCAACAATCTTTATCATCTTCAAAGTTATAAATAACATGCATTAACCTATAAAATATTCCTACACTAAAATTTGCATTTCCAGACTCTTTGAGAACTGGAATTTCTAGTTCATCGGCTATTCTAATTAATGAAAAGAACTATACCTGCACCATAACATAAAAAAGAGAATAAAATGCTCTTATGCTTGGCTTAAAATAATTTGATCTCTAGATGCAGATGTCACTTTAGTACTCATGGTACCTCAAGTCTGTCAATATAAACTTTAGTTATCAAAAAAGTTGTATTAAAGAAAAACCTTGATCTCTTAGTATTTCAGGATGAATGGTATTTTATTATTTATTGGCCCAAGTGAGACTTCTCCCCAAATACAGTCTGACAGCCAACTAAAATTTGGGAGCCATAAACATGCATATTCGGGAACTTAAAAGAAAATGAAGTGATTGAAGATTTTTTTTAGAAAACAAAAGTTTAAAATGGAGGTGCACGTTCAGCAGACACAAAGTGATTTCAGAAGATGTACTATATCTCTGACAATAGATGACTTAACATGTGCATAGAGCAGACTTCCCAGGGTCACCATATTGCTGAAAGTCAACTCTACTTGAACCTGATGTTTCTAATCTTATTTTCTTGGTATTTTCTGCCTGGTTCTGTCTTTCTACTTCCATGATTGGCTTTTATCTTCTTCTGGTTTCTCCTACTGGGTGGTAAACAAATCCCTGCTGAGTGGTAAACAAACCCTAACATAAGCAGGACCTCTGGGAGTCGCAGCTGTCACAGTTATAAAAAGAAGTCTAAACTCTAAAACAGATAAAAAAAAAAAAAAACCTTTAAAGGAAATGGGGAGCAAAGCCTTGAAGTTTTTCTACAGTTTCACCATTTGTACTAAAGGTAGCTGAAAAGTAGTCAATAGGAGGGAGAGATAGCTACAGGCAATGGAACATGGAGAAGAGCTATTCAAAGCAATGATCTTCAAAACTTTTTTTTTTTGAAAGAAATAACAAGGCCCTAAGTCAAATATTATTTTATTGGCAACCACCACAGTTTCTGGTATTGTAATAATACTTTCTTATATTTCTATAGTGCTTTGAAGTTTACAAAGCTCTTTTCCACGTATTTTCTCATTTGCTGATCATAACATGCCCCACACTGCCTTGTCAACTCTCTTCTCTACCCAGGGGCGATCACCTCTTCCTAGAGCCAGCTCAGGATCCTCTGAACAGACCCTACACAGTACTGTCTTTAAACGTTCACTGTGCTCCTGTTTATGCAGTGCAAATTTCCTCTTCCCATTGGCTTATCGAAATCTTATTTGGCATTTAAGAACAAGCTCAAAATACTACTTCCCCTGAAAACACCTTCTATGGGAATCCACCTGGAGTAATTTCACCTTCTTTCGTACAATGACAATCAATGTCCATGCACGCCACTTTATAACAGTCATGATTTGTGTATCATTGATCTGTTCTCATTATTCTAGTTTCGAAATTGCCTATTATTTCAAATTTTTTCCAGCAGGTCTTACCTTCTTAACTAAACTACAAATCTCTTGAAACCAGATATGAGAACCTGAATAATTAATTTTAAACAAACTGGGCCTGATAAAGGATGTTTAGCCAACTGTAGTTAGTTTTGGGGACCCACAGGGAGCAGTAAAGAGCTCTCCCCACAGTGTAAGCCCTAGTCCCAGAGGAGTAGGAAATGCAGCTGATTCATGGACAATTGGTGTCTAGGGGCAGTAGGGATCCAAATAGAGAGTTTGTGCATTTCTCTGCCATATCTGTTGCTCTCCTTAATTATATGCTTCTTAACTACAAAGACCCTGCTTTATTTATAGGATATATTTCAATAAATTAAACCAGAAATGAGAGAACTAAGGAGGAAGGAGTTCAAGTGGTAATTAAGAAACTAGAGTAGATAGTAGAGTATGCCAACAGTAAATACCAGGAAGACAAGACTGAGTGAACGAGGGAAAGAAATTTTGGAAACAAAAAAAAAAGTATTCCTGTGACAGGACAACTAACATAATGCTTGAAGAAAATCTTCAAACAAATGGCTTCAGACCTAAGTGGGAAGAACTTAGAGATCTAAGAGTAAATTGAATGACAGAGGGTTTCAAGTAGGAGGGATTTGAATGTTTCCATTCAGGATTGCTTGTCATATTCTTAAAGGTCCTGGAACTGAATGGGCCAAGAAGCAGAATCCGTGTCTTCTGTTAACTGAAATTCACAGCAGACTGAACTGTATACAGCAGAGGCTCAGTAAATATGCACTCAGTGAGACACACATTATTTGTGTGTGTGTATACATATATATTGCTTCTTATAGGTTCTCTATTCTAAAATTGACCGGTCAACCTGATCCAGGCAGAAAAAGCTTCTGTCAGTGTGAGAAAAGTCCAATTTAGGAAGAAGTAGATGATACTCACCACATCCTATCCTCCCTATATCATAATGCTTGGAAAAGTCCATCAATTGTGCTTCTTCCTTCTCAAACTCACAAGTCAGAAATTCACCTCTCTGTTCAACACTCTGTTCTCTCTAATGACTCCTAAAGTCAAGATTACATTCTGATGGTTATTAAAATGTTGAGGCAAATATATTTGCATATATTAAGTGGCAGGTCGATGTCAGCAGACCGATGGAAGATTTTGATCCTAGCAACTAATGTACTAAAAGCAATGATTACATTTGTTGGTAACAAAATATTTAATTGCAGAAACTGATTAAAAAATAAGTGTACTGTTACAATCTACATTGTCTGATGCCCAAAGTTACTCTCATCCTTAGCATGGTTTTATAAAATTTTGTGCAAGTGAGAAACCTATTTTGTGCAGGCAAATTACCCCAACAATTAGCAGCTTAGAAAAGTACAGTGAAAGTCCTCACTTAACATCATCAATAGATTCTGTGACTTTGAACAAAATGAACAAAATGAAATCAATTTTACTGTATTCTAATTGGTATAAACAAAAATTAAGTTCCTATGGTATCTCATCAATGTCATAAGAAAACAACATTAAACAAATGATGTTCTTCAAAGACCTGCTATATATATTTATTATCTCTTAGAGTTTCTGTGAGTCAGGAATCTGAGCATGGCTTAGCCAAGTTGTCTGGTTCTGGGTCTTCTGTGAGGTTATGGTCAGGATGTTGGCCAGGGCAGCAGTCATCAGAAGTTGACTGGGGCTAAAGGATTCACTTCTAAAATGTCTCATTCTCATGGCTGGCAAATTGGCACTGGCTGTTGTCAGAAGCCTCACTCAGTTCATTGCCACACAGACTTTTCCATAGGGATACTTGAGTGTCCTCAGGACATGATCCAAGAGAACAAGGCAGAAGTGGCAATGCCTTACACGATCCAGCCTCAGAAGACACACACCATCACTTCTGCTACATACTGTCGATCACAAAGGCCAACCCTAATACAACGCAAGTGAGCATTACAAAAAACAAACAAACAAACAAAAAATCTCAATACAAGTTGCGGAAGATCATTGGATCCTGTGTTGGAGGCTGGCTACCAAATTGTGATATAAACTGATAAGTCCCAATGCATTGGCTTTTGGCATGATATTTTCAGAAACGTCAAGTGAAATATAATGTCATACATATTCATAGATAACCAATATAGTGCTATTATTATCATATATTCAGAAGTAAACAAATTAAAACAAGTAATTCTTAAGTCATATAATTCTTTAAAAAATTATTTGAGGAGAACAAATGGAGGTGGACGATGAGGTTTTCATCGTGAAATGTGATGGGAAAATGCCGCTTTTCATAGGCATACCAAGAGATTTGGAGAGCATTAAAAATAATGGTTAAAACCAACATCAGTCCATCACAAAGTAGCCTTAGTCAGAGTAAAACAGTATCCTGTGATTCATGAGTCTTTGTTGGAAGAAATGGAAATCTTTTTCCTTTCTTTAAAAAAAATGGAAATTTGATATTCTGTAACATAAATCTCCATTCATTTATAGTAAATATAGTTACTTTGAATTGACTAAACTTCCAACAAAATATTCCTTCATTATACGGAACATTATAGCTGAGATGGGTTGAGCTCAGAGTGAACCAGAATTCCAGGGGTTAAAAATATTTAGTATTCAATTGCTAGTTCACTTCTTGCCCTCTGATAACCAGGAACAAAATTGCTTTTCTGTTGCATAAAGTATCTTTCAAATTCAATTGCTTATCTCCTCATTCATTCAAGAAAGAGAGACCTCAGATTTACAGGAACCAGAGCCCGTAATACAAATATAGTATATTAAACATACAGCAGACATCTTCTGAAAAATAACCAAAACACAGTCTATTGATTTTAACCTTCTATATCAAGGTATTCTCCAGTGGTCTCAACTGGATGCTAGCTATGAGAAATTCCAATTATTTGAATTTCTATATATAGGATAAGCATTTAGTTATCAACACACACCATAAAACATATTTTCATCTGTTATTAAAGCACTATTACTATGTGAAATTGAATGTATTTCTACTGTGAACTCAACTGCCAGTGAAGCGAGGGAGCCAGCGTTTTCTGTAGGACTTTCCCTCTGCAGACCTGTTTTATGAGCACTGTCCTGTAGCAATCTTTGGATTTGCCTTTGGATAATGAATAAAATAAAACCTCGCAGAGAGATTTTTCAGATTCATTCTTCTTCTTTCAGTCCTTTTTCACCTCTCCTTAAGTGAAATTATTCATAGCCTTGGTTTTAATAAACTGATTTGTTGTTTAATAAATGGATTTGTTCTGTAGTCGTCACTATGCCCGATGCCTGCAAGCTTGTAGAAACCCTTCTAGCGCAGAGCAGTGGGGCTGAGGCATACATGTCTTCTTATCGCACTGATCCCAATTTTGATTAAAACAAGTCTGCAGACTAAGAAATGGAGCCAAATGAAATGTATTTCTAGAACGACATGGAAGTTGGTGATATCAGTGTTTGCTAGAATGTCCTAAAGAGCATCACTGCTCTTCATGGTTCAGAGACTAGCAGAACCAGAGCAGAATGCAGAGGAGAAGTGAGAGAGAGAGCTAGAGAAGAGAAGAGAGCTGGTTTCAGTAGGAAGGTAAAAAAAAAAAATCGAATTCCATACCCTCTTTCTGCGAGAACTGAGCAGTCAATTTCTGAGAAAGTTCGGTGGTTTTCCTTTGTGCTTCTAGGGATGATTAGCCCAAAGTTGAGTAGCCATAGAAAAGCAAAGAAAGCAAGTTTGGGGCTTTAATCGGTTTTACTTTTGTCTTACTGTAAAACTTTATAACTCTTGTGATTTATTTCAGATTATAAAAAGAGAAAGGAGAAAGGCAGAAAATAAAGTTTAAAAAGAATAAAATAAAAGTCGTCCACAATCCCAGAAAAACCACTATTATCAATTTGGTATATATTTCTCCATGGTTTTCCATTCACATATTATTTGCATGGATGAAATTATTCTAGCTACATAATTCTATATTCTATAATATTCACTAATGTTAACTTATGATTAATATTTCTTCATTACATAGCAGTTATTTAATATTGTTAGCTATGAAATATTTTGTCATATATATGTGTCATAATTTCTTAACTATTTTGGTTTCATTTAATGTTTTACCCTTAAATATAACATCAAACACTTCAGTAAACAACGTCACATATACATGGTGGTCTGTACTTCTAATCGTTTACTCAGAAAAGATTTCTAGATTAGGTATCTGTAATAGTAATGTATTAAGGTAAAGACACTCTTCCATATGATCATTTGATCAACAAACAATTTAAAGAAAGAAAATGAAAGCTAATCAGGCTCAAAAAAAAGCCTGTATCCAAATTTGTGGTAAAGTCCTTTCTGTACTTGCTTTTATTTATTTTTTTAACTCTTTCTTTCCTTCAAGAATAATTTACATACAATGAAATGCTCTGGTTTGAAGTTTGATGAGTTTTGACAAATGAAAACACCCATATAACTGTAGCCACATATATACCCATCTAATCATACTTCTACCAATATATAGAATATTTCTTTCACCCTAGAAAGTTCCCAGTGTCCTTTCTCTATCAGCATGCACACACAGAAGAAATTAATATTGTGATATTTTTCACTATAGATTAGTTTTGTCTGTTCTAGATCTTCATACACAATGTATTCTCATGTGTACAAGCTTCTTTTCTTCAGCATAATGCTTTTGAGACTCATCCATGTTGCTATATATGTCAGTATTTAATTCACTTTTATTGTTATGCAGTACTGTACGAATACACTAAAATTGGTCTGTCCATTCTCCTATTGGTGGAAATTTGGGTTGTTTCGGTTTGGGGCCTAATGTAAATAAAGCTGCTATGAGTTGTCTTTTTAGACGTATTATTTCATTTCTATTGGATAAATACCAAGGAGTATAATTTCTGGGTCATAAGATGGGTTATGTGTAACTTTATAAAAAATTGTCAGATGATATTCTAGATGGTTGCAGCGCTTCACATTCCCTCCAGCAATTTGTGACTTTCTGTTGCCCTGTCTCTTCACCAACATTTATTGTTCATAGTATTTTTAATGTTAACCATTCTCATGAATGTGAAGTGGTATTTTTTCAAATAAAACTCATCCTTTCCTTCCAATTAATCCAATATTGTCTCCCAATTGACACCATTTCACTTATCCTATCTTACCTTGGAGCAAGATGGTTCTACCTCTTAGCAAGTTCTACTTCTTAGCAGCTGCAGTAATTTCAAAATTTTAAAAAATTCAAAATTTCAGTGTGACTTTGGCCAATTTATTTCCCTGCTCTTGAGTCTCTGGCCCTACTACTAAAACAATGTTAATTTCCTTACCATTCCTTACACATACTAGACTCATTTATTTCTGTTGTTGTTTTTTTACACATTTTAAAGATGTAATTTACATAACATAAAATTCACCAACTTTAAGTTTATAATTCATTGATTTTTAGTAAGTTTACCAAATTCTGTGACCATCACCATAACGTAAGCTTAGATTATTTTCATCACCCCACAAAAGTCCTTCATGCTCATTTATAGTTAATCTCATTCCTACCTGCAGCCTTATTTTTTGTCTCCATAGATTTGCCTTGTCCAGATATTTCATATAAGTGGAATCATGAAATATGTGGTCTTTCGTGCTCGGCTTCTTTCACTTCACGTAATTCATTCCTGC
>NW_006442103.1:1822928-1877542 GCF_000325575.1 Pteropus alecto | reverse complement strand
TCGCACACGTAAGTTCTCTATCCTACCTTCTCCCTTCCTTTCCACCTACCTCAATTCTTTTCTTCTGCTGTTGATGTTGTTGTCTTGAGGTACAATTTCAGTGCTTTTATAACATTATCTTATATTCATGTCAATCCATTTCTATCGTCTTTACTCTGAATCTCCATGGGAACTCTGGTTTTGAGTTTTTCCTTCGTTGCTCCACACAGTTATTTTAATTTTTTTTTTTTTTTTCTGAAAAAGATAACTCTTTATGAAAAGTGTTAGGCACATTTGAGAACAAAATAAATATTCCTTGAAAAAAAGTAATGAATTGAGTGTGCCCACTTATACTTCCCTTTACCAAGAACAGCTTCCAAGAACCATACTGAGGTGGGACTCACTTTAAGAGATAATTTGATTCAGCTGTGAGAGAGAAAGATCTGGATGCATGACCTGTTGATTTTTATGCATCTTATGCCAAATAGCTACTGACAGACTGGGTGCATATGGCTTATGGCTTTTAGAGACCCCTTCTCCTCCTAACATCAGTTCCCCAACAAACTTCAGAATTTCAGGAATTGTCAGTTTTTTGAGGATAGGCTCAATGCCTGCTGATTAATCATTGTTCCTACCTCAGTACGTAGCTGTTATCTTGCATGTAGGATGTAAAATAAATATGTGTTCAATAAATAAATACATGAGTGCACACACAAGTGAGATTTCAAGTGCGCAAGCAGGACCTGGTCACAGCAATCTCAGGAATACCTACACAGTCAGAAGTTGGTATTAACTTTAGTTAAAATTTTTAGTTTGGATGTTGCAAAGGCTAAGTAAAGATTCATATTTATTGCACATCAATTTGTCAGAAACAGAAATTAAAATGTAAGAACTTAGCCATGGAGATGTCATGGGAATATGATAAGCAAGTGAAAAGTGAATCTCTCACATCCACAAAATCGAATTTTCCTTCTTTCTTAGACTAGCTCACTAATGTTTTAGGTGCTGTTCATATGTCACTTTCACTGGTTAGCATTCATTTATAGTCCAAATTTCATTATATTCCTATTTTTCTCTTATCCCATTTAACCTTTTGAAAAATATTTATCAAATACTTACAGGCATTGTTCAAGGGGCTTGTGATACAGTAGTGAACAAAAACAGAAAAAAATACCACCAAGCATTTATGGAGCTTCCATACCAGTGGACAGCATGTCATCATGTTTCCTGTTCCAGCATCTGTGTGCTACATCCCCAAGGGCAGAAATCAATCTTGCTATAGCCACAACATCAAGACAATGCCTAAACATAGTGGACAAGTAATGTGTATTGATCAAATAAGTGAATAAATAAGCCACTATTGATTGGACATATCAATATCTCATTTAATCCTCACAATTGTCCTAAGAGGAACATATATACCTAGCCTTGTATCAATATCTTTTTGCTGCTCTGGTTCAGAGAGGTCAGTTAACTTGGCCAAGGCCATCAAGCTAATAAATGAAAGATCCAGGGTTCAAATGAAGCTATATAACCCTAAAGCTATGTTCTTACCTGCTACACTGCCCTGCTTTAACAAAACAAAAGGATAATATGATTAAGATTAGGATCCAGTTTAACTGGATTTGCTTAGACCAGATGAAAACTCCATGTTAGTCAAAGCATTTAGAAGTTAATGCGAGAGCAACCATGTAGACTAAAAAAGGATAAAGTACAAATTAGGAAGCCAGTAACTAAAGAATAACATTTCTGTTGTTTCTCTGTGACAGCTAATCAGATGGCACCTCAAAAATCATTCACCGTTACATCTACCTAAACTGGTACATTTTCCTGAAATGTTTTTGTTTCTCCAGTCCTAAGAATAAAAGTAGTAGAAAAAAAAATTAATGAATAACAGCTACATATTTTGCACCCCAAAAAACAAAAAGTTGGAGTTATCTTACATGAACAATTTATTTTGATAATTTATAGTGTTATATTATCTTCTAATTATACATATGTCTAAACTTTACTGCCTCCAGCTTGCAGAAAATGCAAGGTCCCCAGAGCATAAATTTCTTTTATGCTCCACAGCACCTAACATGATGCTGAGTATAGACTTAGCTCACAGTCTAAGGAATGGAGATAAATTTAGAAAATCTGGTTCAGAGCTGACTGTTTTTCCTGTCAAATTCTGCCTCTAAGATTTTATCCTACTAATCCATGTCATTGAGGAAAACGCCAGCTTTTGTGATATGCCCACATCACTCCAAAAGGCCACATCAGTAGTGATTCAACTCATCACATAAGAGGGAGAAAAGCTGATTTTCTGTCAAAATTAGCTTTGCTCCATTTCGTGAATTTGTTAAAAAATGTGCCTAAATTCACATTAATGGTAGGATGAAGCTGCGCATGTGAGAGAGAGAGAGAAAGAAGGCAAGTGTGTGTGCACACACTTGCGGGTGGGTGAGCGTCTTCATAAAGCCCTCAGCTACTCTGGAAATGCTTACAGTACATGCCATGGAAACGGTGGTTACCATGGAAAGAATGCGCCATGGTGACGAGCGGAAGAAATGCCTGTGTAAAGCCATCTTACCATGTAACATTATACTTTCCAGCATTTTTAAAAATATGACAGGATTATAGCACGGTACTCTAGGGAGTCTCAGCCCTCTCAGTGATCTTCCGAAACAATCTAGAAAGCGAGATGATGAACTGCAGGGCGTTGTGTACCTTGCTAAAGGGCTCGACAAGCAGTTAGGTAGAGAAATTGCCAACATCGTTTATCTATGGACTGCACTGCACACTATTAAATATTTTCTGTTAAAACCCACAAAGTATTACAAATGAAGAGAAAACATGGATAAAATTAACTTAAAGTGAATGGTTTCCCAACTTACTGAGATCAGATTGATGTGTTTCATCTAACTTATCTGTTAATAGGCTTTCTTGATGCCCTCGTGTTACCATAATCTCCAAAGCACTGGACAAACCAGTACATTTGTTTATCTTTATCACTCTTTGCTTACTAAAGAACTTGCTTTTATTAAAGAGATCAATCACCTGGACACAGTATAATAGCCTGTGCGGTACACACAAGGTAAAAAAAAAAGGAAGAAAGGGTAAAGGGTGAGAGCCCTGTTTTAAACAAAGCCCAAAAAGCATTAAAGAGGCAATAAAATAAGCTTTCATTATATATATATAACTTCAACTATATATATATAAAATCTTAGAGGTAGAATACTTGATATCAAAATTAATAATCTAAAACATTTTTAAATGAGAAAGTGAAAGCTTAGAAGCAATCAGTGCCTCTAGTCCGCATTCAATTTCATCTGGTTACTTCAATAAGTAGCCAAATGACGTTAAGACAAAAGACGTAAAGAACATGATGTGGCTCATATCTGGTTCCTCTTACTGACTTTCATGGGGAAACCAGACGTGTGTGTCTCACGACCCAGACGTGAAACCAGAAACCCGCCTGGTTCGAGGACATGGCGTGTGGGGGCCACTGTTCTAAACGGGGCACGAGAGGCGTTGAAACGCTGGCACACAGCTCGCCGTCCACGTGGACCGTGCGGGGGATCCGGAGGCAGCTTTGCTCCTGAAACCACTCTCTTCCCCACACTGAAAAACAACCCTCTCCACAATCTCTCAGTGCAAGGAACGTATATCATATTTTATCTAGTCTTCTGGGATTAAAAATATTGATTGAAATTTTCATTGGAAGCTTTTCTTAAAAGTCACTTTTCCTCCAAACCTCTTCTTTCTACTCCATTGCAAGTCAGCTATTTTTCTTGCCAAAATGCAGGAAAGCAATTAGGCTCAAGGGTTTTAGAAGCTGCACCAGTTCAGGGCAAATCTATTGAACTCTGCTGAGAAATTCTTGTTCATATACTGTGAAAATGTTGATGGTTTTATCCTCTTTCTTGATAACCACTTAGTTTAGAAACCGATGTAACGTGTGTACCACTGGATTTAGAGAGGCCATCTTAATTAAAGTGCTGTAGTGTTATACAGGAAGGTACTAAACATACTCCTTTAATAACTGCAATTTCAAGCTCAAATATACATTGGAAATACAATGGGAATTTAGTAGAAACAGTGATGGCTAAGAGAAAACGTTAAGCTGATCTGAAAAGGACCTCGCAGGTTTTGAGAATAAAGCAGGAGGAAGGGAAGAGCCAAGCCTTCGTCTCCTATCAGCTGTTCCTGTGGCTGGAGATTGTGGCCGTATTTCACAGAGAACATATGGCCATGTTTATAGCCATCAGGCAGCATCTCACAGAGCCACGATACCATGTGTCCACCAACCAGCCTTCCTGATGCAGTTAATTAGAGAGGAGGTGGGAGGCATTTTAAAAATAATACTAAGGCAGAAGGAGGCTTGAAGTTTCCAGGCCTGTGTACGAGACCAGGTGACAAGAGACTGATATTAAAATCTTAAGAAGCCAAGAGAAGTGGACATTTGCCTCAAGTCTTTTCCTAAGAAATGAGCCTAACACAACGACAAACAAAGGAAAAGAAAGCTGTGAACACTAAGACAGGAAAACAGCACAGCACAACACACCACACAGGGTGTTACTTGGGAAACCTGCTAAAGCAAGAAAATACCTGAACTTCCCTAAAGCACCTTTTCAAGGGAAGGATTCCAAATCAAAACTACCATTACAACATCTCTGAGAGTCACTAAATAGTTAGCAAATCCAAGATGTAGTGTGTTCAATATAAAAATATGTATGGGCCTATTACGTGTCACTGAATATACATGCTCTCACCCAAATTTGTGGTGTACCAATGCCGTTCTTTCTTTTTAGTATCAAAATAAAATATAAGGCAATATATGTCACCAGGTAAATACCTCTCATGATTTAAGGGTCTCATCTTTTCAAAACATCTTCTTTTGAATTGGCAAAATTTCTTTCATAAGCCCCTGGAAAACAGACTTGATTGCAGAGGGCTCCAGAGAGAGTAAGCTGGGCTCACATCCAAATGAAACTTACTTTAGTAATTCTCTTCCTCCTATAGTTTATAAACATCTCCTCTGAAGGGGTGGCTGGCTGTGTGTGTGCATGCGAGCATGCGTGCGAGTGTGTGTATGTGTGTGTGTACCATTCCATCTATTACAGACACTTCTTCCTTCAGGCTCTTTAGAAAGTCTGAGAACACATACATGGGTGATTGTGTCATTTTTTCTCTATTTTTCTGCCTTCTTGGAGCTGGACTATAATGATATTAGATAGGTCGCATGATGGCAATTTAATGGCTTGAACTCAATCCACAGGTATATCCTGTGGTTGCCTTGGGATCTGTTCTCCTTGCTGTAGCATGACAGAAAATACCAGCAGAGTCAGAACGGATAGCCAACTGCACTGGTGGAGACAATGTGTCAGTGAGTGTAGAAGACACTGACTAGGGCACCCCAGCGGCAGCCCAGCAGCTGTGGTCACCCTCGCCACAGTCTCACTGTCCCCTACCCCTGCTATTAACAGGGAGCACTTCGCACAACAGGCATTTATCACACTCTCTGCTCTGCACTTAGGATACGAAGACAAATAGAACACACACAGGCCTGGCCCTCAAGTGGCTTATTGTTTCTTAAGGGAAGACATATAAGCATTTAAAAAAAGCAAATGCACTAAAACACCACTATGATAGTCTCAAGTACATAGTATAATGGTAGCAAATAATAGCAGTGGAGCTGAGCTGCCTTTAAAAGTCCAATAAGGTTAGAAGGGGAGATGAGGAAGGGATTTAAGGTCTAGAAATTTAAAAGTCCAACAGTAAATCCAAAGTTTATGCAGTATTTTCAAAGGCTCATGTGAATAACTAGATGGATTCTGGACTCCCTCGAAAAACAAATATGGAGATTAAAGTTAAGAAATTCTCTGAGCACATTGGGAAGAAAAAAAAGTATAAATTCAAAGCATTATAGTGATTATACAACTAACTACATATAATATGCAGGGCCCTGGTGAACACTTTCCTTTCTTACATGAAACATAGCATGACATTCTTAATTTTTTTTAGGAAACCACACAATAGTGATAATCTCTTTTTCAGGTTTGTTAAAATCAGAAGAGATGTTTTTGTGTGTGTACATATACATAACATATTTTATATTATACGTAAACATATTTATATTAAATATAAAAATACGATATAAATTTATATTAAAATCTTTTATAGAATCTAGAGCACCATACGAATATTAGTTGATTTCGTGGTTGTATTGCTTTTAATCTTGTTTTTTTTGTGGCTAACTCTAAAACAGAGGTCAGCAAATTATGACCGTGGGCACAGAGCGAGGCACAGAGAGCCAAATCTCTTATATCCAGTCCAAGGCTTTTGTTAGGCAGGGACAACATGGCTCCCAAGGCCAAAAATATGTACTATGTGGCCCTTGATAGAAAGCTTTGCTGATCCCCACACTAAAATAATCACATATCAATCACATATCAATCTCTCTTTTTTTTTTTTTTTTTGGCATTTAGTTTTTTTTGGCACAAAACTGATTCCTGGACAAGAAGTTTTGTGATCAGATAAGTGGAAAATACTACATACTGTATCTCCTCCGGGACATTTATGCATATTAAAGGCTTTAAAAGGCCCTACATAAAAGAAATCTATTTAGATTTACTTCCCAAACTTAATTAACTGTTTTTTTTCCTCCATGATCATGTATTAACAAATTTTGCAAATGCGGTAGATTGGCTACCCAAGAGCAGCTGAGAGTCACTTCTCCTATACCTTCTGTGGTGCAAAGGCTGGAGCATTAAATTCGTATAGCTCAGTCTGTGGCATATGGCCTCATGTCTCACCTTGGCCATATGCCACAGATATGGCCAGTAAGAGGTAGAACTCCTTGAAGCAGGTGCCCTTCCAGGATAATCAAGCAAGGGCTCACTTCGATCCTTTCCTGGTTGCCTTTGCCCTTCCTCTTGGCCAGAAGTCAGTGGTGCGGCAGCTATCTTGTGCTTCTGAGGCCATGAAGGAAGGCAAAGCTCTATGTGCCAAGGATGGTGAAGCAAAAAGACAGCCAATTGCATCACTGAGACACTGCACTAGACCGGAACTACCTACTCCTGGACTTCCTATTGCATTAAATAAATACCTTCTCTTTATGGCAGTGTAGTCGGTAGGGAAGTTCTCTCAGACTTTAATATGTATATGAATCACATACAACACACACTGTGATTCATTAAATCTGAGCTGGGAGCCCTACCCGCCTCCCAAGAGACGCAGATGCTGGTCTATGAATCACACGCTGAGTAGCAAGGTAATAGGTTTTTGTTGTTGTTCTTTGCAGCAAAGCGCCATCATAACTGATAGATCCTCTGGAATCCATCTTTTAGGAAACAGACTTTAGGAAATTCTGAGGATTCTCACTCTCATGATCCCTATTACCACAAACCATTTAAAAGGTAGGCCCCACCTAGGGTTCCTTCTTACATCCTTTCTCATATGACATATTTCTTATTCAGACCTGTGAGGCAGTGCAAAGCTACAGTGAACCACTGTGCACGAAGAGGTGATGTTTTCTACACATGTCCTCAGTATAGCTACAAATGATAATTAAGAGATTATTCTTTTAACACTGCAGAATGATAGATTCTTTAAAGATTTACCCAACCCATTATTTATTGGTAAGGAATCTAAGGGCAGAGGAGGCCAACTTATTCACAGTCACACAGGAAATAGAGGGTGGAGGGCAGAACTGAGCTGAATTGTACCTGCGTGCCCAGGTCTCTCTCAATGCATGATCCATCCACTATTATCTCTCGCTTTGCACAGAATACATTTCAAAAGAAAATATGTACTTCTCAGTAAAAGTGTGCCTCTTATATCGCATATATATGACATAGCAATAGGAAAATATCATGTGCACACTTCCAAACTCTCCTTGCTGCCTGTGTATGAAGTGACAGCAGAATCAGCTATTTCCCTTCTCATCCTGATTAACCCAGAGTGTTAGCAAGTTGCCTATCTAGTTAAGGATGCAGATCAGTGAAGAACGTTTTCCAAATTCTTTCTTTAAAATATAGTTCCACTTGACCTAATTAGGGTTTTAGGAGATTCCAAATCTTAGTTTTTACATCTTTCCAAGTTAATCTATAAGTTTGACAGTGGCCGGGGTGATATTGCTGAAGAAGTTTATACAATCTATTAATTAAAGGAAAAGGATTCATCTTAAAGTGTTGAGGATTTTAAGAGCAAATGAAAAGTAGAGAGAATGCAGGAAGGGCTAAAATAGCTGAAATGTTCCATATTTTCTTTTTAATAATCGGTGCTAAAAAAGGAATACGGGCTTTGGGTTTTAAATGCTGACATTGAAGGGAAGAAGCTAACTCCTAAGTGTTTTGACCTGCAGGGGAGGGGCTCAGTGGCCAGCCGGCAATCATTTTGTCCTGTTTCTGTGTTTCATTGTACGCCCACATCTATGCTCTCCAGTCAGCTTTTCCTTTTGTTTTGTCTTTTATTTTTTTCAATTACAGTTAGCATACAACATTATATTAGCTTCAGATGTACAACATAGTAATGAGACATTTATATAGCTTACAAAGTAATCACCCCAGTAAATCTAGTACCCATCTGACACTATATATAGTTATTACAATATTATTGACTATATTCCTTATGCTATACTTCACATCCTCATTACTATAACTGCCAATTTGTACTTCTTGAGTCTTGTTCTTTCCTTCTGTGACTCTCTCTGACTACTTGGTTTGTTAGGACCCTTTAATTAGTCACCAGCCAATCTCATTTTAAGTTGTATGATAATCCTCTTTAAAGGCTCAGGTAACTAAGGTCAAATTTAAAAGGTGGTTATATAAAGCCAGGCCATGACATTCTCCAAAACTAGTCCCTGAAACTTCTAAATTTTTGTCCTTATCAATGTTTCTAACACAATTTCTGTAAATTTTCACCCAAGGATGCTTCCATGTGATACTAGAATAAGCACTTACCTACTCAGGTAAGTTGCATAGGCCAGAAAGTTCACAGCTGGATTCTAGACTCAGACATTCACTGAGAACTCAAGCAAGCCCATTATGTTCTGGGGTGCTTAGCTTTATCATCTGTAACTTACAGTGATATAGTAGACTAAATAGGGTTCCCTCAAAGATGTGGATGTCCTAATCACTGGAACCTATGATTACCTCCCATGGTGTCATGGGTTGAATTGTGTCCCCCCAAAAAAGACATGTTGAAGTCAGATCACCCCCTATCCCTAGGAACATGATCTTATTAGGAAATAGGGTCTTTGAAAATATAATCAAATTAAGATGAAGTAATTAGGGTTGACCCTAATCTAGTATGACCGGAATCTTCATGAAAAGAAAGTGCCATGTAAAGACAGAGAAACACAGGGAGAAGACCAATGTGACCACTGAGGTAGAGATCAGAGTGAAGCAACTACAAACCAAGAAATGCCAAGAATTACAGCCACCTCCAGAAGCTAGAAAGAGGTAAAGAAGAATTCTATCAAGAGTCTCAAAAGGAACATGGCCTAATTGACACCTTGATTTTGGACTTTTAGCCTCTAGAACTATAAGACAATAAGTTTCTGTTGTTTTAAGCCACCAGGTTTGCGGTACTTCATTACAGCAGTCCTAAGAGACTAATATACACAGCAAAAGTTCCTTTTTTGCAGATGTGATTACCCTGGGTTAATCTGGGTGCATCCAGTGTAATTACATGAGTCCCAAGCGTCCTTATAATAGGTATATTTTATAAGAGGAAGATCAGAGTCATAAAAGGAAGGAGATATGACAATGGAACTGAGGGCCAGATCCAAAGAGAGATTTATCAGAAATTTGAAGATGTTATGCTGCCAGCATTAAGGATGGAGGAAGAGGCCATAATCCAAGCCATGTAGTAGGCCTCTAGAAGCTAGAAAGGTAAGGAAACAGAGTCCCAATTTGAGATTACAAAGTTTCCATGGCCTGGTTGACACCTTGCTTTTGGCCCAATGAAACCCATTTTGGACAATGACCTTCAGAACTGTAAGATAATAAACGTGTGCTATTTTAAGTCATTAAATTTGTGACAACTTGTTATAGCAGCAACGGGAAATACTTAAGATAATGTTTTCCTTGGTTAAGCCCTAGGCTTGATGTACTAAAGACAAAACATTGTCATGATTCTAATTAATATTAAAGATATACTAGCCACACAATACCAAAATTTTTAATGAATGGATAAACGAATGAATCAAAATTCATTTCAACTATACAAAGACATGTAGACCAAATTGTATTTAATAGTAATTCTTTTTAAAATTTTTATTAAATTTATTGGGGTAACATTGGTTAATAACATTATATAAATTTCAGGTATACAACTTTATAACACAATATTTATATGCTCTGTTGTATGCTCTCCACCTGAAGCCTAGCCTCCTTCCGTCACCATGTATTGACCCCCTTTACCATAATTCTTTAAGGGGATCTAATGATAATAGTCTCTCCAATAAATAGCATGACTGCTTCTCTATAACAAGCCTTCTTTATATTCCTTACTTCATTAATCAAAACATGAAGAAAGTCCTTGGAAACCCACATAATCACTGGATTTGAAAGAAGGCAAGAGAAAGGCACCCAATAAATTCTTCATAGAGTCTGCCAATACCCCTGCAAACCTCACTCATTGAAAATTTCACTGAGTTCACAGAATGTAGCCAGTTTCCTCTGGGGTAACTTTACTTCTTTGGATCATTCCTGGTGACTAATTAGCTGCCAGACGTGTCCTTATAGATAGCCACATTTTTCTGCACATAAGGGCATTTCTCCTTACAGTACTGGAGACAGATGTTTAAAGGATGATCCTCACTGACAAAGCAACATCTGGCATTTAGTCTCTTGCTGGGACTGATTGTGTGATATATCACCCCAAAGTGAGGTGCAGCAGAGCCCTAGAATGCGTAATGATTCCTGCAGTGCCAGTGCTCCCAGTGAGATGGGAAACGCTGAATGTGGAGACTTCATATGGTGGACCAGAGTTGAGAAAGAAAAAGGAAATTATAGTAAAACATGATCAATTTCATAACTCCAGAAACCAAACCTCAATAAGCATCAAAATGATTACATGGAAGCCATTCAACATACAGAAAATGTAAAAGGCTTACATTAAAATATGGTGTTTTCCAGGATTGTTTTTTCTAAAAATAAATACAGTAGTCTGACAGACTGGTCAAAACCATAGGTTTGAGAATACAAAAGGCAAAGAGTCTGTGTCCCAGTATATCCCACCACTAGGAATATGATGTTGGAAAGAGATGTAACCTTGGGCAAAGTATTTAATCTGTAATTTAGTGTCTGACTGTGCAAAAATGGGTTCATTGCTACCTTATTAGATAGTCATGAGGATTTTTGAAATAATATAGTGGCTGGCACAGAGTTATGTTCTTAAATAGTGACCATTTATTGAACAGTTACCAATGGTGGGCACTGTGCTAAGTGAGCTAGTTACTTTACTGATGGCAACAGAGTGTAGTCGTTCCAAGTACAGACTGCTTGGATTCATAGCCCAGCTCCACACCTCTCTCTACACAATAACCTTGGGAAAGTTACTCAACTTCCCAATCTCTAAAAGCAGATAGTACTATTACCGCTGGGGTGGTGTGAAATCTGACGTTGCCCAGCAGCATGGGGAGGGTATCCTCAGGCCTTCCCCATCAAGGCAGTAAAAAAAATTATAGGTCAATGACTTCCTGGCCAAAGATTACTAATCGTATTGTAGCAAGTCCAAATTTTAGCCCCCAAGCTCAAGTACAAGGAGATGGGCCATGCTAAGGAAGGCTGCAGCCCTGTGGAATTTGGGACATGAAAAGATAAGAGTATGCTCCAAGGCAGGAGCAGGTTTTCGGCCAAGAAAGTTGTAAGTGCAGAAGTAGGAAGATCTGTTTATATTTGAGCCATGATGGGAGGTCTTAGATGATCCATATGTGAAGTTACCTTGACTGACAGTTGACTGCCACTTAACCCTTTGCCTACTGTGCATGTGCTTACCCAGAATTCAGTCTGTTATAATTAGATTCATGATCTATAATTAGATTCACGAACTTCCAGGCATAATATTATAATGATGGTATAATGAGGCTGCGGTTATGGGCAGGTTAGGGTAGTACTTTCTGCATACATGTTTATGGCTGGTTTAGCCAGCATCTTTTATGGCGTTTGTGCTCTAGGATTTGGGGTAATTTATAACCCTAAAAGGGAGGTGTTTCTGGGAGGTCCTTAAGGAAAGTCTTCAAGGGAGATTTCTATGCTTACAGAGTTGGGCCTTCGCTCCTGTCACTCATGCCTGCCTAATTACCTAACAATATTATTGACTCACAGATTTGCCATCAGAAATAAATAAGCATATATGTTCGATGAACTTAGAAACAGTCTCTGGCGCATTGCAATGCTAGACAAGTGTTAATTAATGTTATTATTTTCCCTTTAATCTTCATGACCCTTTGCCATACATGATGTTATTAGATCCGTTTTGTCAACAAAGAATTAAGTAGATCCAGGATTGAAGTACAGGTAGTCTGTCTGGTACTTGGTCCAAAACTGGATTAAGTTTGGTGATGCTGGAAGCCAGAGCCCATTGATCTATTTTAATCTTTCACTCACCCTTTCTGAAATGAACTGGCTTTAAGACAGGGAAATTTCTTGACCACCCCACATCTCATTTGCGTAATGGAGAAAACAGTACTGACCGCTGATCAATTAATGAAATGACACAATAAATTCCCTATCACAGAGCTTGGCACAGAGAAAGCCTTCAAAATATGTTAGCGACCATAATAACCATCATCAGTAAAATCTTCAATGACACAATCATTTAGTGCTATACCCCCTTTTGAAAAAAAATGAGACCATGAGTTAATTCTTGTCTAGGAGCTTATCTAGGATATTTCCTCCTCATTTGGTGACATTGTCCTAGGACTTTCCTGAATTAGCAGTCCTGGAGAAATATTTGGTCATGGGAAACAGTCTTTGTGTTTTGCAATGATGGGCAGTGCCTGGGCTTTCTCTACAGCTTACTCCGGACTGGATTTGATGATGAGCAAAGGGCTAGCTGGTCTAGGCATAGATAACTGCAGCTGAGGGTGTGCGGGGAAACAATGACTTTGCTGGCCCTGAAGTATTCAACTAAATGGTGTACAGAAACAAAAAGGTAATGAGTAACATCCTGGCACTGGAACACTGGTTGGGAAAGAAAAATTGTTCAGGATCTTCTAGTATGGGGTGAGAACTACCCGTGATAAAGCAACAGAACTTCCACCAGGGCGAAAAGTATTTACTGAACCATTAGTAAAACTGTACTTCTCAACGCAGTGCTTAAAATGACAGTGGGATCATTGATTTTGCATCAGCAATTTTGAGTATAGTATATAAGAAATATTACAAGTCCTAGTTACTTGCCAAAGCAAACTTAAACTAATAAGAAAGCATATTCTTTTTCTAAGTAGTATAAGGCCCTTTATGTCCCAGATGCTGTGGTATAGGCAAAACCCCTCCACACAGGTTAACTAGACCCTATCAGTTCCATTGTTGGCAGTGCCCTCCCAAGTATTGGATTCATCAGGTTTGGAAAGAATACCCAAAGCTGGGGATGGGGAAGTTGACCTAAATAAACATGCTTGGCTAATATGGTGTCCGACTGTATCTGTGTGACAGTTCCTTGTGCCAAGCATCCAGAGACACCTTTGTGAATTGTCAGAAATGGACACCCCTAGAGCCACTGTGCAGGGTGAACTGAGTGAGGCAAGTCTCACCAATGACTAGTGGGGAGGAGGCATACCTCCGACTACTCAACAATCATAAAAATAAACACCGAGCTCAAAGAAAGCAGACAGTTGGCCTTGAAAGACATTTCCTTTTCTTTCTAGACCCCTTTTTATGAGAGGTTCAATATTTCCATAGGACCCTGTACAAGTGAAAGTCCTATTTGTGAGTCCAGGTGACATGTATTCTCTTTATCTAGTGTTAGGAGAAGCAGTGGCTAAGAACATGGCTAGAAACAGGCTACAGATTAATTAAAATGCTATAAATCAAGAAGGACCGATGCAAAGGAAAATTCAACACAGAAACAGGTAAACACAAGTGAAAGAGTAAGAGCTGCTGATCTTGGTCTTATCAGAAGACAAATATGTCAACAAAGGCCATGAAATGCTGTGACTTTTCTCCAGAAAGGCATATTTCTAACAAACAAACAAACAAAAACAAACAAACAAAGCAATAAAAACAATAGTTTCAGTAATGACAATGTAAGTGCTTTAAGTTAATCATGAAAACAAACTGAACCACATGGAAAGAATCGAGATTTTGTGGAGCTTGTACTCACTCTTTGTGCTCACTCTTTGAGAAAATGACAAAATGACTAATGCACTATTTCTAGGACACCTCCTAGATAGCCAGATAAAATATTGGATTCTTGGTTAAGTCTGAATTTCAGATAAACAATGAATAATTTTTAGTACAAGTATGTCTAATGCAAAATTTTGGACATACTTATACTAATATATATATACATATAGTTTAATTATCTGAAATTCAAATCTAATTAAGTGTCATGTATTTTTGAACTTGCTAAATCTAGCAACCTTACTTCTGGGGCCTTGAAGGAGGCTCAGAGGACTTGAGAGAAGCCCAAAAGTGAGGTGACGGTCATTTCACAATTTGCCCTGTGAAATTTTAGCCCCCAAGCTCATGAATAGGTATTGTAAATGGTTGCATTTGACAGATGCACAAATTGAGGCCATGCATAGGCTTCTGTATTGAATTTGGGGAACCACACATTTAAAAGGTTACAACAGTAACAAATTCTTTTAAATGTGTAGTTGTGTGAAACAGGAGTGTGTAAAAAGTGACTGAAAATAACTTGTACATCATATGAGACAAAGTGAAAGGAATTTGAGTTGTTTTGCCAAAATAAGAAAAGAATAAGAAAAACATTGATTACTGATTTCATGAATCCAAAATTTATAACATCTCAGAATTGAGAGGCACTTTAAAACTTAACTAGCCCGGCAAGGCTTCAATATTTGAACCTGCTCAATGACTTCCTGGCCAAAGATTACTAATCGTATTGTAGCAAGTCCAAATTTTAGCCCCCAAGCTCAAGTATGTGTCCAAGAAATCCCTTTTTTTTTTTCCTTTAAGTTAAATAAACTAACTCTGAGCCTCATGCTTGTTTGGCTGCCCTAGGGATATACAATAATGTGACTGTGATAGAAACTGAAAGGCAAGGGCCGAGGAGGTTTCCAGGGGGTGGTTTTCACACCAGAAGAACATGAGCCAAGACGAGCACCTGGGGAATGGGACGGGGCTTGCTCTTGCGTGTCCTCACCTCCCCGTCTCTGCTTGTCCTCACAAGGCAGGGCAGGGACCACACTGCCCTGCTCTGATGTCAGGCAGATAAGAGCCACAGGGCAGGAGCACAATCCCAGAAGCACTTTGAAAAACAGAGGAAAGGAGGAGCATGGTGATAAGGGAAACTGGAATTCTAAAGACGAGGATGAATTAACTCCCTCTGAAGGAACCACCTCAACCAATCTGCCACCAGACTTTGTTTACAGAGACAGACCCCCTTGCTTAAAGGTAGAACAAGGCCAGATTTGCCAAAGGGACCTGTATGGGCTCCAAGCCCTCTAAGCCCTTCCTAGCCACACTCAGAAAATAAACTTTAGGAAGAAAATTTTACTTGGTATAATTGGATATTTTTGTCTTGCTTACCTAAGCTATCACAAGTGGCTATGTAAAAATAACATGAGTGTTGATTTAGAAATATAAAAGATTGTTTAGAAATTCCAATTAGGCAAATATCTTTTTTTTTCTTTTCTTTAAAAAAATTAAAATAAAATTCCTAAGGTCTTTTTGTAAAAAGATAATTAAACCTATATGAACTAGGCCCAGAATGAGTTATTCAATTCTCTTGGGGGCTTTTACTCTAGGCTGTGGCTAGAAAAGAAGATTCGCAGTAAAGGGGCCTGTGGGGATGACTGCCATTTACCCCCACGTTTTCATAAACAGAGGCAGCCAGGCAGAGAGCGCAGCTGTCACCGTTTCCCAAACAGGCATTGGAGGTGGGAGCTACTCCAGCACAGGCCAGTGTGACCAGTAGATTTCTTCACACAGAAAACCTAAAATTTTATTAGCAACCATTTGAACTGTTCAGGAAAGTTCAATGCCTTTTGCATATGTATAAAACTAGATCTGTTCATTATCCTGCATTGGCCCTGGCTGTTTCTTGGTCCTAAACTAACCTGTAATGTGCCCATGGGTCCCTAAGATTCGAAATGGTCAGTGATCAACAGAAGACTGGAGCAGACCAGATATGAAATGAAAGATTCACCAGATAGACCAGAATGAAAGATTCACCTGAAGCAGAAATCTGGAAAGGTTAGCTTAGTCTTTCTCCCACGAGCAGCTTCGTGCTGCAGATTCCAACTGGAGTGGAAATGCCAGGTTGCTCAGGGAGAAGGTTGTCCTTGTCATGTGTCTTGGCCAATTGGAAATTGGCAGCACTCACACTCTCTTGGAACATCTTCTTGCCAAGCTTCTAGGACATTTCCCAAGACCGAATGAATGGGCCAACTGGACAACGTTTCACTAAGCACACAAACTTTTCACAGTGCAATCCAGACTTTTCAAAACTCTGTGTTGTCAGCAAAGTGGGAAAAAAAATGATAGAGCATCACTATTCTCCATTTGGGTTTTTCCAAATGTCACCATCACTAGAAGTGAAAAATAATACACATTTGCTCTAAGGTAAGGCTAATTAAGGAACATACATTTAGAGGAAAAACAAAAACACAGATGAAATCACTTTTAACAGATTAACCAAAAATTCAATTGTGGTCCTTCTAAGAACTTAACCTTTTGATCTGGATCAGTTATAACATAATTAACTTTATCCAAAGAAATATATTTATCCTGGGCACAGAAAAGAAAAGGTCAGGAACTAGACTCCAAAACTTTAAAAGAGAAAGATATATCTCTAAATTACTAAGTGAATTCAACCTTTCAGAAAACATTTTGTATTCAATAAGAACCTTTTTACTGTAGAGAGAAAAATTACTAAATCCTTGGCTAAGGACCAATGGTGGGAATTAGGTGAATGCCCACTTCACTTGCCCTTCTAAAATTATGGTGTTGATTTGTGTGTAATTAAAAACACCCTCGGAAAATATTCTACAGCCTGCGATGGGGGTCATTCAATAAATTAGACTAATTATGATTTTACAAATGCAATTGCAAATTTAATAAAGTATCAAAAACAAATCCAATCACAGATGTTTGAAAGAGTTTGTCGTGTAAAAACTTCACTTATCACCAAATAATATAATTAAGCAATTACCAAGTGACAGCTGAGTGATGATTATAGCATCAAAGCAAAAGGGCAGAAGTCTTCAACTCCCAGAAAAGTCACTCACAGACAGATCACAATTAACCAAAGACAGTATTTCTCGCAAATTTTGTCTGACTTTCCAGTTGGCAATAGGTCAGCAGTAGCTTTTTGCCAATTGGTGCCTAGGCCCATAACAAACGTATGCATTAGGTGCAGCAGCCAGGACCTCCAGTACTTACAAGAGCTTATGAAAATGCTTTCATTTTTTTTTAAAGCATAAGAAAAAATTAAGTTTTAGGTCAGAGAAAATGTTTTAATATGTAATATTAATATATTTATCTATATGCCATGGAGGTCATAAAATACAACTTTAATTTTTATTGGTAATGGAGGAAACGGCCCACACTGCAAAACATCTAGGACTCATGAATTTATTATGTGGCCCTACCTAGGCCCTTCCCGCAGGACCACAAGCTGCCTTGATGAGTGGCAGCAGCCAGCTGGGTGTCTGAGGAACAATGACAGAAAAAGGCAGGTTGCATGGGGCAGTAGCATGGAGTGAGGTGTGTTTTCAGGGCCAGCAGGGTGGGAGACTGAGCTTGTAGACCACATAAAGAGCTCTATTTCCCAAGAGGGCTGAGGTGGTATGAATAAAGTCAACAGCTCTGTTTTCTTCACCACTGTATCCTAAGTTTAGTTCTGACACCTGACTCAATATTTGGTAAAGAAAAATGATTCTATGGTGTGATATGGAAACTACGGGCAGAAGCAAGAAAAAGATTCCTGCCATGCAATCCTTTGCCTCACCCTGTGGCTACTAACACCAGCCTGTGCTGATTCCTCAACAACACGCTCACTTCTTCTATGTCCAACTATACCAGTTCTTCCTGCCACTGAGAATAAATTCCCACTAAGACAGCCTGGTAGTGGCTAGAGCATGGATCTTGGCTTAAATCCTGACCCTTTCACTAACCTGCACTGTAACTTTGAGAAAGTTCTTTACCCTCTCCGGACCTCAGTTGCCTCATGTATAACGTGGAGACGACGTTCCTACATCAGGTGGTCATGAGGATGAAAGGAGATGACGTCACATACTAAGCCTAATTAGTGCTACACAGGCTCTAAGGAAATAAAACTTCCTTTCATGTCCATTACATGTTACCTAGTACATGGCTACACATAGTAATACTTTTACTAATGTTTCTGAAATCTACCCCTAAATATTTGCAGTTAACTCATTTTCCACACAATTCGTTACTATAGGCATTGCTAAGTTCAAGAGTGAGGATAGCTGGAAGACATACAGCTGCTTCGTAACCCAACTGATAGTGGGCCCTGCAACATCACTGGAGGGAAAATGAAGTGGAAGGGATAATGAGGCTTGTGGCTGGCAGACATTTTAATAAGCTACGTAGAATGAGAGGCAGGGAGACATGAGGAGGAGGTGAGAACACAGAGCTGCCTCTTTAAGCTGTTGGGAGGTGGTGGGTCCACAGAGCCCATATTTTATGGAGATCTAAGTCTGGGGCCAGAGCTGAGCAACAGAAGACACCTGAAGGCTGCCACCGAGTTCTTATCTTCTTCTTTGTCCTTCCACGGGCATGGTTTCCAAGTAGACATTAAACACGTCTTTTAAAATTTGATTTGAAGGAGTAACAAAAATGTCTTATCGGAGACAGTTTCAGCCTAGACCCACCTGGAGGTAAAAATGCATTACAACCCCCACTATTTGCCGCACTCATCAGCTTTTCTCCCAGCCTTGCTTTCTTCAGTATTAAATGAATAATTATTTCCCTTTCTTCTTGAATCTCTCTTGACCATCTTTTATGTCTCCTTTAATTTTTCATCTTCAATAAATTATTTCAAACACATTAAAATGTTTGAGCATCTATTATTTAATAGCATATAATAGCAGGAGATACTTTGCTTGACAGAAATAAAAGTAATGCGCTCTACTTTTAAAACAAGGTTTTAATCCTCTACCTGACAAGATAACTAAGACCCTAATGTAAAAGCATGGAAGCCTTTGTTCCACTCTGAGATCTGATGACAGCTGTCTAATTCATTAACTCCGTCATTTATGCAAAAAACATTTATTGCACACCTACTAAGTGCTAGCTACTGCTTTAGGCTCTACACCAAAAAAGACAAAGTCTTGTGGAAGAGGAGACAATAATGAATAAAGAGCTACACATATAATGATATCAGGTGGAAATCAGTGCAATGAGGAGAAGGACATTACATAGTGTGGGGAGGGCCAGAATTCACAGGACAGGAACTTCTCCGCGAATCACCAACCTTCCCATTTTTTCTTATCTCTCTTTGCTTTTTTTCTCTGATTTTCTTCCATGATTAAAGTTGACTCGATCTCGCACATCATGTAAGATGGTCCCATCACTAGTTGTAAGGAAGTGTTGTGTGGATTAGCTTCCAGTTTGGATAGGAGGGGAAGAATAAGAAGTTCAGTGACGTGTAGTCTAGGACCTGTGAGCTCAAGACATGGCTAAAGTTGTTTCAGGGATCCTGGAAAGAATAAAAATGCTTGACTCTTCAATCAGGAATCCAATGGACATCATCATTGAGCCTTTTGCCCCTTTGGAGCAACAAGTCACAATTCAGTGAAAAGACTACTTAGAAGAGAGACCAGTAATTGTTTACATTAAGTTTTTATAAATATTTATTCACCTAAAAGTTAATAATGTTGAAAATTTCAAATGTTCTATAGCAGTATAGTCATTAAACTCTTCTATTGTATTCCGAAGTATCAAGTAAGTGCTTTCTCTCCCATCTCTCAATATTCCAATGTGAATAGCATTTAAATATTAAATAGTCATCAGTTTAAGTGCAAAGCTTTCAGCAACCATTTTTAGTATTAAATTCTATCTCTTTAATCTGAAATTTTTCTAGAAACATTCCTAAAATAAATAGATAGATAGATAGATAGATAGATAGATAGATAGATAGATAGATAGATAGATAGATAGATAGATAAATGGAAGGGAAAATGCTACCCAGTGCCAAGGGGTTCACAAATATAACATGGAGCTGGTTCAATATACTGCAGATACAAATGATCTCATAGATTCAAATGAACATTATGCAATTAAAATGACACCTATTGGTTCCAAAAGCCTTATGTCTTCTAGCTCCTATTTAGACAGAGATTATTTCTACTGATTATAATAAGCAAATGGAAAATGTGATTTTCAGGACTTGTAAGTCACATTTTAGTTAGTTTCAAATTCTTCCAGTTAATGTATGAAATTATGGAAAACTTATTCATTTTAGAAAATGTTCTGGTTATTCCGTGTCCATTTAAATTAAGCCAATTAAGTGCTATTTGCATTATTATACCTATTATTGCCATATGATTGAATTTTATCAATTTCTTCTCTAACAGTTAAATCATACATTTACTTACTAGTTTTAAAATCATACTTTCCCTTTCCTTATCCTACCTTAGCCTCTCCCTGGACTTTCCCAAGTATTAGTAACAATTACTTTCAAAAATATAGATGAGGAAATTTTCATCAACATTCCAATAATGTTTTTACTTTGGTGAGTTTATAAATAATCTTTTTCTAGCTTGCATATATATTCCAGATATTTAACCCATAAATTAATTGGGTTTATTCTAGTCATTTTCACAAGTATCTCAATCTTCGTAATACAGAATTCATACCTTAAAAGACAATTTTAATGATCACATGACTGGTCACTTCATTTGCAAATAAAAACTTCAGAGTTCTTATTTTGCTTAATAATTAACAAAGAACATACATATGAATTTAATTTCTATTAAATTCTATTAATTTCCGTCTGGCAGAAAATTCCAGAAAATTTAGACAGTGCATCAAGCAGAAGCAGTTTCATCAGGATATACTGGTTATTTTCTCAAGTCATTTAACGCTGTTTGGCCTTCTCCTCCAGCTGTAATTCTCTTTAAATCCTTTCTTACTTTCACCCTTGTCCTTTTTTTCTTTCCTCCATTGTGGCCCCTGAGCCTTCACTCCGTCTTTGTTATTTCCCCAGGGCAAATTCTGTTAGGTTTCCCTGGTCTCTAAGTCTTATTTGGGGCTGCCTCCCTGTGTCTAGAATCATCTCCTACCCTGAGTACCTCACTCCACTTCAAAGAGCTTCTGAAAACCCATTTCAGCTGGGAGCTTTATTATGTTGATTTTCCCATCAACTGCATTCTGCAGGACTCATTCTCCTGTGTGCTGTCCTGGCCAAATCCTAGTGCCAGCACTTTAGGAGAAACACATTATTTCCATTTCTTTCCAAAGCACTGCGTTTGGCTCAGAAAATAATATCCCTTGTCGAAATAATAATCCTGAACTCAGTGTCAGAACCCATCACCCAAGCTATGGTCAGATATGCCAAGATAGCTTTTATTGTTCCTTCAGGCATTTCTTTCAAGTTTTCTAGAAGTTCTAGGGCCAGAATCCCCCCAGAAGGTGAAAAGGAAGGAGAGAAATTTCTTATAATAAAAGGATAAGAAAATCCATTGCACACGTGGTGTGGGTCATTTTGTGCCAGCAGCAAAAAGGCCGGTTATCCTTAAAATATGGCAATGAAAAGATGGGTGATTTAATGAGTTCGCTGGTCTTATCTCCCATCCCGTTTATTTTCAGAGATCTTTCCAAGGGAGTTCACACAATAATAACAATCCGTCATCAGTTTGGTGCTCTAAAAGCTCAAGATGGTCAAAAGTTTTTCTACTGACACTTAATTTTTAAGAAGAGTTATTACTAAAATTATTCCCCAAATTTCTGATCGTTCTACAGTATGTACACAAAGCCAAAGTGGTATTATTCGTGTGTGTGTGTGTGTGTGTATATATATATAGATATATATATATATATAGAGAGAGAGAGAGAGAGAGAGAGAGAGAGAGAGAGAGAGAGAGAGAGAGAGAGAGAGAGAGAGAGAGAGAGAGAGAGAGAGAGAGAGAGAGAGAGAGAGAGAGAGAGTGATTTTCCAACCTGATTTTCATTCCATTTATGTTTCTATTCAGGAAGAAAAATGTTTGTGTAGTATTTTGTCTTTATTCAAACATTAGAAAGAAGGAGCCAATTACGAAAGACTTCATCGAGTGTTGATTGCCTTAAAATACAAATTGCTGAGGTTTTATAGGCTCACACTAAAGAAAGAAAAACACCACCTAATTCCAGATAGCTTGTGATGTATGAACCACCAGACGGAAAATCATTGAGTCTCCAGGGCAAGAAAGGACCTAAAGTGGAAACACGGAAATCAAACCGGTCAGTAACGAAGATCAAAAATAGAAACATTCTTTCCTGAATAACCCTTTTTTGAAGTTTTACATTTGCCCTTTTTATTGACTATTTGTTTTGAGTCTACATACATCTGATCAGAATCTTCCTGTTCGTTTCTATTGCTTTTCCTGACCCAGCTGACTCACGGTGCTTTGTTTACCAGGCAACGGTAGGGCTTTTCCCAGAAGAGTCTGTCCCGCGGAGGCACACTTTAAAATGAACACCAACCAACCCAGAGCCTACACCCAACCACCTCTTTTGTTGGGCTGTCCACTTGCCCTAATCATTCTAGGACCAGGGACCAAACAACCAGGGGCAGCCGCTGTGCCCCAGAGCCTGCATAACCGTTCAGACAAGCCAGGCCTAAACCCACCTAGGCTTCCTCGCTCATTCCTTCCTGCAGAAACCACCATAAAAGGTCGTACCCACAGGTCCTTCCTCTCCCTCTGCTTCATGACCCGTCCTAGGGTTTCTCCTGTGACCCCCATCACATCCTGTGCCTCTTTCTCCTGGCAACTGGCAGTAGGAATCTGTCTGTTTAATGGCATTGTTCCTTTGACTTTTGACCTCAAATTTCCTGTTAATATGCCGCAGAGGAAAGAACATGCAGCGTCACTTCTTAGCCTTTGAATGTTTCCACCCAGACAAGTTCCTGCCTATGCGCACGGGGATGGGGAGGTGCTGTCCTCCCTGTGCGTGTGCGGACACAAAGAGAGCGGGAAACGTGGGCGAACAGTACAAATGCTTACCACAGGCAGGTGTGCAGCCAGCGTAAGAGTAAGAAACAGTGAGACTGTGCATGATGTGGGATGGGGATGGAAATAAGTGCGCGTCTGACCAGGGCCCTTAGAGGCCCACAATTGATACACTGAGCAAGTTAGCCATGCATTTATTATTTAGCCATTTTATTAGTTTAAGAGTTTACCTTAGCAGCAAGGAAGCCCACCAAATCCACAGATTTCCTGTGATCTACTTTAACATATTTTTGTCACACTGAAAAAATAAAATTGAGTGCCTTTCCCTTTTCAAATTCTTAGAACCTAATAGTCTTCCATGAGGTTTCAAAAATAGTTGCCAGCCAACTTGCACAACCTCCGTTTCCTGCTTTGAGCTCTGCGGTGATTTTCCTACCCTGAATGTTCTGCAACACTTTGCTTCTCCACAGTCTTTCCTCACTGACTACTATTACCTTAAGTATTCTTTTTTTTGTTATTACCCTTTGTCACCAAGCCTGGCTCATAAGAAAGGCCGAGCCTTCCTTCCTTTCTCTGTAATTTCCTATTTGCTCTTGCTCTCTAGTAAGAAATCAGTCCGCCTTTTTTCTTTGTCATCTTTTTATTTTCTTTCTTGCAGACCTTCAAAGTGTTATTTTTGTCTCATATGGCTTTTTTCCCTTTACTAATGGCATCTATTTCATTCACTTGCCTTTACCAACTCTGTCCTTACCTATCTTGCATCCTTCTTTACCATAGTGATTTTTCATGAACATCTTTTCCATGGTCCACTTTCCATTTTTATGTCTTTTAAAACATCACCCCTGTCTCTACTTAGGCTTTTATTAGAAATTATTACAGCATTAGGTCATTAAAATTTGTATTACTTAGCTATGTCATTTTACTGCCACCCTGTCAGAGACCTTTGGCTATAATAATATAATGGAAAATGACTCTCGTGCACACAGTAAAAAGGAGAGTGAGGAAAGCGACAGGAAGAGAAAACGGAGACAGAACATAAAAGTCAATCACAAAGGGTCTGCATAAAGCGAGAAGAAGAAAGGGACCATCGATCAATAAATTTCTTCGATGCGAATGGTCAGTTCAAATCATCCTGTTAGGAAAAAAAGGAGGGAGGGAAGGAGAGAGGGAGGAAAGATGGAGGAGGGAAGAAGGACAAGAAGGGAGGAAAGTGAGCTAAACCAATCTCATTCCTTTTTTTCTCCTAATGTCATTTTCTTCCTGAATTATTTGTCTCAATTTATCCTATGTTTATTCATTTATTTAATAAATAGCTATTGCATATTTGCTGTGTGCTGGGTGTAAATGAGACATACTCTCCCTTTGCACAAGCTCCAAAAACCCTGGAGTTTGCTCTTGGCCCTGGCAATGAGGTTCAGAGCTTTATTTGATTGAAACATCCAAAACTGATTTCCCACTAGGAAAGCTGTGAGACGACAAGGAGAACTGCATCTCTCAATTGGCTCCAGGTGCCTCCCTCAGTAGGGAATCAGGAGGTCCGCCCTGGTGGGGTCAGGTGGAATGTGGCTTCCAGGGTCCGTCGCCCCTGCTCCCCCAGCCTGGTCAGACCAGCCCTGGTATGAGACCTCACAGCGCTCCCTCAGCATCTGCAGGAGGACGCTTAACCCATGTACGAGGGGTTTCCGGAAGACTTTTAGAGAGAGTGATAGGATGAAAACAGAGAAGTATGCGGAGTAGCAGCTGCAGTCCATAAGAAATATGCTAAGAAAAGTGGAGAGAAAAAATGACTTTAGCCATGTACTAAGAACACACTTTCTTTTGTGTCATTTCCTTAAAAGACTGAAAAAAGATTCAAAATACACGTAACCACTTTTGGTCTCTATAGGTTATGTTTCTTTGGATGGGACAACATACAAAGATTGGATCACACGGGGTCCCAGAATTTATTTGGATTACATTAAGGTCATTACATAGATAATGACCTTAAACAGGTCACTCACAACCCTTAGAAAAAGTGTTCTCATCTTGAGAAATAGGTGATGAGATGACATGTAAAAACTCTGAGAAGTGATCATTTAATCCACAGATGGTAAAAAGACCTAGAGGCCGATACCACAGCTCATACAGGGAGTAGTTTGGGATGGGCTGATGTATTCAGCTCACTGGCCAGGCTCCATGCTGTACAGCTTATTAAATATTTTTAATATCACCCCTGCCTCTGATGATTCGTACAAGTAGTTACCCAAACAAGGCGAACTGTTGACCCTGTTCAGGTAACTACACCTAAACTCAGAGTCAAGGACTGTGGTAGGAAATCTGTATAAAGCAGACCTTTGACATAATCATCACAGATGATTTTGGTTGGAGCATTACACATTACAAATACAATGGAAATATCTGCCATCGTGGTTATCATCCCTGGAAGTCGCTTGAATTTTAGGCGTGTGGCCAGACAGCCCACAAAATAGGAAAAAAATAGATAAAATTGTGTCCAGAGCTGCAGATGTGTTCTCCAGTGGGTGTTTTCCTGAATGCTTTACTCTGACACCCCAGCTGTGGAAACTTTAATCGCAGCTAGAAGTGGAACCTAGCATATGGGATAAGTCTGAGAGGCCAACAGACAGAGCTGAAAGGAAAGTTATCACGTGCCCTTAGCCATCAAAATATCCTGAGCAAGATCGACAGGCTAAGTAGCGCTATGAATTTTAACCTTTCTCACAAGAGGGTAGATATAAGTTTTCATCCCTCCTCCCAGGTCACTGAAGGCAGAAGTTACCTGCCAATGCCCTTCCCCAACTTGGTCTTTGTCTCTGGTTGTCTCAAGGTTTGCTTTGTGAAGAAAGGGCTTAAGAAACTGATACCAAGGCTGAATGACCTCTGTGGAGAAAAAGGGTGGATTTTATCCTAAATTGAAGAAAACATCTTGCTTTCAAGTTGACACTAAACTGCAAATTGTGCTGAGATGCTTGAAGGTGAGGGTGTCCGGATCCCCACTGGTACTTTAAGTGGCCAGCAGAGGACTCTTATAAGGCACAAGTAACTCCTTCAAGTCCAGAGTGATCTTGGCTGTGTAAAGCCTTTGTTGACTTCCATACAGCCCTTACAATAGATTCGAGCTTTCCATATATACCACCACTTTTACCCACCAGGTAAAAAGGTCTTTCCCAGACAGCCAAGTCAGGCTAATGTTACTGCCACTTGCTTTCAGGAGCACAACAATTTGCAGAAATAGGTATTTCGGTACTATTTCCCATTGCCAAATATTAGAAAAATCAAATGGCCTTAGTAAATGTTCCCAAAGCATCTGGCCAGATTCAGTTATTCACTTATTCGACTCATTTATTTATTCAACAAATGTTCGAGGAGCTAGACACTCACTAAGAACTTGAGATTCATCAATGAACACAATAAACAACAAACATAATAACAGTAAACACCATAAACATAAATATTATAGTATGGTAATTGTTAAGTACTATAGAGGAAAGAAATAGGGTAAGACAAGATAATGTGATTAGGAGGGCAGGCAGCAATATTAATAGGATTAAATTGAGATTAAATCTTGAATAGGAAAGAAAGTGAGATTGCACTCTAACCAACATCTGTTTTTCAAATATGAGATTTGATTTGGATTACAAAGAGGTTCACATACACCAGAAATATGTAGGTGCTGGTCACTGTGGAAAATTTAGTCTGAGGCTCGTGTTTCTAGCATGAGTTACACCTTTACTGTGGTTATTTCCCCAGCATCCATCCATTCTTGTCTTGATAATTTGCCCAAATTTTACATTGCTATTTGTACCTCTGCCATGTAGCCCATATCCTTTGGAGGAGACTCAATCAACCATGGCCTGGGAATGGAACATATACCTCAGCCAATCAGCACAGCCAGTTATTAACTCATGGGTGTGCCCTTGACCCAATCAGAACAATAGAGCTGAAGAAGCTATTTGATAAGAAGTCCTGGAAAAGATGTCCTCATTTTCTTGCTTTTGTGTGGCAGGCTGATACAACCTGGGTAACCATTCAGGCATTTCACTACAGTGAAAACTATGTCAGCATACGGAGGTCAGAGCTAAGAAAATCCTAAAGAATCAGACCCAGAGCCCTGATCAAACCTTGCCTCTGAACCCTTTGGTGACATAAACCAATGAATCCACTTTCATACATAGATCAATCAAAGTTCAGTTTTTCATTACTTGCAACCAAAAGCATCTTAGCTAATAAACCAAACAGCAGAAGGCAGCTATGAACAAGAGACCCACCTTGCAACCTTATGTGAAACATCTTATTCTAGCTACGTCACCCTAAATGTAACCTTGTTTTATTAAAGACATAGTTGATAGACAAAAATCAACATTTTTTTGTAAGTCACAGAGAAACAACTTCTTAAATCAGTAAAAGAGGTACTTCTAGAAAACTAAAAATAGTAGAACACATTGAATTAGAAATGAAAGGTACAGATGTTAAGGCAGGCTCAGGAGGATCAATTCTAAGGTAATTTGGGGGAAGGAAATGGCAGACGCTCTCCACCTCCAGCATTGTAGATTGTTTCTTGATTCCCTCTTAATGAAAACATTGCGTATTCTCTTTTCTGCAATATAGTCGATGGATTTTCTTGCCCTATTTTTTTACTTTCACTTTTTGCATAGATTTGGTATTTTTATTTTTAATAAAAGTGGAGGTGCTTCTAAGCATTTCTATTGCAACAGCAGGGCTTGAACTTCAGGTCAGCTGAAAGGAAGAGTGTGTGCCGTTTCCATGGAAACCATAGCAGTATAATGTCAGGTACTAAGAGACATCAAGAATGAAGGGATAAAATCTCTGCATCATTTTAATAAACACGTCCTGCTTACCATTATTTAACCACAGTCTACATATATGTGCTCTATCTCTTAATAGCCACTCTTCATCAATTTCTTTTGACCACGTCTAACCTTTCTAAGTTGGTCTTGATTATGCTGCTAAGTAAATAAAGATGAAAAGAATGCCCTTCATTAGATTATTACAAATGCCTTATTATTCTGAAAACTCACTACATATATATATATATGTATATATATATTTTTTTTTTAATTAGAAAATAATACTATGGGGATTCAATAATAAGGGTTAACTTCAACCCACCAAGACAAAAAGGTAAATTAAGCAGGGCTTATATTTTGTCCTTATTATTATGTGTCTCATCTTATTACAGGCCCCTTCTGGGTTATTCGTAGTAGAAAAAATTAAATAAATGAACGGTTTGTACCCAAACCCTAGCTGTTACTAATGTGTCTCTTCTCAAGTTTGTATTCCAAAAGTATCATGTCTGTGGAAGCAAGGAAGCCCTTCCGAACCCCCCTGTCTCCCAAGCAGCAAGGGATGCCGAACACTTAGCAGTCCCACCTTGGGAGACAGAGAGTCATCTCCCAGAGGCAGCCTTGGGAAGTAAATGTCTTCAATACTTCTTTGAACCTTCTCGATCTGCACCCTCCCCTGCCGAGGGGCCCATTCTCAACTGTTTCCTCAAAGTCTTGCCTCCACACACCTAGGAGCAATCAAGAGGGAAGGATGAGAGAGGGAAGAAAAGAAATGAGAGAGAGAAAGGAGGAGGAAGAAAGGAAGAAAATGAAGGGGGAAAAGAGAGAGAGGGAAGGAAAAAAGATGGACAGAGCCATAAATCAACTTGAGGAAAGAAAGGTTCGGGTGTTTTCTACTCCACTAAGGACCTCGTAAAAGACACTGTTTGGGAGGAACAATTTGTGTCTAGTATTATATGGGTGTACCTTGTTTTATGACACTTCACTTTATTGCACTTTGCATATATTGCATTTTTACAAATTGAAGGGTTGCGGCAACTCTGTATCAAGCAAATCTATCAGTGCCATTTTCCAACAGACTCAGATGCTGGTGAGCATTTTGTAGCAATAAAGTATTTTTAATTAAGGTATGTACATTGTTTTTTTTTAGATATAATGCTATTACACACTTAATAGACTACAGCATGGCATAACCATAACTTTTATATGCACTGGGAAACCAAAAAATTCCATTGACACACTTTCTTGCAATTTCGCTTTATTGCAGTGGTCAGGAACTGAACCCACAATATCTCCAACGTCTACCTGGACAAAATCCCTTTATTTGTCTCCCAAATCCAGTTAAGGGGAATTGTGCCAAATTCCAAATAAACTGAACTAATACTCCACTAAGGCCAATGGATAGAACCCAGTGAGCGAGATCTCTTTGTACTGTGGCCTAAGAAATTGTAAACACTAAAAGTGAAAGAAAGGAGCCTCTTCTCCCTTCAGTAGGTGATAAATGAAATAGAAAGTAGTAAATCCCTGGTAGTCGGCGACTGCACAAAGCCACTTGGGTTGAATTGCCACAGCCAGAGGGCTGAAGGCCTTGAGACAATCAGTGAGCCACAGAATGAGGGGCTGGTGTGCCAGAGGGAGCGGAAACTCCACGGCAGCAAGCCTAACAGTAACGGTTACTTTATCCTCACGAGAACTCCCTAGGGATGTCTGAGCCAGAAAAAGGTTACGTGGACCTAAGGACCAGTAAGTCCATGATTAAGGAATATGAGCCAGACCAAGATTTGGATCCCCTTTTCTTAAGTGTATCCCTCCTGTTGGGTTCTGAAATAACCCAGAAAGGAACAGTAGGCACATCACTAAATCACAACCAAGTCTAAGAGAACCAAAAGACTGAGAAGCACAATCCTGCCTCCAGGAGCTCACAGTCTAGATGTTAATAGAGGAATTCCTTGTCTGATCTGGTCACCATCATCAACACACACACACACACACACCCCACTGGTTTGAAACTTAATTGCTCCAGATTTTTGGTTTGTATGTAGCATAAAAATACCCAAACAAAAGAAACTGATCTACAGACAAAATCCCAAAAGATAACATGAAATCTTATGAAATAATTTCACAGCTTTTAAAATGATGAGGTTACATTTCATGCAATCATCTGATTCCACATAAAATTTTCATAAGCGCTATTAAATACCTTTTTGAGTTTATCCCTGTAGTGGCTTTTGAAATCATGATGCCAGTAAAGCCAATCCATTCAGATATCATTAACCTGGTCCTTTGATCTTCAATACTATCTGGTAGTTTGGATACACAAATGACTTTCTGGTGGGTTTCCCTCTCCACCCCACATGAAGATCCCTCTACAAAGCAAAGGGTAACAACAGCAGAATGTGGTCACAGCTCCTTAATTGGAGGAAGAGAAAAGATAATATTCCAGAAGACATGGAGCCCACTAGTTAACTGTGATAGCATGCTTCTTAAATTCCAAGACTTCATTGGAGTTGAATATCTCAGTGGGTGCTTTTGACTTATTCTCAAATCTGATCTGCCTCAGATGAGAATTCCAATGGAATTCACCTTGCTAGATTTTAGACTTGCTTGGGACCTGGCATCCCTTTCTTCTTTCTGATTCACCCCTTAGGAATGGGAAGACCTACATTATGCCTGTCCCTCCTCTGTATTTTCGCAGCACACTCTTGTCTGGTTTCACAGGTTCATGGGTAGCGGGGGAATTTTGCCTCAGGATGACTCGCTCCACATCTCACCCATATCTGTTTTAGATGATATTTAGGTGAGACTTTGGACTTTATATTTTAGAGTTGATACTGGAATAAATTCTGATTTGGGAAGCTGTTGGGATAGAATGAATGTATTTTGCATGTGAGGAGGACATGAACTTGAGGGTCCTAGGACTAGAATGCTACAGACTGATATGTAATGAACTAAGATATCTATCATTCTACCTCCAAGACTCCCTGAGCCAGTTCACGCCTACATCCCAGAGTTTGCACAGAGCCAAATCAGTCTGTCACATCAAGAGTCTGGCAGAAATTCTGTTGATGACATTGGGGTCCCCATATTTTCCAAAGGAGTATTTTCAATGGTAAATTTGTTCATTCACCTCTGAGCCCTTGTTTCATATTGAAATCAATGGAGGGTCAATGTAATAAGATCTTATTTTTAGCTGTGGTCATTATATTTATTTTTACAATTCAGCTTTTTTCCCCCTGTATAGGAAATATTTTGGATCATAGATCATCTCATAGATTTTTAAACTAAAGATGAAAAATTGTTTTAAAAGAAATTTTATCATAAGCACAACCTTAATAGAATTTGCACTTCTGACCTTTGAAATATAAATCCAAAATTTAACCTATCAGACTACACTATTATTTCTTATTCTCCATAGGCCTGTCTACACACTAAAATTGGTGCTCAGATTGCTCTTTCAGAAAGTTCTTCAAGGTCAACAAAACTTGAGATTACAAATAAAAATTAATTTAAGTAATCAAGCAACAAGCATCAGTAGGATCAGAAGAGAGTCTTCCTTCCGTGATTAGGTCTGTATGCAGGTACATGGCATGCAAAGAAGTCTCTCTTTACTATTAACTCATGGGTGTGTATGTGTGTGCATGTGAGAGAGAGGGAACGAGAGACAGAGACAGAGACAGGGACAGAGAGAGACAGAAAGGCAGAGACAGAGGGAAGGATTGGATTAAAAGAGGGAAGATTTCAATTTACCTGAAAATTGCACTATCAATAAGGCACTCGTTAGAATAAGATGGTGTTTGCAAAGTTGTAGGAGTAGAGAGGATGGACATGTAATACTGAAGAACAGAAAAACAGATGCTGGAAACTTTTATTTCCAGTCAAAGGGTACAAATCTTGTACTGTTCGTGGCTTACTCACCTCAGTAAGCAGCCTTCTTTCAAAAGGTTCAATTTAACCTTATGTTTACTGCACAGTAAGACTTTTTTTTTTTTCAGAAAAATAGAATCCAAAATTAAAACTTAAGTGAAGACTAAAAGAAAGAAGTCTTTAAGAAGAAAAAAAAAATTACTGCTAATGGCCTGACAGCCCTTCTCCACAACGGCTTCTCCTACTAAACGTTCACAGGTGCCTCCTGTTTCTCAGTCATAACTCACCTCTCCGGCATTTATCTGCAGTGACGGGTGTGCCCTATTCTTATTATACATCATTATCAGTGAAAGCTAAAGCAACGAGTGAATCGTCAATCAGCTCAGGGCTTCCTTTAAAAATACGTTTTTAAATAGATGAAGTAACCCATAAAGGCCATATTTTCATTTTTTTTTTTTTTTTACTGAATACATTTCTTAAAGATCCTCGTTCAGCACATAATTGAAAACCAAATGTAAAATTATTTTTATAAGGGTTTTTTGTAATAACAGACCACAATTCAAAGAAGCCTACAAAAGAAGTGTGGGTGCCAGTGGGTAGAAGCAGAGACTGGGTCTCCTTGGGCACTGCAGGAACAAGCAGATCACCAACGGTGACCAAGAGCTCCAGCTGACCTCAAGTGTTGAGTTCGATGTCAGCCTAAATTGTGGGAAACATCAGAAAAAAGGCATATGTTAGTATTAGGGTTTACAGTTTGGTACTAAAGATTTATAATGTCTTAAATCGTATGCCGATTTTATCAGCATCAGATTCTTGCCAACCCTGCCTTAGAAATGTTCAGCCTTATATTATTAGTTCTAATATCACTCAGTTCCTTATTCATATTTTCCTCATAATTCTAAACAAGTTTTTTTAAAGATTTAGGGAATAGTTAGCACAGCAGCTCTGCCGTCAATCATACCAGGCATTGGATCCTAGCTCTGTTACATCCTAGCTGTGTAATCTTGGGAGTAATATTTCCCTCTCTAAGCTTCTGTTTACTTATCTGAAAAAAAAAAAAGTTTGGTAATCAAAAAACAACACCACCACCAACAAAACAAAAAAGTTGTGAGGTTTAAATTCATAGCGAAGTGGAAGGTGTTATTCTAACAATTTCTCCTTCAAAGATGCCTCTTCTGCCCGCTCTTTGAATGTTGGTGTTCCCAAGCTTCATTCAGTTTAAGAAGGCCTTCTCTTCTTCCTCTGTGTAGACTTGTGACTCTGGGATGGTGATTAGGATGCACTTTATTTTGGTCACCCACTGTCCTTTCAAATTTTCTGTGTCACCAATTCTTTCCCTGCTACTGGATTACTATTCCAACTATTCTCTTGTTACTCTTAGCTAACAAAAAGTCTCAAAGTCACTGAAATAGAAAAACTCAGCCATATCTGTAATTAAAAATATCCAATAGTGTCTACTATACTTTCTATCCAATTTGATGCTCCAAACTCAATGTGGAGCCCTGCTGACTTCCTCAAACTCCTCCACACACATTAAATCCTCCAACAATGTGGCACTCGAGAGCTTAGCATGATGGGCAAAGTAGCCTTGGTTCTTCCCGTGAGGGCATCCTGGCATTGCTCAGCTCATGTTCTACATTCTGCTAATGTGAGTGACAACTGCAGAATTTCCCAGTGCCTGGGAAGGAAAAGAATATCATCAGACACTCCAACATCTCCCAATTCTCCCTCCCAGTTCACTGTCTCTTTCACTGCATAAATGGCCTCATTTTTAACAGAAACATGACAAATACAACAATAGCATTATTTTACAGCAGCACCAAAGCACATTTTTTAAATGCATTTTATTTCAAAGCCATCCTAATGTAAGCCTTTGGAGTCTTTTTTCTCCTCTCCAGAAGCAGCCTCTGTTCCCAAATGCTGCTGGGAGGTCTGAAGAGTATGAAGAGCATCTGCCAGGGACAAGATGCTGCCGCCTGAGTCTTTAGCGAGGCACAGGTTGTAAATGTACTTGACTGTGTGGCTGTGCATTTACATCATGAATTCATAAATGGGCATTTGCAACTTTCAAATGATTAGCAGTTAATATCACTCCATTTTTAATATAGCCACAAATGCCCACATCACATTCTCTACCATATCAATTTTGACAGGTACAATTCAGATTTTTTTCTTAGTGCTTTCTTTTATCTAGAATATAAGAAGTAAACACCATTTTGCTTACATTTGCTTTTCCAGAAATCAATCTTAAGTAAATCCTTCAGTAACAAATGTGTATTTTCAGACTATTTTAAATTACCTTGGAACACTTCTCATCTAATGGACATATTTACTTTGCAGAACCTGCAGTTTTATATTGATTTTGTATGGGATTTGGTCAAGCTGACAGCTCTGAGCAAAATGCTACACAGGACTTGCTTTGGGTTGTCCCTACAACCAAATATCTACTACGTACAGCCTAAAGCATCATCAGGATTATCACTCTAGCTGCCAGTGACTGTTTCTAAAATATCTCAGGGCAGAAGAACAAGCTGACCTAATCAAGAGGTCATTTGCATAGATTTTATAGTGCAAGGCACAACTAATGCCTGGTTGACATCCCAACCCAGAGAATTTTTTCATCTGCGATTAATGGACTTGACATCCATTTCCCACTGCTTTTGCTAAACAAGTAGTTCAGGATTTATTGTTAAATACCACTGAGATCATAGGAAACTAAATTCTTATGACTGTGAAAATATGGTACCAGAGGCCAGGGTTTCTCCAAAGAGTTTGGATCATACTAAGAAGTATAAAGTGGTTCATGATCTTGATCCATTGAATATCATAATTTCACCAATATGAGAATGGATTGCATGAGTTAGTAACATGTTAAACCCACAGTTAGGTAATGAGATTTTAAATTAATTTTAAAAGAGCAGCAGAACAAGAAGGGATTGAGATGGAGAAAGGACATCCTTCTAGTTTTATAAATAGTTGGCTTTCTTGTTTACTCTGCTTCTACATAACATTCCAATAGTCAAAAATAATAAGAGTGTAAAATCCAAAAGCATCCTTCTCGCATGTCGCTGATTTAAATAATCTAGAATTTTGCTAGTACAGATAGGAGACATATCTTCCTGGTTACTCTGCCACTATCAGGACATAATGGTAGACCCTCAAATGTTCCCTACTCCTTTTTAATCATTAAACGATTTTTTTGGTGCACAGGCTAAGATCATCTGCCATTCATCTCTCCAAAGAAAACATATGGTTCAGCACCGAGGCCTTCATGGTTAAACTATCTGAGTGCAAAGCCCTGGGCTATGTGATTGGGGGACGTTATATAAGCTAATCTCACATTCCCCACATGTATAACAGGGATAATTACAATACTTCCTTCATAGGGTTTTTGAGAAAAATTCAAAAAATGCACAAAGGCTTAGGACCTCACGAAAAATAAAATCTCAGCAATTATTGGGTATTATTTTTATCAGGTAGCTACAATAGTTAATCACTTTTAAAAAGCAAGTAACATATTCTGTTAACAGCCGCATTAGATGCAAATGTGATTTACCAAATATGTCCCTTAATATAAGCAACTAATGACTGTGACGTGCATATAAAAATAAATTCCCAGTGAATTTAGAAAAATAGCAATTCTCACATCCTCGATAAGAGGAAAGTGACAGTTGCTACCTTTTTGTTCCTTTGCTATACTTCATAAGAGGAGTAGATGTCCTGAACGAAGCCTAAATACTGATTAACAGTGACAGTAAGGAAGAACAATGGACCAACACATGAAGCTGAGTTCAGGTGATTGTTTTATTATGACAAAATCAACTGTTTCTAAATTAAACCACCATGTGTGAGTTACAGGTGTCACTACATGAATGTGTTGACTGACTGGGGCTCTGCTGTGAAAAGAAACGTGTGAAATTTTAGCATACTTTTGGAACAGTATACACATTTTCATTTACTCGTGAATGTTAATGCTTTTGTGAAAGCATAACATCTTACTTAGAGCACATAAATGATTGGTTTTAAAATGAGACGTGTAAACACAATGTAGGTTCATTAATTGTTCATTACTCCTGCCTGCTGCAAACATTAGCCTTGCGACCAGGCTCTGGCTGCAGCATACGTAGCAGGCACACAACATTAGTCCTTCCCTCTTCCTCTGTCTTAGGCTGCAAGTCTGGAATGGACACCATTAGCAATTCCTAATGGAGGCTCTAATTCCTACTTGGAAGCAAACAGTAAGAAATTAAATCAATTCAATCTAAAAACATACAGTGGCAATGCCATTTCACAAGGGAAGCTGTTTAAACAGTTAACTCTGAGTGAACTCTTCCTGTTCTTTGATTGGAAAGTGTTTCAGACCTTAATTACTGTGTTCTGTGAGTCTGTGACAGATCGTCCCTTTTTTACAGGCTCCTTGCCAGGATAAAGCAGGTTTCTTTTCTTTTTCTTTTTTTTCTTTTAAAAAGACTACACTTAATTAGAGCTAGAGTAATTAACTCTTTGTGGGTTTGATCTCATTTCACCATTAAATTTTGATTCTGGCTGGAATCATCTGCTTCTGTTGTCATTATAGAAATTCTTAAAAACAATTTGGAGCAAAATTTTAGCTATCTACATCAAAGGTAAAATTTTAAGATTTTTTTAAGTGCAATAAACAAAAATTTTAAAAAGCAAATGGGAACATTTTCAGAGCAGCAGCAGAAACTGAGAGGAGAGCACAGTGGAGCACAGGCTTTTTCTAACAGCCACGTGATCGCGGCACTTCATCGCCCTCTCTGGGAGCCACGTGATCACGGCACTGCTTTGCCCTCCCCAGGTTTCTGTTTCCTCATGTGCCCGATGAGATGGGTAACAGCTCACAGGGGTGCTGTGACGGTGCCTGGCATCTATCAGGTGCTCAGTAATTGTGAGCCAATTTTTTCTGTCCTCGCATCTTCTATCTTAAAATCAGGTGTTCTGCATTTTAATTCTTTGATGCTATTTAGTACACAGCAGAATGGCTGTCAATCTGACGAGCTTTCAAACCAGTAGCACTCCACTGCCATCCTGCTTCTCAGAGAGTGTCCTTTTGGGTGACAATGACTGTTTATAGATCTAAGAAGAAGAGATGATAGACCTTACTTAAAGCAGAGGAGGCTGCGATATGAAAGGTTATACTGAATGATACAGAATTCTAGAGGTTGCAGAGAAAAAGGATTCATTCTTCATTAGTGATAAACAAATAAAAATTGATCATATTAGGCTCACCATGACAAAGAATAATCCAATCAGTAGCATCTTTTAAGATAAAATATAAAATTTCTTCCTAAAGGTAATTTAGAATAAGGTGAGAATTTTATTTAGCTAAGGATGGCTCTATTACTCTCTAAATTTTTAGAAAAATAATTTTATAAATTTTGGAAAAAAATGGTACATGCTCATTATAAGAAAAGAAAAGAACAAGAAAAAGTAAAAAGTCATCAAGAACCTACCATCTCCCAAAAGCCATGGTTAACCACTATTTTAGGCATCTCTTTCCTCATATACATAATAGTCATTTTTACTATACTTGAATTAACTGAATAAGAAGTTACAATATCTCACTAAAGATAATTAAAAGCATTATGAAAAATACTGGGAGGCTAGAGTTATTATATATTTCAGACTAAATGTTTTAATTTTAGGTGGAATCTATCATTTCCCTGCTATAATAAAGCATGACATTGACACACATAGACTTCCTCCATCTTCTGATTATTTTATTTTATTTGTATATTGTTAAGGTTTATAACATTTATATTTCATTAATTGAGGTAGATTTCAAAGTTTAGTTCTATATTTAGATAGATTAAATGTTTATTGCTAGTATTTTTTATATTTTCATTATTTCAAAAATTTTTAATTTTGATTTATCTATAGATCATCTGGCTTATCTCATCCAGTTATACTTGGATCGTTTGTTTTGTAAGTTTTGTATTCCTAAAGTTCTTAAACACAGATATGTTTGTTATGCCTCAAGGACAACCTCCTTGTGTGAAAACTGTTGGGGCACACATTCCACCAGAATGCAACAGACATGGTTTTCTACCATTTGACAAACTTTCAAACTAATGTTGTAGAAAGGAATCTAACATCAACCTGATAGTGTCCCCTCAGTACATGACTTGAATTTTGTCTTGATGCTCATTTATTTTTTTAACCTTCAGATTTGATAACTTCACTAGGATATATACTGGTACTGATGACTCTAACAATATTTTCCTTGTACATGAGACCAGTTTTCATGCTGATTCGAATTTTTAAATAAGAATTTTAGAATTTTATTTCTGTATAATTATTTTTGGAATCAGACATAAGTCCAAGAGAATGTGAGACAGTGCACAAGGGGTGCCCAATCTACCATGCAAACACTAACCAAAGAAAGCTAACATAGTGACACTAACATCAGACAAAGTAGATTTAAAGTAAGAAAGATTATTAAAGATACAGAGGAATATTTGGTAATGTTAAAAAGGTCAACCACCAAGGAAAATAATATAATTTATAATTGTACATACTTAATAACACAGTTTCAAAAACTGAACAAAAAGTGAAAAAATGAAAAAAACTAGATAAATCCATAATTATAGGTTTTAACACACCTCTTTCAATATCTGATTGAACAAATAAGTACTGAAATGTCAGAGACACAGAAGATTTGAATATTATTAACAAAACTATTCTATATATGTGGAACACTACTCACAATCACTACAGAATGCATACTTTTTTAATGTAAAATGACATTTACCAAAATTGACAATATGCTTGGCTATAAAAAAAATCCCAACACATTCTGAAGGACTGAAGTAAAGAGAATATATACTTTGACTACAGTGGAATTAATTTAGAAATCAATAACAAAAAGACTACTAGAAAATACTTGAATACTTGGAAATTAAGCAGTGTACTTTTAAAAGGTTCATGGGTGAAAGAAGTCAGAAAGCAAATTACAAAATATTTCTAAGTGAAACAAAAATGTCAAAACTTGTGATTTGTAGCAAAAGTGTTTAGAAGAGTATGTTTAGTGTTAAAATTCATATACATTAGAGAAGAAAGGCTAAAATTCTAAGTGATTTAAGTATCTCTTTTCAAAAAAACAGCAAGTTAAATTCAGAGATATTAGAAGAAAGATTAAAGATAAGAGCAGAAATTAATAAAATAGAAAATTACATATGTAAAAGAAAAACCAACAAAATCAAAGTTTATCTTCTAAGAAACAGTTGAAATTAATAAATTGGCAGTAAGACTCCAGATGAAAAAGAGAGAGGCAAATGCCACCAAATTCAAGAATAAAAAGATGATATCAGTACAGATCCTACAAATGTTTTTAAAAGATTTTATGAACAACTTTGTGCAAAATTTGAAAATTTGGAAAAAATTTTCTTTGAAAAGGTACAGTTTATTAATGCTAAAACAAGGGGGGGGGATAAAATCTGAATTATCCTGTACCTAATTAACAAATTAAACTTTTTAATTATTTAAAAATCTTAATCTTTGAACCACAATGCATTTAAATAAACTGTCAATAAAAAAGTAAATTAAAATAGGTTAAAAATATACCTTCTTGAAAATTTAAAAGAAAATCACACTTTTAAATAATGTATGGGTAAAAGGAGGAAAAAAATCTCTCAAATAAAACCCCAGGCATATATGGCTTCACGGGTAAATTCCACCATTTAAGAAGCATGGAACAGTAATCTTACACCTATTCTATGAGAGAATGAAAACAGAGGGACCAAACTCCAGAGTGATTTTAATTTGGCCAGCAAAACCTCATTATCAAAATTTGACAAAGACATTGAAGTAAAGGAAAATTATGTGAATTCCTCTTAAGAATGTAGATGCAAAATACTAAGCAAATCCAAAAAAGCACTCATATCCATAATATAGCAAGAACCTCTACAAAGCAAAAAGACAGACCCGATAAAAATATAAAGACACATATATTAATTTTCTACTGCTGTTATAACAAATTACCACAAAATTAGTGGGTTAAAAACAATACAAATTTATTATCATACAGTTCTGTAGTTTAGAATTTGAAAATGGGTCTCACTGTGCTAAAATCCAAGTGTTAGCAGGGCTGCACTCTTTGTGGACACTCTAGGACAGTTTCTAAAGGCTGTCAGCACTCCTTGGCTCATGGCCCCATTCTTCTATCTTCAAAGTCAGCATCATTGAGCTGAGCCCTTTTCACACTTCCATCTCTGGTTCTGTCTTCTGATTCCCTCGTTCACTCTTCAGGACCTTTGTGATTACACTGCACTCACCAAGGTAATCTTCCTATTTTAAGATCAGCTGATTATCTGCAACCTTAATTCCCCTTCGCCATGTAACCTAACATATTCACAGGTTTGAGGAGTTAGGGCATGGACATTTTGGGGGAGACATTTTTCTACCTACTACAAAACACATCACAAAAAAGAACATGCAAACAGTCAATAAAAATATGAAAAGTGTTCAACCTCATTAGTCATGAAGGAAATATAAATTTAAGTCACAATGACATGCCACTATACCCCCACCAGAAAAGCTAATATTAAAAAGTCCGGTGAGAATGTAGAACAACAGTAATTCTCATATATTGCTGGTGAGATTTTTTTAATTATTGCAACTGCTTTGGAAAACTTGCAGTATTTACTAAAGCACAAAATAATTACACTCATCCCTAGGTTTACACACATGAAACATGCCTATATGCATGCATCAAGTGATATACAAATACACAAATATTCAAAGCAACATTATTTTAATAGCCACAAATAGAAACCACTGAAATGCCTACATTAAGTGAAGTGAATAAGAAATAACTTGTGATATATTCAAACAACGGACTATTATATAGCAGTAAAGATGAACACATTTCTGCATAGAACAACATGAGTTCTTTTGAACAACAACCTTACAAACATAATGTTGAGTAACTGAAGTCAGCCACATAATGGTACATATTATAAGATTCTATTGCCAATCATATAAAGTTCAAAAACAGACAAAACTATCCTTTTGCAATAAAAATCAGAATACTAGTTACCTTTGGTCATGGTATACTTGAAAGACAGAATGAGTGGGGCTTTTAGGGTACTCGTAATGATCTGCTTGGTAGAAATATACATAATTTTTGCAATTTTTTATGTATGTTGTATTTCAGTTAAAGCTGTTGAAATAGTGTGTATACTTTGTGTCAAAAAATTGGGGCTCTCATTTAGCTTTCAAGGATATATGAAAACAGACTCCTGGTTAAGGCAGGCTGTGCTGAGACAAACCTCACAGTAGACAGATGCTTCCTGTCAGAAGAGCCAAATACCAAAAGGCAAGAGGTTAAAATGAATTAAAATTTATCCATTCTCGAATCAAATGAAAATGTTACAGACCCCAGAGACTATTCTTATATCTGGACTTTTTTCAGTGACCTAAAAGTAGCCATTTGAAATTAGTTAAGTAACATTATATTCAACCTTTTGAAACGAGAGTTTTTGCCTTTTTATGAGAAATTGGCATTTTCATCGTCAAGGAGGTACACAACCTCCCTGACACAGTGATTCTCCAACGAAACCATTTCAATTTTTTTTTTTAAATAATATGCTTACCAAGAGCCCAACCATGATCTGCAGACAGAAAAGAAACAGCAGCAATGTGTGCCCACAGGGGGAAAAGAATGGAAATTTCAAACATAAAACCAGGAATCAAAGCATCATAATGAGAATTCTCATAGTAACATAACGAAACTGGTTTCCTGTTTTGGTTTTGGTGTTGGTCTGTTTTTACAGCAACACGCATGGATATGAATAATAATGTTAGTAAATAATATTTCTTTTTATCTGGTGCCTTTTGTTTATAAGGAATTTTCATATTGACAGGTTTATTGGAAAATCAGGATGTTTTGATACACTTTGGTTCAAATCTCAGTCAGCCCCCTTATAAATTATCTAACTTCAGACATGCTTTTTAATTGAGCTTCTGTTACCTCATGTTTACATGGGGGTAAGAACCATCTGAATGGCACATAATATAAAGATAATAATGTAAAGTCCATGGCACAGAATAGGCACTTGATAAATGGTAGCGCTTGCTCTGATTGTCGCATTGACTTTTCTAACAACCTGTGAGGGCAGGGACTGTGAGTCCTGTTTACCTAACAAAATACCTACCCCACAGTAAGCATTCAGTAAGTGTTTGTTTAATGAATAATGAATTCATAAGTGGACAAATAAAAGGAAGTAAGGCAGGATTCATTGTCCTGGTTTTGAGTGAGAAAAGCCAGGCTGGGGTTTATCTGAGGTCCCACTGCTACTAATTAGAAAAGTTGGGCTGCAAATCCAGTTTTTCTTACTCCAATCCCAGTGCTCTTTCCTCTGTTCCAGCCATGCTCATGACAATATTTATTTGCCTTGCTCTGGGTGTTGGCATTTTATCTTCATTTTGTATGTGTGATTTGTTCTAAGTTAAGGAGTGTCTGGACTCGGCTCAGGAAGAAATTCGGTAAACAAGTTTCACGCTTATGCTGATAGCATGTGATATTTTAAATATACAGAAATGATGATAAAATGTAAAAGCACTGGATTTTAATAGTATGTATGTTTAATACAAAATAAAAATATCACCACAGAAAGTATTGAGCAAATAAATCCTCCCTGGGCTTTTTCTTGAAGCAATTGCCTTAGAAAATTAAACATAGCTGATAAATGTCTTTCCCAAAGGCCTTATGGTCATACCAAAGTAGCATGTTAGGTCAATTTACTAAGGTGGAGAGAGCTTCTTCAACTAGCAAACATCTAAGCTACCCACATACCTCGCCTTCGCTGATGGAAATGTGTTCCTTGTGGCCAGCATGCCGGAAAACTTCTGTGCATGTCTGCAGAGTCATAAAATTACATTTTTAAATGTCTATATTATCCAGTACACTATATGCCACATGGAAATGATCCAGAAGCATTGAGAAGCAAATGAGCTTTTGAGTGGGGAAAACTAAAGAAGCAAGAATGAGGACAAGCAGAAGAAAATGCTGGAAACAAAGCCGGTTAGATTAAGGACAAGGCATCAGGATAAAAGGATGCAGAGGCGGGCAGCCTTTCTCTTCCCCAGGAGCTGAGGTGGGGGACTCTGGCCAGGAACGCAGGCTGCCTTCAGGTAGATGCAGAGCTAAATGCCTGGTCCCTACTGTAAGTGAAGGAAAGATGGACTGAGAGGCCTAGAGGAAAAGAAAACATTTCAATAAAGACATGACTTGCAGAGTGAAGTTTCCAGGAACAATGTAGTGCGGTGAGAAGAGCACTTAGGTTCTGCAGTGTGCTCAGAGCAGAGGCTTGGATACCAGGAACAGCACTTCATATGTATTTGCTATTGCTATCAATATTATTTTTGTTGACACCATTTTTTCTCAATTACGTTGTAAACGATCATTGCAAATATAGAAGAAATCTATTGACTTCTTTATACTTATCTTATATCCAGTAATTTTATTGAATGTTCCAAATATGTATTCCTAATGCCCTTAGTATGTATCCCAACTCCTTAACATGGTTTCAAACCTTTCATTCTTTAGCCGTACAGAAATTCTTTCATGTCTTTAGATAAGGCATGTTTTTCCTTGCTTCTACCTCCTTATACATGCTCTTTCCTATGTTACAACACTGCTACCTCCATCTTCTCCCCCAACTCCTAATAATTTTTATGTTCATTTCTTTTGAAACATCTTCCTTATCTCCCCACTGCCCACACCGTCTCCACCAACAATCAGATTAAGTGTGTCTACCACGTGTTTGCATAGCAAGCACATGTTAGAATAGCTGCCCTGTCATAAAACTTTCCATGCTTTATTGAAATTTTTTTTATTACCTCCCTGGATAGACTATTAGGTTCTGTGAGTGTAGAAGACATGTCTAGGTTAACATTTTATGCCAAACACCTAGCATGTAGGTCCCACAGGAGTAGCTAAAAACTATTTGTTGAGTGAATAAATAAATGGATGAAAGAGTGAATGAGTGAGCTAATTCTGAATTCCTCAACATGACTTATAAGGACCAGAAGTCTGCTTACCTCTCTGGTCTGTTATTTTTCCACTTAGTGTGTAAATACCTACCCACTGACTATTTTGAATTTATTTCAGATCCTCAAAAACACCATGCTCTCCTTGCCCGCAAAAATTTGTATATGTTCTTCTCTGGCCTGAAATACTTTTCTTAATTACCCTTCTCCTAAACAACTCTGACTGACTCATCCTTGAGGGCTCAGTTTAAGTAAATTTTTCCCCTTAATCTTTCCCCTTTGCTCCTTTTTATCTCACCTGAACTAGGTGTTCCTCCAAGGTATTCCCCCAGGACCCTCTCTTCCTCTATGACGACACCTCTTAAATTTTTCTGGAGTTTTCTGGTCACTAGTTAGTATCTTCCCCTAGACTATAAGCTCCCAGAGGGCACAGGTTATGTCAAATTCAGTTTATAATTTTGTCTTGGCACATAGTGGACATTTAATAAATAATTGCTAAATGCATGAATGAACTAAAATCATTAAATTATCTTTAAAATAGTGACAACAAAATGTGCAACATTGTTCAAGCATTGCCTTTCTGTCCTTTCCACTAAGGAACTGATGAATCCTTACGGAAAATGTTGATGTTCTGATTCTGTCAGGATCCTCTTCTTCTCTTATCATTTTTCTCAATCAACCACAATCTTCTTCTGCATCTTATACCATTGAAAATTGGAATTGCTATTTTCTTTCATCAGAGCTTTTCTTACAGCTATAAAGACTTTTCTGCTCCTCTGTAAGTAATTGCTGAAAGCTTATACTTGAAGTGTGAGGTCTTTAATAACTGAGTCTCTATAGCTTTGGCACATCCTGTTCCTATCAGCTATTGTTCAAACTCACACAAGTGCTAAAGCATGAAACTTCCTCTCCTTTTGGTTCTCTTCAGAATGCTTGTTGCCTTTTTAACTACAAATGGAATTTGTCCATTTTTACTGTGCCACACCTGTCTATTGAGTCTAAGTGGCCTGTGTTGGAGGAATGAATACTCTTGCTAGTCAGTGGATTCTTCAGTTCCCATATTATTGCACTGAAGATGCTATTATCTAGCCTGAGCGTAATACTGGTGTCTCCTACTTTTAAGCATCACACCTTGGCTATAGCCACTGAGATTAAACTAATTATTTCATGCCCACTATGGATGGGCTATATTGCACTCTTACTAGAGAAGGAGTGAGGAAGGAGTGATCAGTGCAAATCAGCCACCATTCTGGAGATGCTATCCAAGATGCAAGATAATAGTAAATCAGCTATCTCATCTCTAGTACTAAAAATGTCATATAGCTTCATTCATCAAACAACATCTAAGCTGACCCAATTGTGCCAGTCCTTTGTCTACACGTTCTCAGATAAATTTGCCACCTTTCTCCTGCTCTGCTCTGCTCTGAATCACAGTAAACCACATTTCCCAGACTCCTTTGGATGGTGTCAGGGACTAAGTCTTCTCTGTGGCTCCACAGAAGAAAGATTCTACTAGAGCATCCCTCTCTGCTATGATCCCATCTCCCACCAGACAGTCCAGCTCGTGAATTCTGACAACTTGTCTTGTAATTCCAGCCCTAGGGACAGTAGCAGCATCCTATTCTCATTACTATCTGGGATGCTAGACTATCCTCCATGTGGCTTTTGAACCCTTCTCACATCTACGGAAGCAATTTTCAATATTCATTTCTTTTTGTTGAAACACATAGAATGAATTATTTTCCCTGACTGGATCTAACTTATAAACCCAGAAAAATCCAATGTTTTCAACCAATAAATCTTTTAGAGAAAATAATATTTTAAACTTCCTAAATCCTTGATGCAAAGTAACTGTAAATCATTGATAATAAATTCATCTTCTACCCTTTCCTAACCCCCAGTATTCCATCTCTGTACATTTTTCAGTTAAAAATATGAAAGAAAAGTAGTTAATATTTTAATAAAAAGCTCACTAAAAATTGAAATCTTAAGATGGAAGTCACAAGATTAGTGGACAGGAGAATTTGAGGGTAAGCTGGAAAACTCAGACTTAAAATTGTATTTCATCTTCTATCAGAAAAACCGAGACATTATTTCAAGTAGAAAGTAATTAGACATTGCCCAAATGGTCCTGAGTAATTTGCAGATAGCTTGGACTTAGCTAAGTAACAAAGAATATTTTTCCCCTAATTTTTTCTGAATATTTAATAATTGAGATGTTTTAAAGAAACAGCTTGTATTCTTCAAATTTTTATTTTAAAATTTTTAATCGCTCTTGCAGATAAGTTGAAAGCTTAAATACCAATTTTTAATGCATCATCGTTTAAAAGGAATTTACATTTTCTAGTATTAAAAACACAGAAGAAAATAAAAAAAAAAATGCTGCTTTCTGTCCAGAGGATGCAGAGTACTAAAATTAGCAAAACATGGTTCCTCATACTTCAGTAAAGTTATTACTTTTTTTCATATCACATATAAACACTCAAAAGTCATCAAAGGTGGCATCATCTTGAATACCTCATAAGAAGCATATTTTTGGAAGTCTCCTGGAATCATAGTAACGCTAAGATATAGGAACTCACAATGCTTTTAAGTCTTGAAAGTTATTATTCATCCACTCTCAAGCTCTCTCTCTTTCAACCTTCCCAAAATAACCACTCTCTTCATCAGGGGTTTTTGGGCTGTATAGTTAAAAGACCACACACTCCTAGGAGGCTTCCCTTTTGCCAGTCCTTCGCCAGCCCTCTGAGAGCGGAGGGAATCCCAGAGCTAGAACTGAAGAAGTGAGGGGGCCATGAGGCCAGAGAGGAAGTAGGACATCCCAAGTTCCCTGTTCCATTCTCCAGCGCCTTCCCCCTAATGGCTTTGTGGGAGACTAAATATCGTTCTGGAAAGAGGACTTGCCTGGCCTCCCACTCTAGGAATCAGATTCTTGTCTGCATTTATCTGCTGAGTTTACCAACTTCATATGTCTACCTTGAAAATTGTTAGAAAGTGGTTTTTGTTTTTTTTTTTTAATCCCAGTGCTTTTATTAAAAGAAGTTTAGGTGAGAATTACCAAAATCTTAATATAGTTTATTAAATAAAAGAAATCTACATTGTATGGATGTTTCCAGAAAGATAATGATCCGGTCTTGTTTTCAATGTCTCCAGAGTTGGGAAGCTCGCCAATTCCTGTGTCACTGCTAGGGAGTGCTAATATTTGAAAGCACTTTCTTGGGCTGAACTGAATTCTCTTTTACTTTTAATAGCTTTCATTTATAGAGCCATTATGATGTGCCAGAGATTGTTACTTCATACAACACTTCTAAATAAACCTCACAAAAACCCTATAAGGTAGACATTATCCCACTTCCCACTAGAGAAAAATTAAACTCAGAAAGCTAATTTAACTGCTTAAGATCACAGTAAAGTTAGCATTTGTACCCACTGTGGTTTTCCCTATTATGTCATACTGCTTTCAACTCCAAAGAAATTAAATTCTTAGAAATCAAAACACTAACTATTAAAGAAAGTGTCATCCTTTAAAGTGCCATACCTTTGGGATATTTACATATGCCCTCTCTCCAAACATCTGGAACAGCTGCTTGTAAGCAACAGAACGATGATTTTTTTTCACCTCCCAGTAAATCTGGGTGGTTTGGAAGAAATATACAAATGCCAGGGTATTAAAATCTGTCTGTATGAAAAGACACACGAAGAATATGAACAAGGCTACTGTGTGTCCTCCTTCTCATTTGTATACAAATATATGCACACACATACACACTGATCATATATTTGTATACAAATATATGATCAGTGAAACAAATACCTGTGTACACAAGAATCAGGAAGATCTGATATTTTCACACCCATTTAAATTTCTGAGGTTCCCCCAACCACTTCCCACTGAGTCCAAATGGAGGTTAAGAAGACCACCAGGTGGACGATTTCTAAACTAGATGATTGTCCCTTCACACATCATCATCAATTATCATTATTATCATTATTTTAGCAAAACCATAAACTACATCAAAGTCCTTCTTAATCTTCAAACCCGTGGAACTTCCAGAAGTTTAACATTCACCTGAAACCAACACCAACATAAAAGGTCAATGCTTGATATCTCAAGTGCTAGTGCCAGGGTGACCAATTATCTCTCTTAGCCTGGGACTTAGCAGTTTCCCAGGGTGTGGGATTTTCAGTGCTAAAACTAAGACAGTCTTGAGCAAAACCGAACAGCTGGTCAACCTATCAAGGTCATCTCTTAATTTAGCAGCAGACCCAGGCCCTTCTGTGCACCCAGATCCATACCTCCCACTTAATAGGTTTATGAAAGAAAAGATGACCAGGGAACCCAGTCAGGTACACTCAGAAATAAACCATCCAAACAAATATGGGGAAAATGGAAGAAGAAAGCCATATCGGTGCCAGGAGACACTTCAGAAAGAACATTTACTGCCAGTGCCCTCCCACACACAGAAGAGAGAGCCCTGTCATGAGAACTGACTGATGTGGTGACATTCCCTTAGCTTCAATATATACCAGCAATACATTTTTACAAAGCCGCAAACTTCTCTTCTAAAAGGAAAATACAATAATAAATTACTAAAAAGTTAAGCAGATATATCATTCTAGGGTGCCATTTTGTGTCCAGAGGAAACTGCAAAGGCAAATTAAATAACTGTCAAAAATGAATATATACATAGTCATTCCTTTAGCAAAATGTCTATTGAGGGCCCACTACACAAAAGGCTCTACATGGGGCCCCAGGGACCCACAGAGATGCCAAGGACTCAGTTCTTCTCTGCGAGGCATCTGATTTAAATCCTCCACTGTACTCATAATACCTGTTTCCTACTTTGGGGCCATTCTAACCTGTATAGACTTATTCTCCAGGGCTTAGGCCATGCACTGAAAACATTCAGTAACTCAATTGCCTCATTTACCATTGCTCCCTAAAGAAGAAACCATAGCCAACAAAGTTTAAATGCATTCAGCTGACATTTTCTTCTTTCTTCTGCCAACATAGCTTAGGCATCAGGTAGCCAAGACATATTAAAGACAAATGAAGGTGGAAACCCCAACAGAAGGAAAATAATTGTTTTAGCCATTACCTACTCCTTCTTGCATTAAATCAGTGCTGAAACCATTTTTCCCTTCTAATTCATTATCATTACCTTAGCTTTAAAGTTTTTATGGCTTTATTCTGCACCTGGAGTACCAACAACTGTCTCAGAATTCAGGTCAGGAAACATAGGAAGATCCAACCCCACTGATCATAATAGCACATTTCTCTCTGTTTTCTGACATCTCCCTCTTTCCAGCCAAACTCGGGCACTAGTCCATTGTTTTAGCTGATGATGCCTGACAGGGGAGATGACTGATTCAGGTGACACACAGGGTTTCAATAGAGAAGCCTGTTTAAGCCCAGGCCTGTCTGCTCCAGTAAATTTCTGGTTTTATCGGCTGGGTACAACTGGCTCATTTTACCTAGATCGGTGGCAGTCCATTTCTGTCCAGCCCTTGTCAGGGACATCCCTCAGGAGACTCGGCACGCCAGGGCTGATAGGAGTCAAACCTGGGGTGAACAAGGATTGACCTGTAAGGTTGCCTGAGACCCCCAGATGTAGCAACCAGAGAAACTAAAACTCAGTGAAACAAATAGACTTTCCTGTGTTCATAGGGAGCATGCATCTCATTTGCATTCCTTCGGCAGTTTGAATAAACATAACCATTGACCTGGGCAGCTCTAGCTGGGAGAGGTGGGAGCCAGCAAGGTGCCAGGAGGAGTATTTGAATGCCATCCTGGCAAAACTGGAAGGCCTGTCAGAAACATGAAAACGGCTTTGAAATCTGCATGTCTGTGTGAAGGTATAAAATATTCATACCTCAGATTAAAATATTTTATTGAATTAATATTGATTTACGATTAATTTTTAAATAGATTCATATTTCATAAGGCACTCACAATGAACCCACCAATTGGGCCTCAGTGAGTGAAACCAATTACACAAATCGTTAAGGATGCAACCAAGAAAGCAACTCTCAATGCCTGGGAAGAGACACAAAGAATGTGAAAATCCAGCTTTATGATAAAAATGAACAGAGTGCCTATATAGTGACTAAAAAACAAAACAAAACAAAAAAAACTTCATCACTCTGCTCGCTTTTTGATATAGCTTTTTCTTTTTAATATATGCCAGTGGGGCATCGCCCTGCCCATTTTTTTTAGAAAGATATCTATGTTTGGCCTCACGTTTGAAAACTTCACTACAGTGACATTTTTTTGTTTTAATTGCAATTAATTCTCCCCTTCCAAGAGGAAACTGTAATAATAGCTATGGAAAAGTGAAGCTTCGTTAAGAGTTCCTCTGTCTCGTATTGGGCAAAGCTTTTCAGAAAACTGCTGACAGCTGAAAACAAAAGACATTGATTGCTGCACCCAATTAGCACTTTCAGATACAAAGCAATGGTGGGTAAGATGAGGGTCCCTAAGTGCTTTTGAACACGTTCTATTTCAATCTGAGTCCAGAAAATTAACGTGCCTGCCTCTCCTATTATGCTTTCCATAATCATATCTGTATTTTTGTCTGAAAACTCATAGTCATGATTTCATTGAGACCCCTTTTGGTAGGAAAATGTTTTCTCCTTTATACAAGACATTTTTATGGCCTAAGCAACAGACCCAGTTCATCCTTAGTCATTCTTCTTTTCTTTTTATATCTCATTCGTGTTTTACTTTTCTTATTTAACCATTTTAAATTGGGCTATCCTTGCTCAGTGTATTATAGTCGGTCCATTTTTGTACAAAACATCACAATGTGAAGTTATAAGACGAAATGAGGATTATTCTTCACTTTATGGCAATGGGTTTTAATGTGAGCAAGAAGATTTAAAAAGGCATGGGAAATCTGCCTGAGATGCTAGGTTGGATTAGAATAGCCACATGGGGCTAAGATGATGCCCATGGTCTCCTAATTAGATAAAGCCATTGTTTAGATTCAGACAATACCTGTTTACAGTTCAATAAACAACTTGTCACAGTTGCTTGCTCAAAGCAGACCTAGATGTCAGTGCAAACAGTTAGTACAGAGGTAGTGAAATAAATTGGTCTCCTGAGTAAATAAATTGAGCAGCAATGTGAAACTACCCCATCAGTACTGGGGAAGATAATCATTTATAAAGGTTTAAAATGGCGTTTCATAAGTATTGACATTTAGAGAAATGTCTTTCCCCATTAAATGACGACCCCCGCCTTTTCCTATTTTCATCAGCCACTAAAAAAGAAAAATATTTAAAAAAAAAAAGAGAGAGAGAGAGAGAAAATCAAGCATTTCTGGGATCATTACATCAAAGTTTTATCCTGCTTTGTATATAAAATTTAATACACATCTAAAAGATGCCTGGTCTTGAATATAAATTATAGATAAGCATAGCACTTGCCTTTAAGGATTTTCAGTCTATGATGAATGGAACATGACAAAAAAATAAGACAGTGGAAAGGTCATTTGGCCAAACATTGGAGTTTTGTTGTTGTTGTTGTTTCTTGTCGATGAGTGACTGAGTGACAAAGGAAAGACAATAAAATAAAGAACGGAGCTGAGGTATATGCTCAGAAACCCTAGTCAGAGAGATGAAGCAAGGAGACAAGGAGAAGAAATGAGGTGACACCATTTGGTGACTCTTTTTATGGGGTTCATGACTGCACATAGTGGCATTCCCTTCCCCAAAGACCTTTGAAGACATTGTCTATACTGGGAGATGTAACTAAACCTCTGAGCACAAGTGTTTTGCAAAAAATTGCCGCAAATGCAGCAAAATTATAGAGACCCTGTCAGGGACCTCCATGCTCATGCAGCGCTAGGAAGTAGAGTGACAAATTCTGATTTTTTAGATGTTGTAAGAAAAGAAGGTGTTAACATTGTCTCACCTCCATCTTTAAACCCTTGCTATTATATACAGTGCAGCCAGTCCATCACAACACAGGGAGAGGAATAATCTGAAGGCACTCAATCAATATTGCCTTGAGGGGTTGGGGTAGTGGGCGGTGTGGGCCGGGAGGGGCGGGGCACTAACTTTCTAGGTATTTAACAAACAGAAGTCTTGTTCCTATTACCTTTTTCTTTCTTTCTTCTTCTTTCTTTTTTTTTTTTACCTGAGCTTTATGCACCACACCCAGAGCTTAAGTGAAAGAGCTCTTGCCCTAAAAATGGTAAGAACACATCCCCAGTTAGACTAATTTAACCATCATAGCCTTTTCTTTCTAAGACTACACTTTACCTGCCCATTATTAAAAGTGTACTGAATTCTGCCACTATGAATAACATTTATTTTGCTTTAACACTGAATTTTTTAAACTGGCCCTTGGAGGCAACAGCAACAGAAGCCGTTTCTTTGAACCAAGAAAATGAAACGAGAATGTAGTCAATACTATTATAAACCCCAATGATCCTTTCTTGAGATGAATATTTAACATCTGCCCTTGTACCTCACACTCCTTGTGTTCCTGGCTCGTTACAACACACCTGCATTTTCAAATGGAGTTCACAAACTGACTGTAAGACTTTTTTCACTGGCATTTATGTTGTGGTCACAGGCCTGAGAGCACATAATGCCAGGATTACTGCTGACCTGCCCTCTGTGGAAATATGAGCTCAGTAGTATCTTTATAAAATGTTAGCTTTCAAGGCTACTCTAGACAAAATTGGCAGTGGATGTAGTTTTTCTCCTCCATTGCCACCTTCCATGTTCTCAGACAAAATCTCATTTACTCTATACTTCTCTGAAGGGCCCAGTGCTCTGAGTCTCCTCCTATTATAAAACCTTTTCTTTGGAAATCTCGGCAATGCAGAGAGAAAAGGGAAGAAAGTGGGATTAGAAAACTCAGGGGGTAAGTTGGGACAGGCATAGGTAAAAATAAAAGGGGTCAAATATATGGTGACGGGAAGAGATTTGACTTTTGATGGTGAATGCACAATGAAATATACAGATGATGTGTTATCGAATTGTACACTTGAATCCTATATAATTTTATTAACTAATGTCACCTCAATAAATTTAATTTTAAAAATGCAAGATTAAAAATTCTCATGTTCAAGTCCCATTTCTTCATGACTGTGTAATCTTGTTCAAGCCACTTATCTACTTCACAGAGGCATAGTAAGTGTCTATATTAAGAAAACAGAGCTTGCAAGCAAGTAAGGCAAGACCCTCAGAGCAAACTAATAGATAAATAAAACAGTATTATTAAGACAATTTATTAGGTTTTTTGTTAAAGAGACCTAGAACTGAGAAAGTCATAGTCCATGGCTTTTGTTTATCATATCCCAAAAAGGAACCAGCATCGATAAATGTCTGTTAAGTTAAATTGGAGTTGACAAAACATGAATTCTAAAATTTTATCTTTCCTGTTTTTCTTTTTAAATTTTTACACTTTTAAATCTACTTAACCAAGGTATTAGAGCTTTTCTTTTCCCAACTTCCTTTCTTCAGTCAAAGCCAAAGAATAAACTGATCAATTAATTTCATTCTATTTCAGTTAGAAATAACACTTCTCTTAGAAATAAAAAGTAAGTAAGCAACACTAAATGCTGACAAGGATGTGACACAAAAGGAGCTTATTCATTGCTGGCAGGAATGTAAAACAGTATAGTCACTTTAGAAGGCAGTTTGGCAGATGCTTAGAAAACTTAACATATTTTTACTATATGATCCAGCCCTCATGCTCCATGGTATTTACCCAAAGGAGCTGAAAATTTGAATCCACACAAAAACCTGCCCACGGATGTTTATAGCAGTTTTATTCATAATTGCCAAAGCAACCAAGATGTCTTTTAGTAGGCGAATGGATAAATGAACTGTGGTACATCCAGATAAGGGAATATTATTCGGCACTAACAAGAAATAGACTATCAAACCATGAAAATGCATAGAAGATCCTTAAGTGCATATTACTAAGTGGAAGAAGGCAATCTGAAAAGGCTGCACACTGGATGATTCCAACTATATGACATTCTGGGAAAGGCAAAACTACAGAGACAATCAAAAGATCAGTGCTTACAGAGATAGAGGGGGAGAGATGAGCAGATGGAGCACAGAGGATTCTTAGGGCAATGAAAATGCTGTCTGATATTGTAATAATAAACATAAGTCATTATACATTTACCCAATCTCATAGAACGTACAACGCCAAGAGTGAACCCTAAGATAAATATGGACTTTGAGTGATTATGATATGTCAATGTAAGTTCATCCTTAGTAAAAGAAAAAAAAAAAAGGATCCTTCTGGTAAGTGATGTTAATAATAGGGAAGGCTGTGCATGCGTGGGGGGAGGAGTATATGGGAAATCTTTACACTTCCCTCTTCTCGATTTTGCTGTAAACCTAAAAGTGCTCTAAAAAATAAAGTCTTTTTAAAAAATAAATAAAAAGTAAACAAGCACTGGCCTGACCTAATACTTCTTGCTCTGTTTTCAGCTAGCTCAGATCTAAACTAATGCAGACATTGTTAGACCATATGTACTCCTAGTCATATCAGCAGAGGAGGAAGATCAACAGCTTCACGAACTCCATCACTCCATTTCCGTCACTCTGGCCTCCTTCTACTGTTCCGCGCTCTATAGTTCCTGACTAAGACTTTTACATTTGCTGTTTTCTCAGCTCCGAACACTCTT
>NW_006442103.1:1804926-1822912 GCF_000325575.1 Pteropus alecto | reverse complement strand
ACCACACGCCTTGCTCTCTTCTCTCTTCAGTCTTTGCTCTCAGTCACTTTCTCATTGCAGCCTCCTGGGTTGTCTTATTCCATAGTTTCCCTCTCTTCTCTGCTTTATTTGCTTTTCCTCCGCACATATCTAACATATCATGTGTTTTACCTTTTATTCCATTGTGTGTCTCCCCCACTGAACTATAAACTCCATGAGGACAAGAATTTTTTTTTTTTTTTTTTTTTTTTTTTTTTTTTTTTTTTTTCCCTAAGCCCAGGCAACATTTTACCTGGATCTTGAACACACTCATTCTATAATTTTATTCCAAAAGCACCAGGCTGTCCTGGGAGAAGACAGACAGCACTGATAATTTATGAATGCTCTAGGAAATTTCAAAAATCCTATTCCCTGCATTGTTCATAATACATTATACTCTGACATTTATAAAAATGAAAAACAAATAGAAATTAATCTATCTTTAAAATATGAATCCTATAAATGTTATTGGACTATATTTAACAAACATTTTAGTTCATATAATATTTAGCTTTAAAATTCATTATTACTTCACAATTTAGAATTTTTATATCACTAGATATTTATTTTTGATAGTTATTAATATTTCTGCAGTCAATACATTTGCTAATTTAATAATATTTTCTTTTATTCTCTGCACTATACAAAACTTTTAATTCTCAATTTTTAACCTTTCAAGGACTACTTTCTGTAAGTAGACTGTATACTCTAGGAAATGAGAGCAAGCTGTCATTAGAGAAGGTGGACGATATTTAGGTAATGTAAATGATCAAAATATAATTTCAGTAAACATAGCTGTTGGACCAAAAGTTTTAACTACTTGCCCAGTGGCTACATGCCTGTTAACAGGCCTTTATAGACAGAGGTCCAAGAAGAAATTAAGATAAAAATTACCACAAGGAAGTTCATTTATATGCCCCATCTGGAGTGGAAACTTGGTTAAAAAAAAAAAAAAAAAGATAGTGAGAGAACAATCTTAAGATTTTAGGTTTAGGAGATTTAGGAGAGAATCTAGAGGAGGACACAGAAAAACAATGAGCACAATATGTCCCAGGCAACGCAAGGCGCAAACACGCTCTCCTGATGATGCGCTGACTTAGACTCAAGAATGAAATTTCCATTTTAGCAGCTTTTAGGGTTATATTAAATCAACTTCTATGGGTTACAATAAAGTATAGATAATTTAGATCAATTTAGAAGAAAATTATACTCATTGTTTGCTAATTACTCCACATTGAAGCAAATGCAATAGTATTCTTTCCCGTTCAACCCCATATAGTTACTCTTCATTGTTTTAAAACATTTCAAGATTCTATATCTAAACAGAAGATAAGACAAATATCTTTTATAAAATTTTGAGGACCTAATGGTTATATTTTAATTAAACCATTGAGTTCTTTTTCTGTTTCATATTTAAAGATCCTGCCCTACATGTAACTACTTAACATACAACATTTTTTACTTATTAAGTTGTTTTTATCTGTCAACTTCTGAAAAATATGACTCAAAAAGGTCAGAGATTTTTGTTGTTATTGTTTTATCCACTTACATATCTTCAGCGTGTAAAGCAGTGCCTGGCACATGGAAAGCACTCAATATTTATGGAATAAATGAATGAATGAGTGATGCTATTAAAGTAGCCTCCTATTTATGTATAGAAATACCTAGAAAGACTAATCCATAATCTTCCTACATCTACATAAAGACTAAGTATCATAAGATTTTTCTTAAATGCTTGATTTAAACCAACTCTCTCAGCAGATAAAAATGGGGATCTTGGCTTTGTGAAGCTTATAATTCTGTTAGGGAGACAAAACTAGCCATAAAATAATTAGAGATTAAAGAAATAAACCATGAAACTGTTACTTAGGCCATCTATGCAGTTAAAGTTCACAGGAAGAATAAAGGCAATGTGGTCTTCATGGAAGCTTCATAAAGGAGATGATTTGAATCAGGTCTTGAGTGATAAGTATAATCTCAGTATGGAGAAAGAAAAGCAAAGGGTATGTACAAGTTTTGAAATCATGATTCATGGTAGGATGCCATAAGAATATAAGTTTGAAGGGAACCCAGAGATTCATACTAGAGAAATTCAGAGATTATGACAAATTATGACACATTCTGTCAAGTTGAGGTTTATGCATTCAATGATCCATCAGAAAATATAATGGAGTGTTTACTATGTGCTAAGAACTATGCTAAGTGCTGGAAATTATAAAATGAACAATAATTGCCATGAGCACAGGTGGATGGAGGAGGACTGATAGTAAAGAGAAACTAGGGAGATAAAATTGTGAGTAATATCATGATTGTAGTGATGGTTACATTTACACTTCTATGTACATTTGTCAGCTTATATTGTACACTTAAAATTGGTGAAATATATTTCATATAAATTATACCTCAATAAACACAAAAAATAAATTTTATGTCTTCTGCACAACACTATAAATCCCTTGATTGCCAGAACTATGTATCACTACTGCCTGTCACAGTCCCCAAAACATAATAGAAATTTAATAAATGAAGAAGTGAATACATGATTGACCAATTGGCATAGAACTCAATGTCCTATAAGAAACCATAAAGGAGTGTACAGACCTTCTCTGTGCCTTAAACCTTGAAAATATTTTAACACCAGAGTGATTGAGGTTCTTGGAGGACACTTGGAACTTCTTAATAATGGTCCTGCTTTCTGGTCAGTCAGTCCTTTAGAAGGCTTTGTGCTACTTGGTGTCAGAGTTCTTTCCTAACTTTGGCTTTTGTCCAGTAAAAATTCCTGGCAAGATTTTATACAACTTAACGTATATTGATATCCACATTATTGCTCTAAACTCCCGATATTTTATTTCACTTATTGGTCATTGTGTTTCTTTGGCAATTTTAGATAGTTGTTTGGATAACCTGGGAATAAAGTTTGATTCCAAGGTGAATCACTTCATATATAATTCAATTTTTAATAATCACAAATAGCGTCTTTTAGCTATTTTCTCCTCAAAAAAACTAATTTTACTTGTCAACAATGGTCTGAGCCAGCAAGATAGATTTAGAGTTCAGACTTAACTGTGTTACTTAAAAAAAAACTTTTAAGACTTACTTCTTCACAAGAACATTATATATGTTGTGCAGATATAAATCAAAGTTCCACATGAGTGGCTTTCTCAGATGTACGATACTCTGCCTCCTGAGAGTGAACACATCATGTGAGGCACTGGGGCTCCTTCAGCCATTCACATCACTGTAACTAATCATGAAGAGCTAAGCTGCTACTAGAAGACCAAGCATTAGCAGTCATCCTGCCTACAAACAGGCTTACTCCCTCTCCATGGGTTATGGCTGAGAGCAGTTCATCTCAGTCTGGTGGGAAAAAAAGAGTATGTGTTTCCTGTGTTCACACCTTGGTGGATGAACCCCCACCATGAGGAAGTGTCACTTAAATATTGATATTGAAATAAGTATTTGTGATTAGAAAATGTTTTATTTAAATCGAAAGAGTAGAAAGTCTGATGAAGATGTAGGAGGCCCACTCTGGCATAAACTCTTACACAGTTGTCACAACAAATGCTTTGTGGAAACCCGAAGACTTAGAATATTCTACCAAATGCCCAAGATCTTGGATTTATACTGGAAAATGTGCTCATGGGTGCAAAGTAATGTAATACACTCAGATGTAAATATTAGGAAGTAATGATACTGCTCAGCAAAAGCCAGTATATATATGAAAAAAGTAGAACTTCTCCTGAACTTTCAGCCACTCATAACCCCTCAAAAAGGAACTAGCTCATTTTGTAATGATGGCATGCATAAAGAACAGTTCTTGCTTGGGGTTAGAGGGTCTTGGTGTCATCAACCAGGTCTACGTCTCCCTTAAGGAGGAGGAACACTGCTCAGTGATATCTAAGCATCTTATCATTGATGAGCAGAAAATTGTGCGGACTTGTTTATGAAAGGTAATAAACAGTTGGCTCCAGACACTGAGAGCTCTACAAGAACAGCAGAATGAGTAAAGGCATGGGTGTTGGAGTTAGTTCAACCCAGGTTTGAAGCATTAATACTCCCTACCTGCTTAACTTGGGGAACTCATGTCAAACTCTCAGAAAACTTTCAAGCCTCAGTTTCTTCAACTGTAATATGGGAATGATGACCTCTCTTTTGAGAGGTTGTTGTAAGAAGTAAAGATGATATGTGAAATCAATTATCACAGTGCAAACTCTATAGCTAGCTCTCGATAAGTGATAATAGGTACTACCACATTGTTTCATAGTTTAGAACTCTAGGTAGTTTTCCAACCAGATACTTAGTCCCTGGTTTAGAAAAAAAAAAAAAAGACAAGGATTTATTTATAGAAATCAGGGTACAAAATCGGGATGCTGTGATAAGATCTAGGCAGGAATTAAGAGGAGCCTAATACTGATCATTTGTTATTCCTAAATTTCACAGCAGTCTTCAACAGTACAACCTAGTCCATACTTAGTTTTCATAATGATGTATCTCAAATATATTATTTTCTCACAAAATGAAAGAACATTTGACTCTGATAAACATAGTTAACTCTAAGTTTATTAGGATATTAGTTATTATAACCCTAGAATTTGTGACAGATAAACCCTTATAATCTCATTGGTCTAATACATGTAGATTTATTATTTTGGCTTAGTAGAGAATGATGACATAGACAATTCAGCTTCATTTATGGTCCTAAGGTAGCAGAGGCTCTGCCATCTCCAATACATGACTTTTAGATAGTCTCAGGTGTAGACATCCAGTCAGAAAATGGCATAGGAGAGAGAATAAAAGATTGAATGGAGTTTGATGGGACATTGAAAAGTGGGGTTTATCACTGCTGTCTACTTTCCTCAGTCAGGACTTAGCCATATGTCCACATCTAATTGCAAGGGAATCTGGAAATACGATCTAGCTAATTGCCAAGGAAGGTCCAGAAAACCGGTTTGGTGAACAGTTAGCCTGTTTGCCACAATTAGAGTGCTATTTAAAGTTTTAAAGACAAAAATCTAAAATGTTTGCAGTTGGGTTAGCCACTGGCTCAGCCTTATCACATCATTTAGTTTGCAAGTAGATATAAGACAGGAAACATGGTTTAAACATCTCTGCTTTCTTAGCAACTTCTTTTGCATAAGAGGTGTTTGAGAAATCTTGAAGGAATTAATTTACTTAATCATATTCTAGTAGCAAAGGCAAATTAATGCAGCTACCAGAATGAAAAATAACCTCCTTCCTCAATGAAAAGATCAAGCCAAGTATTGTTGAACCGATTATATTTTTATTAAAATAACTACAAAACAATGAAATCATAATTGGTTATTCTAAATAATAGCTGAGTTAGTGAATTTCAATATTTGTTTTATTGTAGAATGCAAAAGCAATGGTAAAGACTGAAAAACCTAAGCATTCTCTCATTTTGCTTAAGGGAACAAAAACATGCAGGAAATGTTTAATGATACAATGAATTGGTAATTTTCTAATTTGTTACAAAAGAAGAAGCATTTATCAGGTGATGTGTATATGTATATGCTACGATGAACCATTAACATGATAGATCCAAGTCCCACAAATCAACCAAATAAGTCCTCAAATATAGCAACTGTTATAGAGGTACCCCAATCTCCAATTCATAGTGTCCAGTGAAAGAAAGAAAAAGAGACAGTAACTGATAGAGCTTAAACTTCAAATATAGAGATAAGAAATTATGTGAAAATGAGGAGTTTGGTTTGTGAATCAGCAAACCAAATGAGAAATGCAGTAAGACTGGAGAGGAAGATGCAAAAGAGATTCCAAAAGACATTCGTTGTCTTCTGTAGTTTAATTATGAGCCATTATAGTATTTATTAAACATAACCAAACACAGCAAGAGAAAAAGTTTGATTATGTAAAGACGTATGTGAGGTACAAAGAATTGTTTGATAGATACATCAAACAAAAACCCTTTATCACACTGTAGTTATTTAAATATGAATATCATGAAGCTAATACCAAAAGTGTGGGGTCAGGGAGTGAGCTGTTTACAACTGTGGTGGTGGAAATTTGCTGAGAGTAGAACTTCAATGTTCTCACCACACACATACAAGTAACTATGTGAGGTGTGGGATGTGTTCTTAACTTGATCCACAATGTATATTTATTTCAAACCATCATGTTGTACAATTTACATGTAATTTCTATTTGTTGGTTATACATCAGCAAAGCTGGGGAAACGCTGTGATGGTTGAGGGTCACAGTTACCAGCAGAGACAAGGTCTAGGGCGTGATCACAGGGCGAGTGGCCAAGGTGGCTCCGCGGACGGGATGGTTGGGGAAGAGCAGGCCAGGAACCAAGAGGCCAGGTGCCTGGAAGGACTGTATATGCCAATAATCCATTCACCAAGAAGGATGAGGGGAGCGATGCTGAGAGCCTGGCAAGAAATCAGGGACTAAAACTTGACAGACACGAGGCGCCCATGGTCCAGCAGATAACCACAACACGGAGAGGTGGGGTGTGGGTGGTAGAGTCTGAGGACATGAGATTCAAAGCCCGGTTTTCTTTTTATGGAGGAGTAAGAATGGTTTGCAAACAAGAAAATAGGTAGGAGATGCATGCGAGAGAAAAGAAACGTGAAACGACAGAGCCGCGGGGAAAGCAGTGTCTTCTGGGAAAAACCAGGAAAATACAGGAGATTTTGCTATTAACGACTATTGCAGTCTCTCCGTGTTAGCCTTTCGTTAAGTTGGCAGGATGTCTTCACTAAGTGGCGCTTCATGACCCTTTCCATGGCTGAGCAGTGTATTCCAAAATGCGAAAAGACCAGTTTAAAGCTGTTTCTCGTGCTCTTCAAACTCTGAGGAAGAGGCGCCATGGGAAAGTTGAAGCCTGGACATCCAGCCTTGTAAGGCCAGAGAAAGACCATTGCCCTTCAGGGGCCAATTGTGACACGACCCTTTTTTTGTTTCATTTGTTTTTGTTTTATATTTGGGAAGTGCTTAGCTTATTAAAATGAAGCTTGGGCTCCAGTAATGACGGGGCCGCCTGGTGATGAAAGCCAAATAGATCAACACATTCTCTGGACTGCTAGGTCAAGGGTTTATAGCAGGAAGATTTCATTAGGATTTCAGAATAATGTTCACATTCTTATATTTAAAATGTGTTATAGTTTGCACTGTTATAAACAAAATCTCTGCAGATTTGGGGATGTGAAAGGGGACAGGGAGAAAATTTCTCAAACCGTTACCTTTTTTTGACCCCAGAAACGTTATGAAACAATTTGTTATCATTTTTAGTATTTTACACTCATACAAGTCAAATGTGGTTTAGAGGAACATTTTTAGAAAATTATTCTCAAGAGAAATTCAAATATACCTTGGGGCATGGGCCGTTCATAAGCTGAGGCCTATGTACATTTATTTAGAATTATGACTTTGGACTTTATGATCACATCCCAGAGTTAAAAATGCATTTTACATTTTAACTCATACGCATTAACAAAGACATATGCTGCACACATGGAATAAAATTTTCATGAAAAAAATATTTATTTTTGGACGTCAAATGCATTCTCATGTTTCTATTCCATTTTTTATTTTAAATGCTGGTCATGACTTATTAAACTAACCTCAAGACCTACTAACTGGTCACAAATAACTGCTTGAAAAACACTGATTTCCGAGTGGTCATATGGAATCGCCTTACTCTTCTTTTCCTATCGAAGGTAGGCTTTTTATTCTTCAGTCTCTGAATACCACTATTTAAAAAAGAAACAATCAAATACCAATAACCAGCATAAGAAAAAAAATGTACAGTAATCATAACAGCTAACATTTAACAAGTTCTGGGCATAGAGCTAAATTCTTTGCATTTATCTTATTTAATCATTACAGCGACCCTATGAGGTAGGTACTTTTCCAAGATACCATCCCCATTTTACAAATGATGGAATTAAGGATTTTAACCCTATAATACATTCTATTGCCCACACTGCCCCAATTTTTCTTATCGCAATTAATTGGCTACTAATGGACATAGCAGGAAACAAGACGTGATAGGTACCACTTGGGGATTTTTATTTCTACTATGTTTATGCTCCCACATGAAGCACATTTAAAAATTATATATTAGATGCCAGATTTTTCCATGTTCATTACCCTTACAACTCAACTTCTTAAGGTAGTACAGCTTGAACTTCAGAAAACGCAGACAATAGCTTGCAGGATTCAGATGTTTTTATCTGTTTCTATTTTCTATTCTCTGGTATCAGATGGCTTCCATCTCCTCAAAATGCTGCTGCTAGTTCTCTAATTTAACGTTGTTAGTGGCAGCCTGAGAAACTTTAAGATACAGCCGTTTCATCAATTATATCCAACTGGGAGGATTTAGTGCATACGCATTAACAAAGACATATGCTGCACACATGGAATAAAATTTTCATGAAAAAAATATTTATTTTTGGACGTCAAATGCATTCTCATGTTTCTATTCCATTTTTTATTTTAAATGCTGGTCATGACTTATTAAACTAACCTCAAGACCTACTAACTGGTCACAAATAACTGCTTGAAAAACACTGATTTCCGAGTGGTCATATGGAATCGCCTTACTCTTCTTTTCCTATCGAAGGTAGGTTTTTTATTCTTCAGTCTCTGAATACCACTATTTAAAAAAGAAACAATCAAATACCAATAACCAGCATAAGAAAAAAAATGTACAGTAATCATAACAGCTAACATTTAACAAGTTCTGGGCATAGAGCTAAATTCTTTGCATTTATCTTATTTAATCATTACAGCGACCCTATGAGGTAGGTACTTTTCCAAGATACCATCCCCATTTTACAAATGATGGAATTAAGGATTTTAACCCTATAATACATTCTATTGCCCACACTGCCCCAATTTTTCTTATCGCAATTAATTGGCTACTAATGGACATAGCAGGAAACAAGACGTGATAGGTACCACTTGGGGATTTTTATTTCTACTATGTTTATGCTCCCACATGAAGCACATTTAAAAATTATATATTAGATGCCAGATTTTTCCATGTTCATTACCCTTACAACTCAACTTCTTAAGGTAGTACAGCTTGAACTTCAGAAAACGCAGACAATAGCTTGCAGGATTCAGATGTTTTTATCTGTTTCTATTTTCTATTCTCTGGTATCAGATGGCTTCCATCTCCTCAAAATGCTGCTGCTAGTTCTCTAATTTAACGTTGTTAGTGGCAGCCTGAGAAACTTTAAGATACAGCCGTTTCATCAATTATATCCAACTGGGAGGATTTAGTGCTTTTTAAGTAGGGCCACAATATCAAGTTCATCTACACTATTAGTGAGGTCTTTATCACTGCCAAGTTCAGAAAGTGCCAAGGCATTTAAAATGTTTTTTGCCTTTGTATTTTGGGTGCAGTTTATTTTCTTGCTTTTGCAGAGCTTGGGTTTCATCTCCAAGAGAACCACCACTCAAAATCAAGTCAGGGCAGAACTGTGTAATGGGCAGACCTTAAGCCAAGCAAAGAGTGAGTCAGCATTACTGATTCCTGCTATGTTCAAAGCTCTATACCGGAACCTGTACAAACCTTCGAAAGAAATAGTCTTACATGATCATGAATGCTATTCATCAAGGATTTCTACTCGTCCCAGCTATATAGTAGCATTGTATTTCTCCACTCCTTAGAGTCAGGTGTGGTAAAATAGCTTGATTCACAGATGAGCAGTGTCACTACCAGGTAAGGTTTTAAGAGCCAGTATGTGATTTGCGGTGCTCTTATTCCCTCTGCTATGCTGATCAGCAATGATTCAAATAGTTCTGCCCTATCAGCTTGGGTCTCAAAGTTACACAAAGTAGAAAAAAGTCCTAAATGACCCACAGTAGCTATATAGTATATAAAACCTTTTCCTTTAAGCCACTGAGTATTGGGAATTGTATCTTAACTGATACAATTTTCTTTGACTTTTGGCAAATTTAAAATCTCTGAAGAGATTTTAAAACATCTTAAGAAACACATCAAGAAAAAAATGGAAATTTTAAGTAATTTAAGCAGAAGAAAAAGTGCAAAGAAATCTCTAAATAAATGAATAACCGTAATAGTTGAAGGTTAAGTATGGGCAGGAATTTGATGATAATTGCATGTGATGGGATTTGGGGAAGAGAAGTGCTGAAGGCGAGCTGGATATTCTAGTTTGGGAGACTAGAAGAGTAGCAATTATACTCATGGAGGAGTACTCTTTGAGAAGAGGAGTTTCAGAAGAAACATAACGTACTTGGTTTGGACATGTTGTCTTATATGCTTGTGGGACACAGAATGTACTCAATAGCGCGATTTATAATCATAAGATCTGTCTGGAGTTTAGGAAGAAGGTTGGTAATGGGAGATAGAATCATGGGAGTCATCAATATCTATTAGAGCTGCAGGTATGGGTGGTAATTTCCCTGGGAGAATAAATGGGGGCTGGGGGGAGAAGATAAATAAGACACCTTGGGAAAGTCTGATATCTACTGTGTTGTTGGGTTGAGATGGAAGCTACTCTAGCCTCTGAAGCTAGAGTAAGTTTTTTTTGAAAGAAAAAAACTTCAAGATGTTTGACGTATATCTATGTGTTAGAAAAACTGAAAAGTGAGAAGATGGTGAAAGGGAGACCAACTTGAAAACTCTCATAGCAGCCCAGCCCCAATAAATGGTAGATTTCAACTCCATCGTACATAATGCTTAATAAGGTTATAAATGATGATAGGTCTTTGACCATAATGAATAACAAAAATGTCATATTTTAGTTTCTTTTCTCACACAACCATTTTTTCCCCATGAATTGGACTTTTTTATTGAATAAACAAAAATAGAAAAAAAATGACTGTTCGGTCACTGGCAGTCAAGAAATAACAGTAACTATTATTAGTTGGGCAAATGGGCCAGAAAGAATAGAAAAAGAACTTATAATAAATTTGCCTGTTTGACTACTCAACTGAGAACCTGTCATAAGGCATCAATTTAAGGGTGCCTGCAGCAGTGTTCAGCTCCAAACAAGGTCAGTAAAAAATGGCAAGTGCACAAGCAAAGAGGCACCACCTACTCCCGCATAATAGTCATTCCACAGCTATTTGGACTCTTGGGATGGCTCTGGTGCTTTATTTTTATAAGTCTGGCTAGCATGTGTATGACATGATGACGTGTCACTGAATACCAAGAGTCAGTGTAAAACATTAGTTTTGAATTTAACCAGGCATCTCATTAAAATGAAAAATATACTGTAAAATTTCTAAAGAACATAAGCCTCTGTCTGGTTTACTCATATCTCAGGAAAAGCCATAAACAGAAAGATATTTGTCTAGCTCCACAGCTAGGGCCCTAAGTATCATATAATAGAATGAGTCATTTCTCTGTACGCAATGATTTGAAATATGTTGGAATTACCAACCATCCATGTCACAGGAGAAAATAAAAGTCAAGTAACATGACTGTGCCTCACAAACTGTCAAACATTCATTGATGATTTTATCGCATGCTGATAATGACCATTCATTGCTTTGACAATAACAGACCTGCCAACTGGGTTTGAAGGGAAGAGGAGAGTTAGAAAGCCAGAGTGTTGGGTTCATAATTAGCTTTATCACTACAATCCAGAAAAAAAAAAAAACCCAGAAGATTACATTTTAATTGGCTTGCTAACATATTTGAAAACATTCCTAATGATATTATTTTTTTCCAAATTCAGAAATAATAAAAGAAAAAAATAAACAGATTTCAAAATATCTTAATACTTAGTATTGGGAGGTTAGAAAACTATTATCTATTTAGCATAAGTCAACTTGACATTCTCCTAAAACTAAGATTTTCTTCAGTGGAAAAGTGCTTGAAGGATATGGCACAAAGAGCTCATTAAACAAGCTGGAATAGAGTAAATGGCTATTTTAGTTTGCTAGAGCTGCCATGACAAAATATCACAAACTAGGTGCCTTAAACAATAGAAGTTTATCATCTCACAGTTCTGGAAGCTAGAAGTCCAAAATCAAGGTATCAGCAAAATTAGTTCCTTCCAAGGCTGCTCCAAGCATCTCTCCTTGGCTCTTAGGTGACAATCTCCCCTGTGTCTCTCCACATCATCTTCCCTCTATGAGTATTTCTGTGTACAAATTTCCTCTTTTTATGAAGACACCAATAATATTGGATTAAGGCCCACCTTAATGACCCATTTTAACTCGATTACCTCTGTAAATACCCTATCTCTAAATAAAGTCATATATTAGGATTCTGGGAATTAGGACCCCAACATTTTCTTTGGGGGGAGACACAATTCAATCCATAACAATGGTTAGAATAATCTTTTTGGAAGAATAAATGAATGGCTTTAAGTCTATCCATTTACCTGTTATCTGCTGTCAATTATCTTCAGGTAACAAGATAAAACAGAGACAAATCAGAGATATATCACCGCAGAATGCAGTGACTTGGTAATGCCAGTTCAGTTTCTTAGGTATAAAAATATTAACGAGTAGTTTTCTTATAGACTCATTTCATTATTACCTCAATAAAGCTGACTAGGGAAAATATCACCTGTATGCTCTGCCATCCTATATCACTTATTACCATTAATAGTCACCAAATGTTTAAGTTCCAGTAGAGTAGAACTATTGAATTCTACATTTAAACTTCTCTATCACTGACATTCTTAGACATTCTAAGAAAGTGTCATCTCTAGCAAAGTATCTTCTTCTCTAAAGCTGAACAACAGAATGATACTGCAATACATCAAATTAAGATGAATTTGGGCTTTGCACCTGAGAAAGTCTGAAGAGACTTAGACTCACTTACCTTATGACCTGGGCTCACAGAGAAGTTTATTCCAAAGGGAGCAATACCCTTCTCGCAATGTTTCTGTCATAGAGGCCTAAGTAGGCCATTTCCTGCACCACTGTGTCTTCCTGAAAAACTCAGAAAATTAAGCTTCTTTTAAGGAAATAATTCAATACATGTAAAAACATTTCCATCTGAAAATTACTTCTGCTAGAACTTTAAAAACAATACTCAATATCAATCGGTAGCTCAATATCAATCATTAACTATGTTACATTTACTCTAAGAAGGATTTTTCAGTTATCAAAAGTAGTAAACATAAAGATTACATAGTGACCAAGCGATGTAATACTATGGTGAAGCCCACTGGTGACTCCATTATGTCCACAGAGCTTTCGGTAAACTTTTGAGTATCCTTAAGGAGATAACCAAGAATTATCAGGTAACAAAATTTTCTAAGAAATTGCATAGCTCAAAACAAAGAGAGAGAAAAAATTACTTGGAGGAAAGATATTATAGAAGAAAAGAACTTCAAATAAAAGTTATCATTTATATCCTTAGTGAGATATGAAAAGATAATAGCATCCACAAAATAGGAATAAATATTATCTTTTTAATTTTAAAGGAAAAATTCATAGTACAAAAAAATTACATCTAAGGTAGAAGAAATAACAAACTCAATAGGAGAGCTGCAAAAATAAGTAAATAAGTAAAGCAGAAAGATAGAGATAGCAACGATATAAAAAAAAGACAAAAGAAAGAAAGAGAAAGAAAGAAAGAAGAAAGAAAGAAAGAAAGAAAGAAAGAAAGAAAGAAAGAAAGAAAGAAAGAAAGAAAGAAAGAAAGAAAGAAAGAAAGAAAGAAAGAAAGAAAGATGTTAAGAAAATCAGAAGATAGTTCAGGAGGTTCAACATCAGATAATAGGAGTTACAAATAGAGATGACAGAGAAAATGGAGGGAAGAATATTATTTTAAAAAGTAATAAATCATAATACTATCAGACTTGAAGTTCAAGAGTTGAGAGAGTTCATCCAGTGCCCACTACAATAAAGAAAATGAACTTACACTATAACATTTTATTATGAATTTCAGAAGACAGAAGACAAAAAGAAAGATCTGAAAGTTCCTGAGAGAAAAAAAATTAAGTTACATGCAAAGAGTCATGAATCACAATGGTGTTCAATTTTTCAAAACAAAAGAAGCTGAAATACAATGCAGCAATACTTCAAATTTCAGAAGATGACTTCCAACCTAGAATTCTATATCCAGTTAAATTAGCAAGTAAGCGTGCTGGCCAACTATAAAGGTCTGTTCAGGCATGCAAGTAATTTCTAATTTGGGTTTCCTCAAAAACAACCCCTGAGACAAGGATTTTAGAGCAAATAGTTGGAGAGGCGAGTCCAGGAACACTGGTAGGGGATTAAAGAATTGAGACAAAGAAGGGAAGGAAATGAAAAAAAAGGATGCTCTATGAACAACTGGGACTCAATCCTCTTAAGAAACTGCAGGACACAGGTAGAACATGGATCATAATTATTTTTGCCAAGGAGTGAAAAAGCTGCTCCATCAGTGCTGAGAGCTTCTCCTGTTTATGAACCAAGAGAAACCCTCACATGGAGAGTCAAAGGTGCTTGTAGCCATATCCAGCAATGGATATGGATTTTAAATATCAAAGGAACCTGAAGAGGGCACCAACTTCTGCTACAGGTTGCAAAGTACTTTCTCATGAAGTTATAGAAGGAGGTGCTTCATCAAAATGATGGAGTACACCAGAAAAGAGAAATGCATGGTATACAGGAAATAGGAAGCAACTTAAAAAAATTGGTGAAGGGTTCCCCTTGGGATGATGGTAAATGGAGATTAAGATGACAATTAGACAGATACTAGCTGAGAGTCAAAGAGGTTAGTAGGCCCCAGGAAAGACGTCTCCAAGAACATGAAATGGATACAATATCTGATGTGTTTCATCAGAGGAGGATAAGACTATTGGAGGAGAATAAAAGGAGAATAAGACTATTGAAGATGAATTAGGGATAAGTACACAGAAAACTAAGAAAATGAAAAAGCAAGACAATTATTAACCTAAGAGAAAAACAAAAAGTTGTGCAAGAAAGGGAAAATAATTTCTGGATCAAACAGTGTGGACCTTTAAAATTTTGATGGCTTTTGTTGCCAAATTCCTCTCTAAATTTTTTATCAATTTATACTCCCATCAACAGTGTACAGTTCTTTTCTCCATATATTCTCCTACAGTGGATATTATCTATCTATTTCTGTGGGTTTTTTTTTCTTTTTTACAATTAAAATGAAAAAGATAAGAGGGGAAAAATTGTCTTCTTTTTCTTAATAATATCTATGTATTATTTTAATTTTATTTCAATGCACTATTTTTAAATTAAACCAACACAAATAACCTAACATAATTGATTAATTTGCTTAAATCTTCATACTGTACAAGCACATTTTTTTAAATAAATAGTGTTCTAAAGACATGAAACATTATAATCGCCTTCATGTTGAATTATTTTACTCTGTAAAAATTCACAGTCTAATGTCATCTATAAGATAGCTGCCAAATAGCTAATATAGTTATCAAGAGATTATCTTTGATTTTTTAAAGATCCCTATATCTTGCACTGTTCATTAATCTCTAAGTACCTGATGTTGTAAACTTTAGATTCTTCAACAAAGACGTGGATATAAGAAGAAAAGTATAAAATCCCCATTTCTCAAATGAAATATAGGATGATTAATGAAAATCGGTGACAATAAATGGCAAATCATATTAAATCATTTGGATTGATAATTGTTCCTTAATCCGTTTGGTCTCTTAATTCTGTACTGAAGAAGAGTCTACCAACCACAGGTGTAAGACCAGTTTGTGGCATAGAATTTTACATAATCTCCTCAATTTCTAAGAATCTCAACTCAACTTTCTCTGATACTATAAATCTTTTTCATTTAGACAAGTAGCTGTTTATTAGCATCGAGCATTTTTCTAACATGATTTGAAGCTAATTATTTTGTCCTAGATATAAAAAGATACTAGTGTTTCATCAACTTTACAAAACCTTGGGATGTCAACAGTATGGCAGAGTGAGAGATGTCCCCAGATCTCTCCCCTTGAAACGGCAGTAAGTTGAACATCTAAAACTCAACAAAAAACACCCAACCAGCACAGAAACGTGTCTGAGCATGGAATCTGTGAATAAGAGATACCACAGGTAAGAACCGTGAGAGTAGGGCAGTAGACTGGGAGAAACAAAGAAGCTGCCTCTTGCAGCTGGAGCTCACTGCAGGACAAGGGGGAGGGGGAAAGTTGTGACGGGTTCCCTGAAATACCCTGCCTAAGAGAGCTCTGAGTAGTGCCCAGGGATCAGGGCAGAAAGCAGAGAAGTAGGGATGGCAGAGAAGCAATGACTTATTATTACCATCCATGGTTGCAAAATGCGAGGCTGAAACGCAGACATCATTCTCCAACCCAGAGGTCACCTCTGCCCATATCCTCCAAGACCCAGCAACACAGAGCCAACGATACCAAAACCGTCACTAATACTGACAGGGACTGAGACTGAGGGTAGCAAACGTGATTGAATATTTATAAGGAAAAAAAGGTGTTATTAAGACTTTATATAAAGCAGGGATGCAAGAGGATTACACGCCACCTACTGGAAACCAAAAGAAAAATGCCTTCTTAGCAACAGGCTAAAGAAAGACTTTTATATAATAAATCTTCTTTCTGGGAAAAAATAAGAAAAAAAGCAGAATACACTTCTATTAATGCCCACCCAAGTGGAAAAATAGTCTATTAAACACCATGAACACCATAAACACCAAGGTGACAAGGAAGCTCAGAAAGAAAGAGAAAAATCTCTAGAAAATACACTTAAAGACATAGCAATACGCAAATTAAATGACAAAGAATTCAGGATGGTATTTCTGAAAAACATCAGTGAGATCTAAAATAATTCATATCAACAATTCTATGAATTAAGATCGGCAGGATGAGATTTTAGCAAGGAGTTTGAAACCCTTAAAAAGAACCAAATGGAACTTCTAGATCCAGAACACCATAAAAGAGATAAAAAATAAAATAGCAAGCTTGGGAAATAGAGTCAACCAAATGGAAGAACAGATCAATGATATCAAAAACAGAAATGCAGAAATAAATCAGAAGGAAGGAGAAACCAAAGAATAAAAAATAATAAAAGAGAATTAGAAGAACTAGCTGATACTATCAGGAAAGGAAACATATGAATAATGGGCATTCTTGAAAGGGAGGAAAGGAGCAGGAATTAGAAAGCATTTCAGACAAATAATTGATGAGAATTCCCAAATCTAAAGAATGAACTGGAGCTTGGAATTCAAGAAGTCAACAAAACATCCAATTATCTCAATCCAAAAAGGCTTTCTCCAATACACATTATTTTAAATTATCAATAATTAATGACAAAGAAAGAATTCTCAGGGCAGCCAGGGAAAAGAAGATGGCAACCTGTAAAGGAAAATCCATTAGATTATCATCGGGTTTCTCAGCATAAATCTTACAAGCAAGAAATTAGTGGAATCAAATATTCAAACTATTAAATAAAAGGAACTAGAGGCCAAGAATAATGTATCCAACAAAGCTCTCCTTTAGAGATGAAAGAGAAATAAAGACCTTTCTGGACATACAAAAATTGAGGGACTTCTCCACTACGAAGCTTGTATTACAGGAAAAACTGAAAAGGATTAGCTCACCTAAAACCAAATGTATAACTATGAGTAAGGTGACTAACAGGCAGGTAGAAGCTGAGTAGTGCAACCCTTATTAAGAACAGAGTATTATAAGCTTAAACAATAAAAAGAGATTTGTTATAGCAAGATAGTAATGAAGGTTCAGCATACATAGGAACAAATTGAGACAACAATGACTGAAAAGGGGAGGATACAAAGATCCAAATTCGCAAAGGGGAATGGAAATGAGGCATATGCGGAAGAAAATAAACGACTGTATATATCATTTACATATTCGTAGTTGTAATCACACGCCAAAGATTCTTAACTGAAGTATATAGCATAAAACAAGAAAGACCAGAGGGAAAACCCACAGAGCCAACCAAAATAAAGAAAACAGAAACACAAGGACAAGGAAGCAATGGAAACACTAAGCTACCAGAAAGCAAAAGATAAAAAGGCTATAAGAGGACCTTA
>NW_006442103.1:1791448-1804190 GCF_000325575.1 Pteropus alecto | reverse complement strand
CAAAAAAAAAAAAAAATCAGAAGAACCACAAATACATGGAGATTAAACAACATGCTACTGAAGAATGACTGGGTCAGAGAAAAAATAAAATGAGAGATCAAGAGATACATAGAAATGAATGATAATAATAGTACAGCACATCAAAACTTTTGGGACATGGCAAAAGTGGTCATAAGAGGAAAGTTCATATCATTACAGGCCTATCTCCAAAAACAAGAACGAGCCTAAATAAGCAACCTAACGCTTCATCTTAAAAAACTAAAAAAGGAAGAACAAATGAAGCCTAAAGTCAGAAGAAAAGAAATCGTCAAAATTAGAGCAGAAATAAAAGAAATTGAAAACAAAAAAAAAAAAAAGATAGAAAAAATTAATGCAACAAAGAGCTGGTTCTTTGAGAAGGTGAATAAATTCGATAAACCTCTGGCTAGACTCACTAAAGATAAAAGAAAGGACACAAACAAACAAAACCAGGGATGAAAGAGGAGAAATTACGACTGACATAGCAGAAATACAAAGGATCGTACAAGAATACTATGAAAAAGTATATAACAGCAAATTTAATAACCTGGAAGAAATGGACAAGTACTTAGAAAAATACTATCTTCCCAGACTGAATCAAGATGAACTGGAAAATCTAAATAGACCGATCAGCAGTATGGTCATTGAAACAATCATCAAAAACCTACCAAAAAGTGAAAGTCCAGGACAAGATGGCTTCACCAGTGAATTCTACCAAACATTCAAAGAAGATTTAATACCTATTTTCTTCAAACTCTTCCTAAAATCGAAGAGGAGGCAATACGTCCTAACTCATTTTATGAGTCCAATATTACCCTGACACCAAAACCTGGTAAAGATAACACAAAAAAAGAAAACTACTGACCGACATCTCTCATGAACACAGATGCAAAATCCTAAATAAGATACTAGCAATATATCAAAAATACAGCAACATATTAAAAGATTATACACCACAATCAAGTGGTCTTCATCTCAGGGGCACAGGGATGGTTCAACATACGTAAATCGATTAATGTGATACACCACATAAACAAATTAAAAATAAGAATCATATGATCATATCAATAGATGCAGAAAAAGCCTTTGACAAGATACAGCATCCATTTATGATCAAAACACTTAACAAAATTGGTACAGAAGAAAAGTACCTTAACATAATAAAGGCAATATACAACAAACCCTCAGCCAACATTATACTTAATAGTGAAAAACTAAAAGCCATTCCTCTAAGATCAGGAACGAAATGAGGCTATCCACTATCACCATTGTTATTTAATACAACATTGGATGTCCTAGCGAGTGCAATCAGGCAAGAGAAAGATATAAAAGACATCCAAATAGGATGTGAAGAAGTCAAATTGTCACTATTTGCAGATGACATGATTCTCTATATAGAAAACCCTAACGACTCCACAAGAACACTACTAGAAACAATAAGCAAATTATAGTAAAGTTTCTGGATGCAAAATCAGTGTTCAAAATCCATAGTGTTCCTACACTCTAATAATGAATTGTCAGAAAAAGAAGTGGAAAAAAATAATTCCTTTTGCAATTGCAACAAAAAAAGAATAAAATACCTACGAATAAAGGACCTATATAACGAAAACTATAAGACCCTATTAAAAGAAATTGAAAAAGATACAAAGAGATGGAAAGATATTCAATGTTCTTGGATTGGAAGAATCAACATAATTAAAATTACCTTATTATCTAAAGCATTATACAGATTTAATAAGGCAATCCCCATCAAAATCTCATTGACATTTTTTAAAGAATACAACAAAAAAATCATCAGATTTGTATGGAAGCACAAAAGACCTTGAACTGACAAAGCCATCCTGAGAAAAAACAACGAGGCTGGAGGCATCACTCTGCCTGATTTCAAATTATACTACAAAGTGACCATAATCAAAACAGCATGATATTGGCAGAGAGACACGCAGACCAATGGAACAGAATCAAGAGTCCAGAAGTAAACCCATGTTTATATGGGCAAATAATTTTTGACCAAAAAGGCCAAAAACATCAAGTGGAGAAAGTCTCTTCAATAAATGGTTTTGAGAATACTGGAAAGCCACCTGCAAAAGAATGAAACTAGACTGTTGTCTATCACCACACACCAAAATGAACTCAAAATGGATTAAGGACCTGAATATAAGACCTGAAACAATAAAATGTGTAGAAGAAAACATAGGAACTAAACTCGTGGGCCTTGGACTTAAAGAGGATTTTATGAATTTGACCTCAAAGGCAAGGGGAGTAAAAGCGAAAATAAATGAATGGGACTACATCAAACTAAAAAGCTGCTGCACAGCAAAGAAAACCATCAACAAGGTAAAGAGACAACCATTTGCAAGCAAAGCCTCCGATAAGGGCCTAATATCCAAAATATACAAAGAACTCATACAACTCATTAACAACAAAAAACAAATGATCCAATCAAAAAATAGGCAGAGGACCTAAACAGACACTTCTCCCAAGAAGATATACAAACAGCCAAGAAACATATGAAAGGATGCTCAACATTGCTAGCTATTAGGGAAATGCAAATCAAAACCACAATGAGATACCATTTCACATCTGTTAGAATAGCTAGTATCAACAGGACAAGTAATAGCAAATGCTGGAGAGGATACAGAGAAAAAGGAACCCTCATACACTGCTGGTGGGACTACGAATTGGTACAGCCATTATGGAAAACAGTATGGAGGTTCCTCAAAAAACTAAGAATGATCCACCATAAGATCCAGCAATCCCTCTCCTGAGTATTTACCTCAAAGACTTGAAAACATATATCCGAAAAGATATTTGCATACTGATATTTATAACAACATTATTCACAGCGGCCAGGATGTGGAAGCAGCCTAAGTGTCCTACGATAGATGATTGGCTAAAGAAGCTGTGGAACATATATACAATGGAATATTAGCCATAAGAAGAGTTGAAATACTGCCATTTGTGACAACATGAATGGACCTTGAGATAATCATGCTAAGCGAAATAAGCCAGACAGAAAAAGTAGAAAACCACGTGATATCACTTATATGTAGGATATAAACCTAAAAGCAACAAACGAATAAGACAAACAAACAGAGACTCATAGACATGGAAAATAGACTAGTGGTTACATGAGGGTAGAGGAGAAGGCCGGAGGTGGGAGGTTGATAGGGTAAAAGGGGTCAAATACGTGGTGACAGAAATCTAACTGTGAGCGATGAATACACAATGCAATATATATATGCCTTACTGTTAAATTGTACACCTGAAACACTGGATTTCGTTAACCAATGTCACCATAATAAAAATTAATTAATTAATTAATTAAACATGTACCATTCTCCTTGATTAAATAATCATGTACCATCCTCCATTGAAAAAAGCAAAAACTTAACAGAGGAAGTTAACATCAAAATCTTATAATCACAAAATCAGTGTTTAAATGTTAGTCTTTTTTATTAACAATTGGCAATCAAACAAAATAATTCAAGCAAAAATAAATCACATATATTTGGCCTTTTTTTTTCAAATTAGCTGTTTTAAATTTTAAAACCTCAAAAACTCTAGCAGAGACTCTGAATTCATAACATATCAATTGTGACTTTGGAATAGTTATGGTACCAATAATTGTTTTGATATATGTTCTGCTGATAACATCTTTAAAAAGATTCAAAATAGAATCTGGGCTCTGTTTGCATTTAGTATGTATAGGGATTTGAGGAGCAGGGCAAATTCTCTGCCCATACAGTGAGCCTTGCATAATTTTATAATTAAAGGGCTGTTGTTGAATTAAAATGCCATAGATACAGAAGACAGACGCAGGGGAAGAATGTAAACTGGAAACTTGGATATTATAGAGAACCACACAGTACATGTCAGCTACAGTGCTTTCCCATTCTTTATGATCAGACGCTTACTGGAGTATTTGTCTACTGGGCTCCCCAGGGATATAAAGACGTTGGAAAAAGTTCAGAGGTGAGCCCCAATAACAATTAAAGGGCTGGCTAAGGAAAAAATGAACAGATTGATACATTTGGAAAAGGAGGGTGGTCTATTTAAAAATGGCTTCCAAATAATGGGACCGACTAATAGACAAAAATAGAAACTTGGCTGCTTTTCTTCCCTACTGTGAACGGAATAAGAGAAAACAGGTGGAACTAAATATGAGGGTTAAGGCTGCCAACAGTTTAGCAAGTCAGGAGCAGCAGTGTGTATAGCAGCCTGGCGTAATATTTCAATGCACACAATCTGTAAAGTAGGGCAATGGTGGAAGTACACGTGTCATCGTCACCAGAAGCTAAAATAAACAAGTGCATATTAGAGTGAAGGATGAAATATCGCTGCAAGCACCAATCATAAGTCCAGACCATTAAATAACTTATGTCGTAGTTCTGATGTATGTTAAAATAGGCCAGGAGCTGGGCTGCCTGGGTTTGAATCCTGGCTCTTCCATACTAGCTTCGTGTCCTTAGATAAGATGCTTAACCTGTATGTTCTTCCATTTCCCTTGAAAAAAAGGAGAAGTCAGAGTATTTACCTCATGATTACAACTGTTGAGGAGTTTAATTATGTGTGTGTGTGTGTGTGGGCGCGCGCGCACGTGTGTGTGTGTACCCATGTATTTGTTATTACGTACTATTCCTCGATTAGAAGGCATATGAGTTGGAGGAATATATTTTGGGTGAGAACGAATGTATTTTACATCAACATTTTAATGTTCGGAATTCTCTATTAACCAGCATTGGTATCAAATACACTAAGTGTAGATGTTTATCCTGATGAGTCTGAGACAGAAACCATGAGACTCTCAGGTCTGAATCATCCAAAATGTATTCACATTTATCAAATATTTAGAATTTAAAACAGTAGTCTAACTCTTTAGTCTAACAATTAGTGAGCTATGTTTATCTTTTACAATAATTCTTTCTTTGTAAGATATTGTATTAACTCGAACATTAATTCCTACTCATCATACATAATCGATATCACAGAATACACAGTATAGAGCCTTTAATTAATTAACCAATGGCTGACTATGAATCCAGAGGCCTGGCCTTTGTCCAACTGCCCTGTGTCTTCTGCTTTGCTGGTTCCTAACTGATGTCAAAGCATTTTCCTCTTTCACTAGAGAAAATGCCTACCCACGATTTTGACCAGGTTGCTTAATGAACAGCAAAAATCAGTTTAGGAAAATGATACCCAGTATAAAAGAGGGCTTTATCTGTTTGGGGAAAACTAAATTTTTGATGTATTTGTTTAAAAGCTGTGGGTGGGTATAGTTCAGGAAAAAAGAAAAAAGAAAAAGCACCTCCAACAATTTCGTATCTCACTTCTAAACAATTATAACCTAAAACTAAATGGTAAAAAAAAATAACATGATTCACATTTCTTTCTTCTGTAGATTTGCTGTACAATGATGTCAATTGCTCAATCCAAATTTAAATTAAATAAATCATGTTTTATTGTTCGCCTACTGTACATAGAAATGCTTTATTCATACCTTTACAGTAAGGATTCCAAGCTTTTTTGCTCACATGCACGCACACACGCACACTTCTCTATTACAATTTTCCTTTCCACAGCTATATGAAAAAAATAACTTTAGGCAAAGTGTCTTACGATATGATTAAACAAAAATTTTATAAAATTAGAAGTCATTTCTGTAGACCGAAGATCTGAATGAGAGCTTATATATCCAAGGCATTTTAAACAAAAACAGTCCTTGGCTTCTGTTAGTTGACCAAGGTGGGAGGAATGCACTATGCCAGGAGCAGATGACCCCTTGTGAATTGGGGAACTGAGTTCATGTGTAACTGCTCTTTCTGAACATCACATAGCAATAGACCAATGATGGTGCTCTGTTTACATGCCCTAAATCACGCAACTTCTGAAGATGAGCATTTTTAATATATTTATGAAGATAAATAATTTTCAATAAATACTTTTACCCATCTGCCTCAATCCAATGAGACTGAAATTTATTTCTACATTTGGACGGACTCCTTCACAGAGCTTAACATATACTTTTTTTAATGTAGTAAATGATACCATAAATAAAGTCGAGAGATGAACAATTGATGAAAAAAGATTTCCAACATGTAAGATGGACAAAGATTAGTATCCCTAATATACTCAGAGCTTCCATATATGATAAGAAGTCAAGTAATACAACAAGAAATGGGCAAATGACTGGTTCAGGGATGGACAACCAAGCCAATGAAAGTCCCACCCAGGACTTCTAATAAAACTACTGGGAAAGAAAAGATCTCTTAGCACCACAGAATGAGATTTAGGAGTGAAACTCATGATGGCCATTTTGTCAGTAAATTAGGAAAGACTTACTGAAAATTAGGCTTACAGAGAAAAAGCTGAAATAAGAACCAAAGGGAGACAGACTACTGAAGACATAATTTCAGTGCTTGGATCTAACAGTACCTGAAGCTGATGCTCTTTTGGATTTTTCAACTTCCTGAGCCAATTGATGATGAATATCCAGTCTATAGAATATTATGCAACTTTTTAAAAACAAGGAGGTAGAACTATGTATATTGAAAAGAGTTGACAAAATTTTCTTTAAAGGGGTAGAGAATAAATATTTTTGGCTCTGTCAGAAGTACTGAACAAATAACCACAAACAATACATTTATCATGGTCAGATTCGACCTGTGAGCTAGAGCATTCCTACCCTTAACCTAAAAGGGTGTCCATAGAAAAATCATTTAAAAAATGATGTTATTTTAATCAAAAAAGGATTTAAAGGCACCTACATATGACTATATATTAAAAGTATGGTGAAAACAATGGAGTAATTTATATCAAGCTGTTACTAAGTACCTCAGGTGGGGTAGGAGGAGGTCATTTTAGAGGAAGATTTGGGAGAGATTTATAAGCTCAAACAGTTTTTTTTTCTACATCTCTATATTATTTGACTTGTTACAATGAGCATATATTGCTTTTTTATTTAAAAACGTCTGGTGACATAAAATTAAAAGGTGCCAATAATCTTTAAAGAAATGCAGTCCCTAAGTATTAAAAAATCAATTTTGCATTGTAATTAGGTTGGAATTAGGGACATTCTTGAATATTTAACCTGCCAGCATCTTTTCGCACATAGCAGCAACCCTCAGTTTAACAGACCCATTTCATAGATAACGCCTGAAGAGGCATTGTGCTTTGCCCAAGGTCACAGAGCTAATTAGTGGCAAAGCCCCATCTAGACATGAGGACTTATAACTTTCTCATCTGAGATTAATGCATAGAAAATAGATGCCTCTCTGAACACAACATCATGAATATGTTTACAGCATCCAGCTCCAAGCAGCTCTGCCTTCAAAGATTTTTATACCACCGTCAGATTTTCTCTTCTGTAAATTGTTAGCACTATTTTTAGGAGCCCTTTTCTCTGGCAGATCCAGGCATTCTCACATCTGAGCCTGTCATCTCTTCGGTGTGTATTTAGTAGTTACAGAGCTCTGCTCACTGTTTGCATATCATGACACCGGGCAGAGTTCAGCAATACAGAACGTCTTATCCATTTCCTCTTAATCCATTTTAAATTCATCCTGAGCCCATCAGAGCAGGAGATAGAATGAGAGTTTTATAATTACCTTTTGCAAACAAAACATTAAATTATTATACAGTGGAATCCTCTAGATTTTTGGACATAAGATGGCCTTTACCTGGTAGTGAACGAATGTGACTGTCTCTATCGTATACATATGTACTTTGGAAACTAGCCCTGTTAGCTTGAAGTTATTGATCGATTTTGGTAGATTACTGCAATAGATTCCTAAAGTGCTTTAAGATTAAGAGATGTGCTTGGCTTTCTTCTGTCATGTATCTCAAAGGAAAACCATGAGATGAGACACACAATGAAAAACAGCAGGTAATACCATGTGAGACTCCTTATTAAAAACATAAAGTGCCTTTCTCTCCTGCTTTTATTAAGTCTACTTTTCAAGCTAAATGGGGGTTAGGTGAGGTGATTATAATACAAGTCACATCTAACTATTTCATTATCTGTGTCCTACAGCAAGATAGCCCCCAGAATACGTTTGAAAGCTCCAGAGTGATGGCAGTAGGTTGAATATAATGAACAATGTTACAAATGGGGACACGAGACGGCAGGTCTGATGGGGATGGAATCTCCTAGAAATTGCGAGGCTGTAATTACTGAATACCAGCTTGGTCTCAGTTGACTTTGAACACTGGAAACCATCTTTTGCGGATTATATTTTTCTCAGCTAGTTAAAATGAAGCCAGTCAGAAGGGCTGAAATGTATAAGACATAATATACAAGCAAAGGCACGGTTGGCTCTTATTACTCTAATTTTTGTCTAGTTTCCAAGATCATTTTACTATGCACTGTGTACCTGAATTAAAATTGGGGTGAGAAATATTTTTATATTCTTATGTCCTAGGGCTGAATTGCTATATTTTAAAAGAAATAGCCGGTCTAATTTTTGGTGGGGGGAGAGAAGTGGCATGGAACTCTAGCATTATGTGTCAGCACTTGTTCTAAATATCTTATTTGAAATCATCACTAAATTAAGAATGAAATGAAGAGAAGTACATGCAGAGAGAGGCAAAGAATGGGTGGGAAAGGAGGAAAAATGTAAGTGGTAGTTTTGATGAAACTCTGTGACTGAAACTAGCATACTCAGTTCCATTTCCTTGATTCACCTTATACATTTAACCTAAAACAAGAAGAATGAACATTGCTGACAATACCCACTTTTATTTGATTCCTAGTTAAAATTTTAGAGGGCAAAGGAGTTAGTACAAATTTATTAAAGAGCCTGAATAAACTTTGTTAGTTGACCAGCTGCATGGGTAAGCCAGAATCCAGCTGAGCATAAGCCTGTTTTCCTTGCCTGAAACTACCTGGATAAAATGCAGTTCAATTCAGAGAACAGAGTGCAGGCAGTACCTTGTCCTGCAGGGTAGACCCAAGCCAGCAATAAATCACAGAACAGCCTCTACCTTTATTGCCCATTCTTTGTTCCCTCTGTCCCTGGTAATACATACAGGGAGATCTGGTTAAAGGGATTATCATGGCCAAGGAGAGCAATGTCATTAAAAGCACAATCTGAGGGGGATGTGTGGAAGAGGGTGACATTGCCAGGGACTTAGTCTGGGCCACCAGCCCTTCACTAGGACTTGTGAACAATATGGTGGTAATAAGCTGGGAAGACAAGTCATCATCTCTATTCACTGTCTGTGCTTTGACATTCCCTGACAGTGTCACCTCCATCTCTCCTCCTGCCTTCTGCTACCTCACTCACTGTCCTACCACAGAGACTGAGGTCCAAGGCATAAGCCCAGTTTCTCACACCCCAGTGATGCATCTCCACTACTATCAGCAGTAGAATGATAGTTCTTCTGCCTCCTATTGATGTAAAGGGGCAGAAGGTATGTGAGCATGGGAGAGCCAGCCTGGTGGAAGTTCTCCCTCATGTAGTTTTAGACAGCATCAAGAGGTCTTCATCCCAGAGTCCTCTGCAAACAGTCCCCATACAGGCTTACCACTTCCTGTGTCTCCATTGATGGTGTTCTCTGGCTGAGGAGCTTGCCTGGGCTCAGAGCAGGCCAGATTGTTCAGGAGTGACTCTAAATTGATAAGGGACAGAAGTCAGAGGATAACCACACCAGGTTCCTTAGCCCTCGGAGCAATAAAAGATGCTCCACAGTCTCTCTGGGGGTTCCCAGTGGGATTGAGCCCCAGCTGCCCACAGCAACAACACTTTCTCAGCTTTCCTTTCTTGCTTCCCAGCATGTCCTAGGATCACCTCCTAAATAAACTACTTGACCTAAACCATCGTCTCCAGATCTGGTTTGCTGGGACCACCATCTAAGAGCCTGGGCACTACAGCTATACTCCATCAAGCTAGAGCTGCTCCTGACCCCAAAGAACCATCTCCCACCTCCCAGAGAAGCAAAAGATGCTCCTTTATAATCAAATTACTACTTCTCCCAGGACAAAGCTAATTATTCCACCAGACCAAATATAGGGGTAAACCACAGCCAGTTGGGGCGGCATAGGCTTCTCCAAAGTCTCCTCTTAAGAGAGTGGTTCTTTTGGACACTTATGCTAGTGCAAGCCTTTCACTCCTGAGTGATGTAATCCAAAACTCACTGTACTCAGAGGTGAGCAACAGATGCTATTGAATAATTTATAGTGCGCTACACTGGATTTCCCTGCGTTGTAAAATTTGGGAAATTTGAATACAAGATATGGATAATATAACTGTTGTTTACCATAGTTCTGTTACTGTGCCACTCACAGTGGCCTCCTGCAATCCAGTTCCTGTTCAGGTCCCTGTTTCTTTATTAATGAAGTCCAAATGGAATGTTTCTCAGCATGAGCCTACTATGAGTGCTAAATTGAATGGATGGCCATGGGTCTTTGTCTGACTAGAGTATGTGGTGAAATGGGCTATGGTGATACGCTCTGGTGGGGTATTGCTGGGTCCTGTCCACCAGGCTATACCACTGGCTGGAAGTTCCACCTGCAGGATACATGAGTCCAAAGATATGCGGCTAGAGTAGAAGCACTGGGGTGAGTAACCAAAATAAGGAGCAGAGGCAATGAAGTGTATAGCTGATGAGGCAGAGTCAATTCAGGAACTAGACCCAGGCCAGTCAGAAGACATTCTCCTCTTGGCGTCTGGGTGGCTTAAAGAGGCTGATCAGGGCTGCACAACGTGGTGCCCTCTTCCTAGCTTCATCTTTTCTGCCTTAGAAAAAAGAAAGCTCTCACCTCCCATGTCACCAAATTCCTAATGGGACCGAGGATCAAACAGTAGATTAGGAAATTACCAGAACCACTACCATTCTGAGGCTGCCATTACTGAAAATCCCCTTGAATCTGGGAAGTGGGACAGTTTTGTCCTCAGATGCCTCAGCTACTCTTCTCCAAGGCCATCTCCGCAAGCTGTGGCCCACTCCGTGCCCCTCTATTCCCAAGCTCCTGGGCCAGGATTATAGAATTTCAGAGTTACTTATTGAGCACCGGCTAAGCTGTGTGTCAACAAAAATATGCAATAGAACTTCTGTCTGTTGAAGAAAACAACATTAACCAAAGAATCACAAAAAAATGTTGTAATCATCAACAAAGAATTCTAGGGACATCACCCCTTCACTTTTTCAAATAATCATTAGAATGTGCCTGCTAAGCTAAGTCCCTTGAATTAGAGTTTTCCAATTCTTTGAACTCTTTTGAGAGTTTGATGAAAGCTGTGCGTCCGCCCCCAAAACAGTACATGTATGCACATCCACAAATAATTATGCATAAGAGATGAATGGATTCAGTGTTCTTCTGAGGTTCATCTCTAAACCCTGGCTTAGAATCCACATTTTTATTTAAACTCCTCCTAAATCACCCTCTCCCCCATCCCAGTAATATATTTACTCCATGACTCTCAAGCTAAGGATCTAGACAAAAAATTAAATTTGCGCGTATTACACAATTAGGACTTGAAGAGACAATTTCATTAGCTTTAAGATTCTGCCTTGTTGAGCATTGTGTGATTGAAGTATGAGTGGTAGAAGATAACTAAGCAAAACCACCGTCTACTGCCGTTTTGTTTCTTACCATACAAAAACCCACACACTTAACATGTCTTGTTACAGAAGATGACCTTCCCATAACACCTCAAAGTGTTTGAATTTGGGGGGAAATTTTTCAAAGTTCTGATTGGAGTATTGGATGTTTTAACAACTGAGAATAGTGTAAACTGGCCTTGGAAAAAAAGCTATCTTTCTAGATAGAGTCACTCAGCTGGAATGAAAGCTTATTCAGGCTGTGGCTACAGCTCCATTTCTTATACAGCACCAAGAAATCAGCTGACTTCAATCTCCAATGCCTGGATCAGATATGCAAATTAGTTAAATGACAAAGGAGGCTGAAAAATATTTTGGCTCTCTGTGAAACATGTATGCTATGCATGAATACATAATGTTTTAGCAACCTACATTCACAGTTGCTTATACACTCAGGCTGGAGGAGATTGAGAAGCTATGATTAGGGCTAATGCCTTGTCTTTTATTTGTTTGTTGCAGCACATTCTACAAGCACTGTGTATGTGCATGTTCTTTCTTTTTTAACATTTATTAAAGGCCTACTGTGTGTACTGTGAAGTATACAAAGATGAATTAGATCTGTCATTAATGATAATTTTTTATGTTCTAGTAGGGGAGATAAGACTCAAATGCAGTACAATTATTTCAAATCAAATGCTATAGGTATTTGGAAAAGGAAAAGAGCTCTTTTACATGAGATTTACCTAATGTTTGAAAAGTAGATGTTATTTCATCTGTAATCGGCAAATGAATTGTCCCTTTTTTATCAATCAAAAGCTAAGGGGGTTTCAAACAGTTTTAGAAACAAAACAGAAATTTAGTAAAATATCAACGGCATGTTCTAATGAAGTTAAAATTCCTCAGGTAAATAAAGAAATCAAAATTTGAAAATAAGTAAAATCTACATATTTAATAATCATCTATAAGCATGAGTTGAAAATACTTGGGAACTAAAATCTAGAACTACTCGTGAAAGTGGAGGGTGCAGTTTTTGCCAAATTCATTCCTGACATTCCATTGCAAATAACAAAATTACAGCAACGCCCCACATTAATAGGCCCTACAGTGACGAAAACTCAGATACAATGCAATTGTGCTCCTTCCTGCTACCAAACCCTGCTCTCAGTTTTGGTGGGGAGGGAAG
>NW_006442103.1:1766363-1791430 GCF_000325575.1 Pteropus alecto | reverse complement strand
AATGTGAAGGAGAAGGGGGGAGTTTGCTGGAAGCAACAGGTAACCTCTTCTTGGAAAGTAGGGAGGACAGTCAGTCCCGGGGTCTCTGGAGTTATCCTGGCACGACTTCCCCAGATGAGGCCAATGAAATGGGCACAAATTAACCAGGAGATTCCTGGAATTGCTGCTGTTTTCCTAGAATTTCCAGCTTTCCACCGGACACTGGATCAATGTCAATGATAGTCAGAGAGGACAACTATGGCTAGGTGGCATCTCACTGCAGCTGGCATACGTACAGATTTAGATTCCTCAGCCAGATCCCAAGAACTGTGTAGCAGCAAGCTGAACAGTCTCACCCCTCTTATTTCATTAACTTCACAATATCTTGAAACTTCATTTTGCAGGATTGGATTTCTTTGGACTCCACTTATCAGGTTCTGGCAGAATTGTACTTGGTGAAATATCTTCTAGGTCATCATTTTTATCCAGAAACAAATTTATGAAAAGGTCAGCTATCATTTGTAGGAATGATAAACAACTCAAATAGAAATTGAAATCCACATATTTTATGGAGGAGATTTGGGAACAAGAAATAATATTGCATGAAAAGTTTACAAATATGAAATTTTTCCGTTTATTTTTATTCAAGGTTTTAAACCACATATAAGCACTTCAAAAGTATGCCATTGTAAATTCAAAAAGGATTCAGAAGCAACCACTATCTAAAAGCACAGCTTAAGAAAAAAACATTAAAATCATGGGGCAAATTTTAATTCAACAAAACCAAGATCCCAGATGTTCTGAAGAAATTGTGCCCAGGTGACCACCATGCGCACGCATGTGCACACACACACACACACACACACAATCAAGCCAAAATTTATGTGATCATGAAGTATGATTTCCTGACCTTAGAAATTTCAAAGTGTATATTTTACCTTAGAGATATAACTAGTTAATTCAATAAATATTTAGGTAGCACCAAATGAGCCATTTAAACATTATAACCAAGAATGTTAATATGAAGATAAAAAAACAATGAATGAAAATAAAATATCATCACGCAGGTCAACCCCACTTTACCTCTTGACTCACTGTATGTCCTTTACAGATTGCTTCTCTTTCTCACGCCCACAGCCCATCATAAACACACACGACAACAACATGGCTTGGTGCTACAGGCAAAACAAGAAAGCAATATCACAGAATAGGAATGAAAGGTGGCTAGAGTTCTTTGTAAGTATTACCCCTGGTTTATTTATTTAAAAAAAAAAAAAACTCTTTTGTTGTCAAACAATGGGGCATCGCATGGATAAAGAAGAGGTCTACTAGTGGACCATGAAGGAATCTATCAGTGTCTGACAAGTACTTTTGACATAGTTAATGAAGACATGTTATTAAATGAACATTTTTTTAAAATATAAACTTTTCTTAGAGTTTAAAATGAGTGTTTTGGGCAACTGAAACACATACCTCCCTACTAGTTTCCATGGCTCTTGTGACTATGTCACTCAGTCAGAAACATTGCAAGAAGTATGTGGCCACTCTTTTTGCACCATCTGGTATACTGCATTTCTGAGGAAGGGGAGTTAATTGGCTATATCTGAGCAGTCACAAGATTTATAGGTTTGATTACCCAAAATAGAAGCTTTTACCTTGGTATATGTGGAGTTTTCACTGTTGTATTAATAATAATAAAAGCATGCCAAATGAATGAAAAAGCATCATTATAAAAGAGATTTGTGTGTGCAATGAAACAGTATGGGTGCCTTGTGGTTCCCACAATGAAGATGTAACTATTTTCATATACAAGTTATTAGCTCAAGTTGTTCTTTATTATTTTATAACTTTGCTCCTCTAGCAACATGCTTGTCGCTAAAAAATAATTATGCCTGGGTGTTACATGCCAGATGTTTTTAAAGCAAAGGTGGCAATTTAATTCTAAGACAGATAAGATAAAAGCAGTCCCAGAAAAAAAATAAATAAATGTAGAAATGTAAAGTGTGTTTAATTAGAAGCACATATTCCTAGATACGTTTCTTCTGACTAGTACTGTCCAATACAAATACATGCAAGCACATATGTAATTTTAATTTTTCTGGGAGCCACATTTAAGAAGTAAAGGGAAATAAGTGAGCTTATCCTAATAATATATTTTGACCTAATGTATCAAAAATATAAAATTAATGTAAGAATTTATTAGTGAAATATTTTACATTCTTCTTCCCTATTAAGTCTTTGAAATCTGGTATGTACTGTATACCTGCTTACGGCACATCTCAATTCAGACTAGTTGAATTTCAAGTGCTCATTACTACATATGGGCAACGGCTACCATAACAAACAGGATGTTTCTAGAGGTTTTTTTGCTCACATTTAGGACTATAGTTGATCCTTCCCATGCAGCGTATAAAAATATTCACAGAAAATGACCCTGGGAAGGCTCTCCATGACTCATTAATCACTCTGAAATATCTGCATGTGTCTCTTCAAAGAGGGCAGCTGAATACTTTCATTCAATCAAGATGATCACAGTTCTAAGTTCAACTCAGAAAGCATATTTGGGAAAAAAAAAAATACTTTAAAATTCTTACGGTTTAACAACTATGCCTTGGTTACTTTGTCCACCTACAGGAAGGAAAAGAACCCACAGATCATAAGAGATAAAGCTCTAAGTGGCTTGTTCCATGTTCTCACCAGCTGTAGAGGGTGGGAGTTACATGCAGTTGTAATGAAAATAAAAGGAGATAATGTGGGAAAAGCATTGGGGCCTGCAAATGTCGGCCTAGCAGGAAATTACCAAACCTAATCTGTACCCCCTACCCTCCCTCTCTAGAACATTTGTATATGGGTAAAATTAAGTGGATGTTTGTTTGTTTGTTTGTTTGTTTCTAAGTGAACATCAGCCTTGAAAGAGCAAATCACAAAAGAGCAGTTTGCAGCCTAAGGTAGAAAGGAGAGAGAGCAAATCACAAAAGAGCAGTTTGCAGCCTAAGGAGAAGAAGTCTGGAAGAAGGAAGAATAGTATAGTTTTTTGGCTGGGAGATGGTATTAAGTTCACTAGTTGTGTGGATATTTTTCTTACTCAGTAGTTGTCATGTCTACTCAGTAATTGCCAGCTGTGAGGGCAGAACTCAGGCCCAGGGAAATGGACCAGTTTTGCTTGCCCTGTAGACCTCTCTGTTGGTGAGGCAATGCCGAAAAAAGAGATTTTGTAAATTCTGCATGTGAATGGCGAAAATTCAGCTGAGTTAATAATAAAAGGCTATGGTGGAGGTGAGTCAGACAGGTTGGAAAGAAGGATTGGGACAAGGTTCATATTCCATTCTATCATCATGGTATTTCCTTGATACCTGTCATGTGTGGTTAGCTCACAACCAAGAGCTATTGTGTTCTACCCATCATCTGGAAAAAAATTTAATAAATTCAAGCTAGAAACATGGCAAGAGGAATACCATTAATGTTGTAGTTAGTTCAGGCTTCTAGGACAAAAATCTCATAGACTGGGTGGTTCAAACTAAAGGCATTTGTTTCTCATTGTCCTGGAGGCTGAAGCTCAAGATCAAGGCACCCATAGATTCAATGTCTCATATACTGTGTCTTCCATATGAGGACACAGCAAGAAGATTTCTTACTTCTTGCTGTGTCCTCATATGGCACAAAGAGGGCTAGAGAGCTCTCTGGAGTCTTTTTTTGGGGGAGGGGAGGGCGGGGACAGACAAAAACACTCAGTCCATAATAATCAGTAATCCTCTAAGATATAAGCTCCCTGAAGACAGAGCCTCAGTTTTTCTTGTTACTCAGTGCCTAGACTTAAGAGATACTTGAAAGGTACTTAAAAGTAAGTGCTTAATAAATATTTATTGAATGAAAGAAGAAGGATTCAGAGAATTATTGTGATGTTTCCAGAGAAAAATCAGAGGATCAATCAGAATTTACCAAGGTCAAGTATGAGAGCAGATGGGAGAGAGGTTCAGACGGGTACTACAGGAAAAAATGGAGACTAAAAGAAATTTGGAAGCTCTTATTCCAGCCTTAAGTAAAAGTGAAATCAACTCATTTGTGGATCAATTTTTTTCCCACATTTATCTCTATCCATTTATCACTTTTGTCAAGAGTCTACCCTGAAGTTTAATCACTTTGCTTTCAGAAAGCTAATCCTAGATTCAGCTCAGAGGTCATTTTTAGTTACTCTTAATTATACTGTCCTCTAATTACCTAAATAATTTCTCTCCATCTTTGATGTTTATGCCGCTCAAATGTTTGTAGAGCATTATTACATCTCCCATTAGTTGTTGCTGAGCTAGACTTTAAAGATTAGGCACATTTAGATCTTTTAAACCTGGTAAATGCCTCAAATCAATGGTTCCATTATATAACAATTTATGATGCTCTTCCTGAGAGTGTCTTTAGTGTCATTGTGCATCTCTGCAACTGAAAAGTCTGTGGCTCAACTTGATATTCCGAAAAAAGTCTGACCAAAGTAATATAATGGCATATGTTTCCTGGATCTTCTATGTTAAAATACACCAAGTGTGATTACTTAAAATTACATTCTTGAATCATGCAAACAAACTTAATGAATCAGAATGTCTGGGAGGTGGGTCCAAAAATTCAAAACGTTAAATAAACGAGTAACCCCAGGTTATTCATAGGCACACTAAAGCTTGAGAGCCACCTAAAAAAAGTCATTTTTGAGAAATCCTCCACAGAAAACTTGGAAACCTTTCTGTATGGGGATCTAGGCATGAAACATCAATTTTAAAAACCTTATCCACTATTATTCGTGACTGTCCCACAAGTGAAGGCAGCAGAAAGAATATCAGATATGCAAGAGGGGAAGACAAGCAGCTTGGGACATACTACTTGTAGTTTTTTTTTTCCCCCATTACATTACAATTCCCAGCTGCTCTTTTGTTTATTTCAAGTTCATGGAATTGAATTAATCACACCCTTGATTTTTATGGCACACTTTCATCATTGGTCTATGTGGCTCTCTCTATGTTTGTTTGCTTGCTTGCTTGTTTAAAATATAATAAACACCAATGATCTTTTTGCCTAACATAGAAATTAGAACATTCACAATAACTTAAACTTACATCCTCTTATGTGGTCTTTTGTCTCTATCCCTCTGTCCCAGCTCTCCTTACTGTACGATCACAAGTGCAAATTCTGGGGCTGGCAGGGGACGCGCTGGGAAATTTGATAAGTTTCTTCCTTCCTACTGAAAAGAAATATTTTGAGAAAAATGTAAAACATACAAGTTACTCAATTTGGAAAGAACATAGAAGGTTTAAAGGAAGAAAATGCCTGAAAAATAATTTAAAGTCATATTACCAGGAACTTTGAATGCTACACTAATGAATTTGCACTGTCATTTTAATAACGTGGAGCCACTGTGTATCTTTTTGTTCTTTAGGAAGATTCACCAGTCAGTGGCATGTAGATATGGAAATGGAGAGAAACAATACACAAGAACAATAGCTAAGAAGTTGTTTATTCAACACATGTGCATTAAATGCCTACATTGTGCCTGGTGCAGTGCTAGGGTTTGGGGATATAAAGATGGTTTCTGCCCTCAAAGAACTCACAGTCAGTTGGAGAGAGACAAATAAATTCAGCCAAGTGCTATAAGTGAAATGAGAGAAATCTATACAAGGGAGAAATGAGACCCAAAGGTCAGAGAGTCAATTCCGCTAGAGAAATGAACATCAAGAAAAGGTTTCACTGAGAAGGTCATGTTAGAGCTGAGTCTTGAAAGATGACTTTGAAAGAACTCTAAATAAAAAAAAAAAAATTGACTCAGAAATAAGATTGGAAAAGGACCAGTGTCAGTGCCTTTAAATCCAGATTCTACCTAATGTTCACATCATTTCCAGAACATCACTGTCACAAATGTAGGCCTGTTGAAACCAGGACCTATGTGATTCAGTCTCGACAGTGCATAGTTAACGGAACTCTGTTCAGCAACTAGAGTAATTTCAAAATCACTCAACCATTCTGGATTGTGTTTGAAGAAGATATATAATCACTTTTTAGAACTTTAATTTCTCCCATTTATTTTCCTCAAACCTTGGAACACTTCTAGTGCCACTCTCCTCAAAACTCTTTAAAAACATCTCCTCCTGCATACTTGGTCTGAGCACTCTGGTCAGTCTACCCTTTCCACCTATCTTTCTCATTTGGTATCACAAACCCAAAAAGTATGCCGTGGAAATAACAGAATGCTCCTTCGATGGCTGTGCAGGCAAAGCTAAAAAAGCAAAGGAATTGTGCAGGCAATGTTCATAGCTTTTTTACAGATTAGATGATGGGAAAGGCTGAGAACACTTTTAGGTCATTTTTGTCTTCGAATAATCATAGCATCCAAATACCTACTCTTCTAAGACAGTGGATTTATCAAAAATATGTAAAATTTGTGAATTCTAGCCAACTCATTCCCTGAGAAGTCAGAAGACTAAAAAATAAAAAAGAAAAGAAAAAAAGGAGAGAAGAGTGTGGAAAGGCAGAGGAGAACAAGAGCAAGATTGTGACAGGTCTTAAATCCAAGAAGTTTGAATTTTATACCCTTATCAATGGAGAGTCAGCATCAAAGTGTTTTGATAAGGGAACATCTTGAGAAGACAAAGCATCAAATGGTTGGAGGAAAGAGGGTTATTAAGCCGCTAACAATCCATTATTATCTTCTTCAGTGTTAGGTAGAACTCCAAATACTTAAGGGTGGGATTATTGTTTTGTTTTGTTTTTCCCAAGAACCTGAGTTTATCACTCACTCCAAGTATAGAGCTGGACTGTAATAGTGTCCCTTCTTTTCCTAGCCTCCAAAGTCATTTTCTACTCAACATCTTTTTTTCACCTGGTCCCTGCACCTGGAATATCCTTTTCTTCTCCCAAGTCTATCAACCAAGCTCCCTTTCATCAAAGGCAACTTGAAACCTATCCTCTCTATATTCTAAATGAATAACTGTCATGTACTGATGCTGAATTTTTTCTTTTGCTCTTAATGTTTCCATTAATTTCAAGGCATCAAATATTCCTTTTCATGAAATCTTTTCCATAGACTCAAATGTAAATTATCCCAACTATGTTATTGCCATATTTGAGAAATGTCACCTTGGTAGTTGGTAGAGGGGAAAATAACACCCTTTTCTCTTTCTTTGTTTTTAAAGTTATTCCAACCTCAGTACCATACATAGCTTAGCCTCAAATATACAAGATTGCCAATTTCAAAATGCAAAGATAGAACCATTAAATTTCTTGAAGTTTTATGTAAAAGTAGAACTGAAAAATTTCAAATGAACTAGAATTTAATCATTGACACCAACCCCTCTGAATGTACTGGAGATGCTCACTTCTTTTCTGCACGTGGCCTAGATATGGATCTCATTCTGCGTGTGTCCTAGACATGCATACTGTTTCTGCATGTGCTCCAGATGCATACTGCACTTCCGAATGTGCTCTATATAGATGTGCACCGCATTACAACCTCCTGTTGTAAAAATCATATGATTGGGTAATTTTTTTTTCTATTTTGACAGTCTGTCTTTTAATTGGTAAAATTAATCTATTTACGCTAAAGTTATTACTGATAAGAAAGAACTATTTCTGCCATTTTGTTATTTTGCTTCCTATATTATTATTTTGTTTGTTTCTTGATTCCTTTAATATCCTTCTTTTGTGTTTGATTCTTTTTTCTAGTATACCATTTAGATTTCTTACTTATTTCTTTTTCTGCCTATTTTCTCCATCATCATCCTGGGGATTACAATGAACATACTAACTATAATAATTTAATTTAAATTGATACCAAATAAGCTTCAATAGCATATAAAAACTTTGCTTCTACACTTCTCTGTCCTCTTATTGTCATAAATTGCATATTTATATATGTGCACCCATTAACATAAATTTTCATGTTATTAGTATAAATCTTTTATATTGTCTTTTAAATCATACAGGAAATCAAAAGTTACAAACCAAACATATAATAATGCTGGCTTTTAATCTATGTAGTTACCTTTACCCAAGTTCTTTATTTCTTCTTATGGCTTCAAGTTACTGTCTAGCTCCCTTTTATTTCAGCTTGAAGGACTTCCTTTAGAATTTATTATAGAGCAGGTCACTAACAATGAATTCTCTCAGCTTATTTTTTATTGGAAAATGTCTTAATTTCTTTCATCTTTAAAGTACAGTTTTGCTAGATATAGAATCCTTGGTTTACTTTATTTTTGTTGCTATCAGCACTTTAAACATGTCACCCTTGACTCTGCCCTCCACACTTTCTGATGCGAAGTCAGTTGTTGTTCTTATTAAGGATCATTTGTATGTGATGAATCACTTTTATCTTGCTGCTCTCAAGATTTTCTCTTTGTGTTTAGCTTTTGATAGTTTGATTTTTTAAGAGTGTCTCAATGAATATGAATCTCTTTAGAGTTTATAATTCTTGAAGTTTGTTGAGCTTCTTGGATGTGTAGATTCACGTATTTCATCTAATTTGGGAAATTTTCATAAAATTTTCCCAAATTAGATGAAATACGTGAATCTACACATCCAAGAAGCTCAACAAACTTCAAGAATTATAAACTCTAAAGAGATTCATATTCATTGAGACACTCTTAAAAAATCAAACTATCAAAAGCTAAACACAAAGAGAAAATCTCTCTTTCCCCCTTCTCTCTCTCTTCTCTTCTTGCAATTCCCATAATATGTATGTTGGTATACTTTATGGAGTTCCATAAATCCTTTAGGCTACGTTCATTTTTCTTCATTTTTTTCTCTTTCTGCTTCTCAGATTGGTTAATTTCAATTGTTCTATCCTCAATTTTGCTGTTTATTACTTCTGCCTGCTCAAATCTGCTGTCAACTCCCTCTAGTGAATTTTCCATTTCAGCTGTTGTACTTTACAGCTCCTAAATTCCTTTTTGGTTGTTGTTAATAATAATCTATGTCTTTGTTAATATTCTTTATTTGTTCATACATTGTTCTAATTTTTTTAGCTTGTTATTCATGCTTTCATTTAGATATTTAGGGTTAAAGTCTTTGTCTAGTAAATCCAATGTCTGAGCTGGCTCAGGGATATTTTCTGTCAATTTCTTTTTTTTCCTGTGAATACACCATAATTTTCTGAGTCTTTGTATGCCTTGCAATTTTTTGCTGAAAATTTTGTTGACATTTTGAACATTACAATATGGTAACTCTGGAAATCGAATTCTCTCCCTCTCTAGGGTTTGCTGTTATTAATTGTTGAGGGATTCAGTCATTCACTCGTTAAGTGACTTTTCCAAACCATTTTTGCAAAGACTGTATTCCTTGTCATTTGTGATCATTGAAGTCTCTGTTTCGTATCTCAACAGTCAGTGATCTGGTAGAGATTTCCTAAAACACTGAATTTAGCAGTCTCTTTCTTCACTGAGCTCTACACTGCTTGTTGTAAGGTTTTTATTAGATTCTAGAGTTCTAAAAAAAAAAAAGCCATGATTCTCATTTTTTTATCAGCTTAGTCGTTGCTCCAGTGAAGGGACCAAGTCTGAGAGCTCTCTACTTCACCATTTCTGTGACATCACTCATGCCCTTCACTTCTGAATGTGCTCTAAATGTGCATCTCACTTCTATATATGCTCTAGATCCACACATCACTTCTGAATGTGCTTTGGATACATGCTCCTACGTGCCTAGTTAGATTTGAATTTGTCTCTAATCAGGTCATTTTATAAAACTGAATTTTTTTTAGTTTATCATTCATTCTGTGGCAAAGAGCACTTCCCTTTATGTCTATATGTGTTTCTTCCTTTCTATTCTTTTCTCAGGATAGGCCTTAATCATTACTTTTTACCAATTCCTCTAGACCTATAAACTAGAATTTGTAAAGTATGCCAAAAGCAGTGTCGACAAAAAAGCAATATGATTCCTTTTTGTTTCAGTCTTCCAGTAGTTCCCTGTGAGGATTAAGGAGTTAATGCTTGCAAACCTCTCTGAAGTATTAGGATATTACATATTACTGAGAAAAGGCAAGAGCCGTATGTTAAAAATTAATTGGAGGAAACCACTTGCAGATTGTAATAATGAAACATCCCAAGTTCCAAGGGCACTGGGGACTTCAAGTAAACAAGCCCTCATTAATTTGGCTAATTAGTCACTTGCTGTATTTGCTGGTTTATAAGCAGCACCCTTTTAAGCAGAAAATTGAGCTGTAAAGTGCTAAGAGCCATATGTGTGGTAAAGATGGCATCAGTATCCTACATCTTGGATTTCAAAGCATATCTCATATATTCAAAACTGCATTTAGGAGGTTTGGACATTTTATACTCATCCATATCACCTGGATAGATGGAGGGAATACAAGAAAATAGGTTCTGCTGCTTGTTGGCAGAAAAGAAGATAGTTTAGGGAGAAAATGATGGAAATCACTGTTAATTTTTTTTTCCCAAAGAGAGGCTAACAGGCTCTTTCAAAATAGACTTAACACACATGAGTTGCATCTTGTGATAGGTTATTGTTAAGGCAAGAGAAAACAAAGAGGTGAGTTTGTTTCCTATGACTAGCAAATACACAAACCCAGAGACTTTAACTCCTGGGAACATTGTCTCACAATATGAGGGTGGATATGAGACATCTCATGTAAACTGTGGTAAAGCTTAGTAAACTATTCTGCCACCCAGACAGAGCCTTAGTCTATTGAGTTGAATGCTTGTGTCTACCAGATGGTGTCTTGCCTTCTAAGCCTAGGCTAAAAGACACTGGGAAAGTCTTACCTTCCATCTCCTTTTTGTATCAACTTAGAACCATCAAATAGCACCATCACTTCCATGGCTTCCTGATTGGCAGCTGGAGACTTCCCAGTTCCAATAATATCAATTTTATAAGCCAGCTGCCAAGTTGAGCCAGACCTACAGGTAACTGATACTATTTATAATGTGTTCAGTCTTATTAGTTTCAATAATTAAAAATTTTTTCTTGACTTTGCTCTCTAACTTTAATAATCTATTTATTCAAATTCAATTTAAAATTTACTGAACACATATGTACAAAAACACTAACTCGTGGAGAGTACAAAGAAGAATAAGTTTTTTCCTACCTTAAAAAATGTAAAGAACTTAAAATTTACCTCTGCAATGTCATATGCAGGATAAAGAACATGTTAATGGTCGTAGAATATAGTGGCTAATTTCCCATCATCCAGGAAACTGAAATAGATTCCAAACTCCAGACTCACTTAGAAATTCATGACTCCAAATACATTAATTTAAATGAGTTCTCATATCGTACTCACACTTTTCAGAGCTGTGTTTCTCCAAGAACAACTCTCTGCCTGCTTTCCAAACAGTTCAGGTGGACCAGAGGTGCAAAGAAAACTTCAGAATAAACACTGCTTATTTGGGTTGATGCAAAGAGCAAATGTAAATATCCTTATTAGCAGGCAAAGAGCTAGAATATATTTTTAAGTATTGCTAATGAGTGGAAGAAGCAATCTGCTTTTATCATGCAGTGGTGCAAATTAGATATTTATGGGTTTCCTGTGGTGTTCAAGGTGTCATTCCTTTCCAGTGTTTTAGGAAGGAAAGCTTTGTGTTCTAAGAATAGTTTCATTGATGATTCTCCCTTGGGCACAAAGGTATTCTGATCTGGATTACTAAATTTTATCTAAAGAACCTGAAACTTTCAGAGAGTGTGAAGTATACCTTTAGGGTTTGGGCAGGTTTTTTTTAATGTTATTTTTAAAAGCTTTACTGAGAATTCCATGCAATTCACCCATTTCAAGTGTATAATTTAATGGTTTTTAGTATATTCATAGATATGTGCAACCATTTCCACAGTTAATTTTAGAACATTTAATCACCTCATAAAGAAACCCTCTACCCTTTAGCTATCTCCCCTATTTCTTTCCATATTCCCCATCTCCTAAACAACTGCTAATCTACTTTCTACCTGCATAGATTTCCCTGTTCTGAAAATTTAATATGAATGGAATCATACAATATGTGGTCTTTTGTGATTGCCTTCTTTCACTCGGCGTAATGTTTTTAAGGTTCATCCATGTTGTAACATGGATCTGTACTTCATTCTTTTTAATGGCCAAATAAAATTCCATTTTATGAATATACTACATTTTGTTTATTCATTTGCTTATTCAGTTGACAGACATTTGGGTTATTTCTACCTTTTTCTATTATGAATAATGCCACTATAAGTATTTGTGTGTATTTACATGTGGGCAATGCTTTTATTTCTCTTAGGTATATACTTAGGAATAGAATTGCTGGTACATACAGTAACTCTAGGTTTAATTAATTGAGGAACTGCTAGACTTCTTTCCAAAGTGGCTACACCATTTAACATTCTTATTTACATTCCCATAAGTTTACAAGGATTCTGATTTCTCCACATCCTTGCTAACACTTGTTATTATCTGACTTTTTTATTCTAGCCGTCCTAGTGTGTATGAAGGGATATCTCGTGATTTTGATTTGCATTTCTCTGATGACTAATGATGCCAAGCATCATTTTATTTGCTTATTGACCATTTTTACATTTTCCTTGAAGAAATGTCTATTCAGATCCTTGCTTGTTTTTTAATTGAATTATTTGTCTTTTTACTATTGAGTTGTAAAAGTTCTTTACATATACTAGATACAAGTCTTTTATTGGATATGTGATTTGCCGATATTTTTTCCCATTCTGTGGGCTGTCTTTTCACTTTCTTAATGGTATCTTTTAAAGCACAAATATTTGTAATGCTATAAGTTTTTGGAGACATTAGCAGCACGGTGCATTAAACACCCGAGCAGCAATGTGAGTCAGGTTTAGACTTTTGCTAATCCCTCATCCCCCTCTCTGATACGACCACATCTGAATCCTTCCCATTCATCTGTATACTCCTTCTCTCTTTTTGACCATTCAGCCCCAAGCCCCATTATTCTTCTTTTCATCTTTAAGACATGCAAAGCTTTTCCTACATTTGAAACTTGACATTCAAGAATCAGTTCAAATGTCACTTTCACAAAGAGAGAAGCCTCACATCTGAATCATCCCCATCTAATCATTATTACATCCTCTGTTTAATTTTTCTCATAACACAGATCTTAGATATTGACTGGTGTAAATACTGAACTATTCCACCAGAACATAAGTTCTATTATCATAGAAATCTTATCTATTTTGTTCATTGCTGTTTCCTAAGTTCCTAGAATAGTGCCTGATATACATAGTAGGTCCTCAATAAGTGTTCATTGAATGAATGAATGAATGGCAGACATTGTGCTAGGGACAAGGGACAAAAGAGTAAATAAGACAAACACTTGAACAGAGGTAATGTCCCTTTATAAATATGCCTTGTGGTCAGTGTTCTTGAAAGAGGTATATGGTTGTTAGCACATAACTCACTCGGCAGGATGTGTCAGTTTTGTAAAACTTTATTTTTAAATAAACTTTAAAGATATGAAAATATATAGAACTTTAATTAACTTTATTCTGCTCACACAATTTTCATTGCACTTCACTCCTCCTGTTAACTCACTCTGCAAGGTTTTTCACATTTTTACTGCTAATAGAAAGAAACAAAGGGACCTGTCTGTACTCTGTTCTTCTACCTTCACTGACTGATAATTAACGATCATAATCATAATAATAACAATGTTTTCTAGAAAACCTCTGGGCTGGGGAGGGAGGGAAAACCTATTTACCTTTTTTAATCTAGCTGAAAGTCTCAGGCTGCTCCCCATCCCCCATGCTGGGGTCCAATCTTAGCTTACCTAGAGTTAGTTGTTGATAAGATCTTTCCTACCTAACTTATGGAATTTGTGTGAGGATCAAATAAGGTAAATGTGACAATACTTCCAGTTCCTCCAGGGCAGGGAATGTGCCATAATCAACTGAGTATCTCTGGGAACATCCAGATTTAATCCAGGTGCAAACTCAGTTCCTAAAGGATTCCGTACTCTTGTGCACCTTGCCCAAAAGATTTCCTGTGCCTGGAAGGTCTCTCCTCTTCCCTTGTCCCCCTAACTCCCTCCTATTCCTCAATGTTTGTGTAAACATCCTTCCGCTCTGAGGAAATCTAATTTTGAATATTTTCTACTCAGAATTTTTAAAGTAACAGTCATGTAGGAACAAACAGCCTCAAGATTAAATGAGAATGACTGATGATACATCCTATAATGAGAATCACATACACATACAGTCATGTATCGCATAATGACATTTCAGTTGATGATGGACCACATATACAAGGTCCTATGAGATTAAAATGGAGCTGAAGAATTCCTATCACCTGGTGATGTCATGGCTGTCATAACCTCATAGTGGATGCATTATTTATATGTTTATGGCAATCAATACCGATGTAAACAAACCTACTGCACTGTCAGTCATAAAAGTATAGCAGCACATGCAGCTACAGTAGTAGTTTATACCATCTAGGTTTGCGTAAGTGCACTCTGTGATGTTCACACAACGACATCACCTAATGATGCATTTCTCAGAACATATCCCTGTTATTAAGTGGAACAAACTAGAAAAGATACATAATGTGTTTCTAAGTTTCCAAGTCCTAATAAACTGGTTATAATTCTTAATCAGCATGACCAAGAGGTAAAATGCCTACTATGAACTGATCTGCAGAATTTTTCTTGCAATCTCTCTGATGTTTCTGTCTGCCCATACTGCTCACCTCCTCTGCCATCTGCCATTGCTTCAGAATTTGTTTCAGAAGTTGTAGTCTTTGCTTATCATATTTTCAAACCATACACAGTTGTGCAGACTGTACACTGCAGAGAAGCATTCATCTTGGCAGAGGTGTAGAGAGGAGGAAGAGTAGTGACTGAAATCCAGCCTGTCCTCTGCTAGCCACATAAGGCAGAGAGGTGTATTTTTACAATCCGTCCATCCAGAAGCAGCAGCATTTTACAATTCACAATATATAAACTAGCAGCAGGTCTCTTTTCAAAATATTGATTAAAGATCTCAGTCTTTAGCAATTAATTTCTCAGAAGATAGAATACCTCCTAAGCCTTGAGTAAAGGGGCTGGCTAGCTCCAGGATGCTGGGCTGGCGTCTCTCTAACCTCGATATTTCAGGTCCAGGGTTCATGGTCTCTGTGTGACATGTGCTCTTCCCTCTTAATCAGTGTTCATTTTGAAAGAGGAAGAATTTCTGAGACCTTTTTTGTGAAACGCTCACTTCTTGATTGGGATCTGAAGTGAGAACTAGTCTCTCTGGGATAACACTTCATCTTTTTCAGGAGTCACTCACCCCAATGGTAGGGTTGATGACAATTAAATTACGTAATGCTCAATATCCTGTGGGCTGCACATACATTGCAGCTAACACTTGATTTATAAATTCCAGCCCTATTTTCTTTTCTCTGAAATGTTCAAAATGCATTTCACAATATTGGGGTAAGAATTTAAAAAACTACATAATATTTGACCGAATGCCAAAAAAAAACAAAAGTATTTACAACATTTTTTCAATATTTCTTCAATACCTTAATAAAATTTTAAGTTTAAAGGCGCTCTACATAATTTAAGTACATACGATGGTCTAGAAGGGATTTCCATAGAAGCCAAAAACTTCATCGTCATTAAAATTAAATATGTTGTTATTAAAAGAAGTGGGCTTCCTTTAAATGCACTGAAATATAAAAATACTACTTCGAACTTAAGTCCAACACATCACAAAAGGAGGAGGAGATAGCTGTTGAAAGGACTGATGAGAAATGGCAACAGTTTTATACCTGTCGTTCTTTGTGGTTTCCCCTTCTCCTTAAAAGCAAAGATACTATAACAAATAAAAGTTTAATAAGTAAAAAATACATTTTAAATGAAAAACCATGATTAACTTATTAAGAATCATTAAGTATATAATTACAAGGATTCTACTACATTAAGATACCAATTTCTTTAAAGCCAGAAATAATACCTACTGAAACTTTAATTATTTAAATGAGAAAAGAAAGAGGCATGTTATCTTCTCTGACAAAGATTAAAATCAATTTAATTGCTTCTCTGCTGCCTTGACATGATTCTTGCTGTGAGTCAAGCAACCAAAAAGGGAAATTATTACTGCAGCTGTTAATCAAGTGATATCCGTGCACTCGGTTTGATTACATCAGGGAGAAGATGTTGCTCCTTGTCTGACTTGTGCATCCACACCACTTCGTGTTGCTGTTGAGAGCTGGGTTAGCTATGGAAGGCGCCGAGGCTGGACTTAATTTTTAGAGCCTGTGATAGCACGGGGCTTGGCTCGGCCTCAGGAAATTGCAGGTCTCTGTGTTTGAGCCTGAATAAAGGCAGCGCTATCAAAACAGAGGTCTGTTCCAAATTAAATTCACCCTTTGGCGCCTGATTCTACTGTCCACAGTGCGAAGTACAAAGAAACACAAGGGTATCGGCAGAGCTGGAGAATGAGAAAGAATATGAGACTGTGGCTAAGATGGATGCTTTTTGGCCCATAGCACATAGCAATATATTTTTCAAGGGAGACAGAAGCACTGTCTAGAGGTCAAATACCAGCTCTCTCACCCAAATTAGAACATGCATTTGAAAGTAAGGTGCAGTAGCAAGCGATGTACCCCTCAAGGCCCCATATCTGCTGTTCTGGTGCAAGGTTTTTGTTAGTGCAGAGTGAATATCCAGCAGCATCCACACTTGGCAAACTAATGTATCTGATTGTAAGAAAATGGTATTGTGAAATATTTATGAGTCTGGAAATACAAACCAGTACCCTGCCTCTTCATGTCTTATCAGCCCTTGTTAACTTTACAGATGAGCAGAGGCACCGGAATCACTGAAGTTGTCAAAACAAATGGATCTCGGGCACATTGCACCCATGGAGTTTAGTGTCATCAAGGGCCCTTTTCTAGAAACCTTTAGCCCTCTGTTTCCTGTTTGCCTTCTCTTGTTGGAGACGGAGGTGGATCCTAACACATTTAGGCTTCTACATTCCAGACCAATTAGACGAAAAGCTTATGTGTAGCAGATTATACAGAAAAAAAAAAAAGTCGTCAGAAAGTAACGATATTTTTTTACCTTTCAAAAAAATAATCACTGGCTTCAGTCATCTCATGGGCTAGGTTAGGACACCCAGCAGCTTGTATTTTATCTGAGCCCAGTTCACCTGCTCCAGGATCTGCAGATGACTTTGCCTGGTTCTTTTTCATCAAATACAAGTCATCCTACTATATTGGATCACCTTGCTGTTAACCTGGCACTGTCCCTTCCCATTTCAATTTGACCAAATTGAAACAGATGCCCAGAGGCCATGGAGATCAAGACTGGTATAACAAAATTGGAGCCCGTTTCCGAGCTTAAATCAATATTTAACGGTAAGCCTGTTTTTATATATTTTATTTATTTATTTTTGCGTGTGTGTGGCAGGCTTTTACTGGCAAATATCACTTTAAACTGAAAGCCAGAAGCCTTAATTATAAAGAATGCCATTTGGGCTATCTTTTCAAAAACCATAACTCATTGGACAAGGCAACATGGTGGTTTAAGGGATTGCAGTCCCTCAGAATAAAGGCAAGGAGGAGAGTGTTAGTGTTTTCTATATGCTTCAAGGATGCATTTAATTACTTCATCTTCAAGCATGCAGAGACAATTCGAATGGGGGGAGTAAGAGCCATTCAGCTGTCTCAGCCCCAGGCCCACATCAGAGAAACAACGCTCCCTGCTGGTGCAGGAGCGAGAACCATGGAAGACTGCAGTGGAAAACATCCACCAAGCCAGGAAAGATCACCCACAGAACTTAAACGAATGGGCCTCTGGCTAGAATGAGGACCAACGTGGATGCTATGCCATGGCAACCTTTATTTCATCTCACTCCTCTTCAACATGTGAGACAAATCTTCTCTTGATAAGTCCACAGCATGACAACTGGGACAGAAGTGACATTAGGTCAGAAACATAAATCCCATGGGGCTGGCTAGGCTCGGCAAGTTCAGACTAGAGATTTTCTTTCTTTAGCATAATTTTTGGAATGAGTTACAGATGCCAATTCTCTTTTCACCTTACTTACTTTGAACGATGATAGTAAAATAAAAACAGGTGATAAAAAAAGATTTTAAGCAACACACATACAAGATATATAAAATGAATCTATACCCAAACTTAGCAAATGCCCTTCCAGAACTAATAACATTTATTAATCTCAAGGAATTTATTTCAAAATGTGCAGTCCAAAATCAGCAAGCAAGGGCTCATGTGCCACAACTGCAGTCCATGAGCTTACCTTGCTATGTCCATTGACCTTCAAGAGTATTTTGAGATTTTCTACAGAAGAAAGTTGCCATTCACTTGAATACATAGAATTTAGCACGTGGGTTTGGGAGAGAAACTGTAATACAGGTCGTTAAGAACCAGAAGAAATCATGTAGGGGAGAAAAGACAATAGTCTCCACATGAACACCAAGCCTGTTTCTCCCCTGCCTGCCAGAACATACGATCAGGAATGATGATCTTTCTGTATGTTGTCTCTTTCTATATGTTGTCATGTTGTTTTACAAATGCATACCAGCCTCCAGGTACCATTTTCTTTTCTAGAGAAACTAATAATCCCCAAAAGGTTCTCCTCCCTGAACCTTCCCCCCCACCCCCCCTCCACCGCCCCAGGTCTTCCAGAAGACTTAACTCTTGCCTTTTACTTCTCCTTCAGTTTCTGGGCAAAATGACTTCATAGGATCTCTTCCAAACACCCCTATAGGTTCTCAGATCCACTTTCACAAGCAAACCAAGGAGGAGAGACCCCATCTACACTAAGACAAACACAATCGTAGGGCTGTAATTTTATTTCGTTGACTTCCCTTTGCAGCTTGTCTGTCTCTTCCACGTCTGCCACCCACAGCAGGAGATTAAAAGACAGAGGAAGTAGGAGCTCTTGTGAGAACCACGGGAACTTTGGCAGAATCTTTATAGGAACCATATGGTAGAAACTTTGCAGTACACGAAACATTTCTAAGGGAAAAGATATTATCCCCAAGAAATTTTTCTCATATGTCTTAAGTGGATTGAATACTCTTGCCAAAGGATGGAAATAATATTTTCTAGAAAGACTGCATGAACATAGATTATATCTGACCTTAATATACCTAGTAATAACAGGTCATCATTATACCTCACATTATATTTTATTAATCTAAAAAAGGAAGAAGACAATACATAACATTTCTGATATTCCTTAGCTATTAAAACCTGCTTATAGCACATTTTACTCATCTGTGTAATGAAAGGACTGAATAAGATAAATGAATTTAGTCTTTGTCTTTGTAGCGAACTCCTTTTTTTGAAGAAAATATCACTCAGAAGAACTCCAGTACATAAAAAATTATAATGACAAAGCAGATCTGTTCGAAGCAAGATCAGGAGGTCTTGGTCTACTTTCTCAACTTCTTCACTTTTTAATTTTCTTTTCTTTCTTTTTATTACTTTGTTTTTTTCTTTTTCAAAAGGGTCTTCCACAGACTATTATTCTTTGTTAATTTTAAACAGGTGGAATAGGAGAAACACCTCTCCTCCAGTTCTCCTAGAGCCAGATGTGCTTCATTCTCTGGTTAAGAAAGATAAGGTGGAGTTACATTACCTTCAGCGGGTCCATGTAACAACAAGCCCCACAGTCCATGTAAACGTCTCACATGCCAATCCAGTGGGCAGGAGTCGGCTAACACCCAGGACCAGCACTCCTAGAGGAGGTCCCAGCACACTGCCTCTGGACCAGGGAGCCGTGGAGTGCCTTGTCAATGAGATCCAGCCAAAGAGGAGAGACATGAAAGTGACTGAGGACGGCATCATCACCGTCAAACCAGTCATGCTTTAGAGCTTCCAGAGCACTCTAGTGACAATGGATCCGAACTCTCACATCACAGAGATGCCTATATAAGGTTTGAATTTTTTTAATATATTTAAACTTAGATTTACTTTTGATAGGATATGTATAGTTCATTTCCTACATCATTTTGATTTCCTCCCCACTCAACTTTTTAGGGGCCGATAAAGTGCTAAGCAGAAGAACTCTTTGGACCCTTTAATGGAAATATTCCTTAACCAAGAGAACCCAACCTAACTCTTGGTCAGTTGGAGGCGTGACAGCAGTGTCCTAGTGAGAAAGACATGAAAGCGGCCTGTAAAGTGGTCACTGAAGATACATACACTTTCATTATCGTGCATTGAGAACGTGTCTCTAGAACAAGAGGAAAGTACTTTCTCTGAGCATAAGCTGGGATGCTTTTAAGAAATAAGCATTCTTAACATACTAAGAAGAGATACAGAGGTAGTTTTTTTAGCAGAAAACATGTAAGAGCAGTTCAGTTCTCTCTGACCATTGTTACGTTTTTGGAATAGCTTCAGTCTCCCTTTCAAGGTGTACTGCGATGGGAGGATCACACTGAAGTTTTAGATGCCATCACAGTTTCCTGGATGAATGGCCTTGAATATTTCACTTGACCTTTCAGAGCTTCTCCTCTGACAGTGTGATGATGATGATGATGATGATGATGATGATGATAATGATAACAATGATGATGATGGTGGTGATGGGGGTAGGTTTAATGTTCAGAGAGTTCAATTAATGGGTTTTTTTTTCCTTAGTAGAAAAAACACTTTTCTATTGACTTAAGAATCTTCCATTTGAAAGTTCTAAATTGACTATCAGTGTCTTCAAAGATTAGAGGAGACTATTTGAAGTTCCAAGATTGTGTGAAAAATTGTGGGAGTATTTCACATTTCTGTAGAATAGGAAAAAAAATCTCAGCAAAGACTCACTCCTGAGAGACTGACAAGCTGAAAAATCGACTTGAAATCAACAGATCCGACACATCCAGAGGCGCGAAAGTGCTAGAAGCCGGTTGAATCACTTTCCTCATGGATCAAACCAGTGCGCTCTGTGGAGAGGCTGAAATATGCCTGAGCCAAAGCCTCGGAAAACTCACATAGGAGCCAGCAATTCAACAGGTTTTGGCTGCACTCAGATCCAGCCTCTAGGAGGAGTTGAGCAGGAGTGTTGGCGCGGAGAGCCCAGCACAGAGGCCGTCAGGCGGGGTTCCTGTTGTGCCTGCTGCCCGAGCATTATGCACCCTCTGCCCCAGGTCGATGTCAGCTGCCTTCCTACCCTCTCACTACTCACTCAACATGTCTCCATTCGGTGTCTGGAGGAGCCCCCCACGCACACCCCTACCCTCACACTCCTTTCCCAGACAGAATAAATATCTGAAAAAAAAAAAGTTATGTATGATTTCCCTGCCCCAAGCAGCTCCGATGCTTCATCTACAATAACTTGAAAAATACAATTCTGAGATTTTACATCTCTGAAAAAAGAGAGCACATTTTGCTAAAGATGGCAACTGAGGTCTCCCAGGAACTCCTCGTCATGATCCACAGTACATGAATTCACTATTCAATCTTCTGCTTGCAGCAATGAACAGATGTCTCCCCGTCCCCTCTGCTAAAAACCTAGAGCGCTGTATCCCAGGAACAGATTACAGTAGTAGCTGGAAGCGTACCCAAGCTGAGGATTTACAGATGTTCAAGGAAACCTGCGAACAGCCCACCGAATTCCCTGCACAGAACTGGAAAGGGCACACGTCCAGCTCAGTTGGAAGTGGGTCCACAGTGAGGAAAGGAAACAAGAATCATAGCTGCTCCAGATATGCGTGTCACAAAGGATGCTGAGGAATTCAAGCTCATCTTTCAAGAATAGCAACTTTTCAATCCACTGCAGTCTGTTTTTGAACTTCAGAATTCTCACTTCGCCATTAAAAATGTTCGGTTCAGTCAGGGTATAACAGATATCTTACTGCCAAAGAACGGTAAGATGCACAAGCTGAGACAAGCTTGGCATGAGGCAAGGACACAGATACCCCGAGAGGCCTCTTGGGGGCCTACAAGAGGGCTGAGCACCAGACGGGCATCCACACCGTATTATACTTCTCTCAATTGCCCTATTTGGACACATTTGTAAAAAGCATTGCTCACCCCACCCTTTATTCCCCAAATACAGCAGATGGCTTCCATGCAGTGTTTCAATCAGATGTTCAGCAGAGACCAAGCTGCAGCCCAGAGCAGCTGGGTTTTTAAGAAGCAGAGCACAGAGCATGTGAGAGGACTCGGAAAGAACAGAGGGGAGAGATTGCTCAGAGTATTTACCAGGCCATTTTAGCCGGAGGGAAAATACCCACCCCCCAAATTGTCTGATTATTCTTTCCTTAACCTTAGTGGGAAGAAAAGGCAGAGACTCACAGAGTAAATAGATTAGCTTATTGTAGGGAGTAGAAATTTTAGGTAAACTTTCTTCTTTAACACACACACCTACAGAGAGGGAGTCATATATATATATACACACACACACACACACACACACACATATATATACATATATACACACAAATACATACACATATATACACATATATATATACACATGTATATATACATATATATATTTTTTTACATATGATATCTCGCTCCTCTCTAAAGATAGATAGATAGATAGATAGATAGATAGATAGATAGATAGATAGATAGATAGATAGAGATATATATGAGACAGGCAGGCAGGCAGGCAGTCAGACAGACAACATATTATCACATTTTCTATCTAAAATATTAATAAGGTACTAAAAAGAAATATAAATAAGAATCAAAATAGAAAAATATGTAATTCATTTCCATGTAATGTTCATATTTTTCAAAAAACCTAAGTGGGTCAGGTTTATAAAACACAAAAGGATACAATTCTATGTTTCTAAAAATTATTCTTTTTTTAAAAGATTGTTAGGTACAGAGTTAGTTAAATTGTGATACAAAGACACATGGTGTAAAAATTATTTGATTTTGCCAATAACTGAAAAAAGATTGAGGAACCTGAGAGATTTCCTAGTGTCCAGTTGGTTGTTCCTCAGCCTGCAGCCTTGCTATCTTGTTAGTAACAATATCTCACTATGAAATCTTAGGCAAGCTATCTAATTTTTTCCTTGGATTCACTTTGCTTGTTTATAAAATGGACTATAGTAGCTCTGAGGCCTCATCTTGCGCTAACAGTCTACAGATACACGAAAATCCACCAATTAAATAATGCATGTAAAGTCCCTAATACAATGTTTTACACATTAAGTGCTGAGTAAGCAATGGTTACTATAAACCTCTCACATCTATCTCTGTTGTTATATCATTTATTCTTTGGACGCTGGCTGCTTTAACCTGGAGAGAAAGCAACACTGCACAGTTCAGACCTAAAATGTGCCCCCAGTTGGGTCCATGAAGAAATGGGGGAAAATGCGCCCTCACAGCTTACTTTACTCACAGGAAATAGAGTGAGTGACCCATTATCATACCATCTTTTGGTCACATTTTTGGATTTCACCAATGTTTTCTTTTAGGGATCATTCGGGATAGGAAACACGGTCTCGTAAACCTTTACTTCTTCCCATTTCTGAAACCTTTTTCTAATCTGCATAAAGATATGCTTATCTTGGTCCTTAAAGTTATTTTTAAATAATATACATTTGTGTGTTCCACATTTCAAGAAGTAATGGTTAGTTGCAAAGATCTAAAAATAAACCGACAGAAATTAAAACATAAAGCTGGAACACATTGGGTTCTACTCCCTGTTTCTCTTTCTGTATTTCCTTGAGTGAACATAACCTTTTCACTGAGTGTCCATGCAAGTTAAGAAATCAGACTCTCTTTGCCAACTTTCACCTTCTCTTTCCTCCTGTCTTCCCTACCTCATTCAAGAGTTAGGCAATGTTTTGCCCATTATTTATATATTTGATGAATATTTGTTGAATCAACACTACTAATAGCTAAAAGTAATATAGCAGTCACTATATGCCAGGCACTCTTCTAAACATTTTATTGGTATTCACTCATGTAATTTTCACAACTTTATCATTCCCATTTACCAGATGAGAAAACTGAGTCACAGGGAGATTAAGTGACTTTCTCAAAGTCACATGGTGAGTAAAAGGCAGAACTGCTTCTCAAATCCAGGCACTTTACCTTCAGAGTCCATGTCTCAACCACCATTCTTTATGGTCTTTTTCTATCTTGATACATTTAGGTTTAATCCTGCCGCAAGAATCAAGGTCTGTTCATTCTAAGTTGAATAAAACAGGCAGTATATTGCTTGTGCTTAGCTATTATTTTTCCTTAGTTTGTCCTATAGATATTATTTTTAAATTTGTTTCACTTTCTCAGTAGAATAAATGTATTATGGAGCTCTAGAGTGACACGGACACCACCCCAGAGAAGTACAAAGTTAACTCTCCTGCCCCTCTCTGGCAGCCTGATAGCAGCCCAGTGACCTGCATGCACACATATCAGCAGAATGGGGAGCAGCAGGAGAGAGAATCAAAGGGTAAACTGAGAGCAGTGTAAGAAGGGAAAGGAATACAGAATTGATTCACTAATTATTGTAAAGAACTGGAAGTCTGGAAGCAGGGTGTGAGGGCACCCGGGCTGCATTTATGGAGGTCAATGTGGCAGCAGTGCACAGGAGCAAGTGGCCGGGGAACAGGCTGGAAGCAGGGACATTAACTTGTCGACTCATCCTCAAGCCAGCTCTGCTGAGCTTCATGAGGGCTTCATGCTGAGTAGGGGGAATGAGAATGTTGCAATCAAGCTGAGAGCTATATTGGAGGTAGAATTGGCCTCTGTGCCTAGTGAGATGAAGAGGTGAGAGAGAGAGGAGACATAGGCATCCTCAGAGACCAGGAAATGGTTATATCATTAGGTTATAATGGTGAACAAGACAGACATGAGCTTTGCCTTCCTGCAGCTGACAGTCTAGTGGAGATGCACAATAAATAACTGAGCTAATAAAATACATCAAGCTCTGCAAAAGAAACCAATAGATAGAAAATGAAGTGGAGAGGGACAAAGAGGGCCTACTTAGCGGTAGGAAAATAATCAGTGAAGTCTTCTGTCACAGAAACAAGGAAAGCAGCAAATCTCAATAACAAAGGGACAGTAAACAGTATCTGACACTAGGAAGTTCTATGATTAGCATTAGATGGCCACTGATGACTTCAGAGAGGAGAATCTGTACAGTGGATGTGATAGAAACTTGTGGTTGGTGGATTTAAGAGTGACTGAGGCATGAAG